>NC_077227.1:332862358-333175187 GCF_027887165.1 Monodelphis domestica
AAGAGCCTTCAGCAGCTCTTTTACAAGTGATTTCTTTGGGGGAGATTGTGGGGCAGATACAGCCACAACTGACTGTTAGACCCTTTTCTTTCGTACTTGGTGGAGTCACATACATATGCTGTCTCTGTTATGGTGGTTTCCATTGTTCCTTGGTTACTTGGTTAAACACTGCTGTAGCATAGAACACGGCCAAATGAGGCAAAGGAAGCTTCCACTTTGTTATGTCTCCAATGCTTCCCTGTAGAGGAGGGATAAGGCAGAATTGTATTTTGCTGCTTATTGCCACAAAATAGTAAAGTAAGAGCAGGGTCAGGCAGAGCAGGCTGGCATAGATTTACAGTACTGGCAAGAGAATTGCAGATTGGATTTTGATGAATCAGCTGGAGGGTCAAGTTGTGTTATTCTGCCAGGGTGCTGAGTAATAATGGCAGCTCTTAGGAATTAACCTTCTCCTACTGTTATTCATCCGGGTATGAGCTCATTATGGTTCTTTGTACCTTAGTCTGGGGAGATAGCTGTAATTATTTTATCTTTTGCCAAATGTTTATTCTGGAAGGTCCAAGGGGTCATGAGGATCAGAGAAAATGTCTAGTCTGTTATTTTGTTGGCTATGTGATATAGAGGTTGACCTCTTTCTAACAAGTTTTAGCATTTTTTCCATTTTTTGGCATCAAGGATTTCTTTTTGTTCATTTTTTTAGGGAATTCTATGATTATCAAATCATCTCTCCTTGACCTAGTTTCAGTGGTGTGTTTAAGCCAACTTATACTGTCTCTTGAGAACCAATTGTTAAATTTTCAGCTTAAGTGTTTATGCCTCAGAAATCAATAAACACTCAAATTGAGGCTATAAGTTTAATGTTTTGTTGATTTCTAGATTTAATAAAGAGAGGGAGAAAAATGTTCATGTAGATTAAATTTAAAAGTGTGTTGTGGATGCTTCTGGGTGGCTAAATGGCTAGAAAGAGCCAGGTCTAGAGATGGGAGGTGGGTTCAGATTTCACCTCAAATACTTCCTACCTGTCTGACTTCGGTAAATTACTTAATCTCCATTTTCTAGCCCTTACTACTCTTCTGCCTTGGAACCAATGCCCAATATTGATTCTAAGATGAAAAGTAATGAGTTTTTGTTGTTTTTTTTGATGTGTGTGTTGTGTGTACATTTTTTCTCCAGAAAGACAGTTATTAAACATTTATCAACATAACACGGCACATTTCCCACAGTTGCTCTTTATATTTTCTTATGATTTCCAGTTGTTTGATTTTGTTCAAATGTTTTTATTTTTACATTAAGTTTTTCTTGGTTCATTCTAATTTTCAGGAATTCCGTTGATTGGATAATGCTTCCTGCCTTCTGTTCTAAGATATGCAACTTTAATTTTTTCCTCCAATGTTATATTTTGTTTAATTTCTTCTTGGTATTCTTGAAATATTATGGTCAAACCATTGTTTTCCCCCTGAGATTTTTGTCTTTTTAGTTTTCCTACTGGGCAACTGTTATCCAATAATAAGTCATCATAGGGTTTGGTGCTTTTTTCTACTGATTTTTTTTTCCAGTACCAGTATTTGATTTGGTATTTGGGTTAAGCCTAGTATCCTCCTGTCATACTGATTTTTTAGAGGGGGTTGTTGTTAGATCTCACATGTTCATGATCCTGTTTTCCTGGGTTCCTGATACCCTGGATCCCACTTGCTTTTCAAATTTCCATCTTAACTGGAATTCTGGGAAAGATATTTAGGAAAATGTACATGCATCTTGAAGTACCTTGGTACTATGGAAATCTTTTCATATCCCTTTAAATAAAACTAAGAATTGAGGCTACAAGTGTGTCTGAAGGAATGCTTATGTAGTTTTTAGTGTTCTCAAATCTTTAACTAAAGGGAGAATTCAGGTGATATACCGTTACCTTAAGTCCTTATTGACTTGATGGGGACTTTATTAATACATTAATGATAGTTCTTCTACCAGGTGTAGAATTCTTTTACTTCTCTCATAAAATGAGAACTCTTTTTGTCTTGGATCTTATTAGTTTTCCTAAATCCTTGCCTTCTCTTTTAGCATCAATTCTAAGTGGCAAGGGCTAGGCAGTTGGGGTTAAGTGACTTGCTCAGGGTCACACAGCTAGGAAGCATCTGAGGCCAGATTTGAACCCAGGTCATCCAGACTGTAGACCTGGAGCTCTATTCACTGTGCTACCTAACTTTCCCTTTTAGTATTATTACTTCATTGACAATAATTTAGCATTGATAAGAAATTTGCAGTAATTTCATAAGAATGAAAATTAAAAAGAACAATATGTACAAGACAAGATATAGAGTAGATGACTGGACACAAAAGCTTGGCTCCCTAGCGAAAACACCTATATAGATATATGCTCCCTCCAAAGAATTATGTATTTCAGTAACTCTATATTTTAAGAAACTGTGAACCAGATTAAGACTTTCTGAACACAGCCCCAATGAATCATTGGAATTCTTGAACCTTGCCAGTTTTATGAGTAAATCTATAGCAGAACAATTAGAGAATTCCTAGACAAACAGAACAGTTTCTAGACCATATCCTCAATGAGTTCTGGGGTGATACTTAATTTATGAAGAAGCAGACACCAGAACCAAGGATTAGAAAGAGGCAGAGCCATGTAATAAACCCATAATTTTCTCTTCACTAGTTATGTGAGTTGTATAGATCATGACAATCTGGGGCAAAAGGATTGATTCTCTAGTAAACTAGAAGGTTTTCAATTTATAAGTGGGCACCTTCAGTGGGAAGAAAATAGAGTAGCCTTGGACTATATTAATTCTTATAGGAGCTGGGATTCATAAAAGAATAAAGGAGAATTTTCTTAACAATAATGCTTTTATGAGAGTCAAAGGTCTGTTACACTTTCTGTAAAGACTTAGACCAGAGACAAATTTTTATGTTCTTGAAGGGTGAGGACATTTAAGTTATCTTGAGATGATACTTGAGGGTCAATCTAGTCACTACAAACCCTTAGTCAGGATTCCAGAGCAAGAATTCACTTCTTTAGGCAGTAAAGAGCTACTGAAAGTTTCTGATTCCTTGAAAATTTTCCAAAAGTGGCATAATTATAGAACATTCGGGAAATTGCTTGTTGTACAAAGGATGTGTTGGAAACAATACAGAAGTAGAAAGCCCAATTAGGAGGCTATTAAAATAGTCTAGATGAGAGGAATTAAAAGCCTAAAAGGGAATGGTTAGACTAGGAGTGACAAAGAGGGACTATCATGTGAGCTTTTGAGATGCTAGAAATAATGTGAATTAACAATTGATTAGCTGGGGTGAGAGAGAAGGAGGAATCAAAGATAACTCCAAAGTTATCAGTGTAGGATACCAAAGGGGAGGAGCTAAGGAAATGTCTTGGAGAAAGTCATATCCAAGGGAAGGAGTAACATAGCTCACAAAAATATGGGGTCTACATAAAAATCTTCAGCAAAGCACCATACCACTGCTGGACAAGTATATCTAAGTGTCTATATATCTCTATCTATCTATCTATCTATCTATCTATCTATCTATCTATCTATCTGTCTGTCTGTCTGTCTGTCTGTCTATCTATCTATCTATCTATCTATCTATCTATCTATCTATCTATCTATCTATCTATCTATATGTCTATCTATATCTATCTATCTCTATCTATATGTATGTATATATATCATTGATGTTGTTCAGTTATATCTGACTTTTTGTGAACTCATTTGTGGTTTTCTTGGCAAAGCTACTGGAGTTGTTTGTCATTTCCTTCTCCAGCTTATTTTACAGATGAGGAAACTGAAGCAAACAAGGTGAAGTGACTAGCCTAGAGTCACATATCTAGCATATATCTGAGACCAGATTTGAACTTAGGAGGATGAGTCTTCCTAAGACAAAGCCTAGCACTCTGTCCACCAACTCATATCAATATGTAGAAAATATAATTTGAATCCTTGCTCTCTTATTACATGTGTGACCCTGAACAAATCACTTTACCTTTATGAGATTCAGTTTTCCGACTTGTGAAAAGAAAAGAATAATATTTATTTACTCCTTTTATCTCATAGGATTGTTTTGATGAATACTTTAGTAAAGGGAACTATTATTATTATAACAGGCATATTAAAATGTAAATTAAAAGTAATATGGCGTTCATTGGGAGTATCATTCGAGTATTCATGAAGAAGGAAGCTTTAATTAATAGGATTGTAGGATTCAAAGCTAGAAGACCAGGAAAGGTTTGTGTAATCTAACTTTATCCTTTACATATGAGAAAAATGAAGTCTGAAGAGTTGAGGTATATATATATATATAATTAGGAGTCAGGTTTCAAACTGAGACCTTTTGATTCCAAATTCAATCTGGTTCTGAAATCTATACTTCTATCAAACAACACAGGTTTTAAACTGGGCTGGATTGAATATGTAGGAGGATAGAAGAGAAGAGTTTTTTCTTATAAAAGAGTAGAAGAAAGAAAGACACAGTAGCAGGAGGATATAGGATATGTTTAGAATGTGATAAGTAATTCTTTCTGGCCATACCATAAAAGAATATAAGGTCAAGAAAGGTTGACTGGGGCCAGACTATGGAAGGCTTTAGAAAGAAAGTTGATTCTTATTTTATAAGCTGAGGAGATATATGGAAATTCCTTAGGTAGAGGGACATGAAGGGTGCTAAGTGGGTTTTTTTTTTAATAGTTCTAGTTGTACTACCATCCTTTAATTTGGGAATTAGGTTGGACAAGATCAAAACCTTTTAAAGGGCAGATATAGCCTAGCCCTAGAAGTAGCTGTCTAGCCTCTCTCACCATACCAAAACCCTATATGTTTTTGGTTTTAATTCTTATAATGTGATGATGCTGATGATAATGAAGATGACGATAAAAGTAGAAAAATATTATGCCTCTTAGTCCAACTCCAAATAATGCAACTAACAAGATGCTCTAAGTTCTGCAAACCCTACTTGAGTTTATCAATGTATTCATATCTCTTTGAGTTACAGGGGAAAATGTCAGTTAAAAGTGTAAGTTAAGTAGGAACAATTCCTAGGCGCCCCTATTGAACCAGTCATTCAACAAATTTAAGGCATAAACTTAGAGGAAACAACCGAGTTTATTTAGAAATGAGTGAAATGTTAAGCTATTAGCTGAAATCAGATAATAAAATATGTTGGGACTGGTTGAAAGAATTAGGCACGCTTCTGGTCTTGGTGATAAGAGGTGATTCTAGCCACACTAAAATTACAGGTGAAACTCCTTGCCAGGGTCTCCTCACAGCATCTTATGCTCTTTCAAATGACCAACACTGCTTTCCGTAGACCTCAAGAAGCCCAGGTGAATCAAGGCAGTCTCTTTACTCTGCTAGCGGAAGGCTCAGGGACCGGTTGGAGCACTCCATTCATAGAAATGACGATTTTCATGATTTTTGATGCAGATTTTTGTAAGTTGGTCTTTGAGCACGGCATAGTTAATCCTCCAGAACAGAGTTGTTGCAAGGACGTACCTATATTTGCTCCCTGGTTATATGAGGTTAATGACACTCATGAGACATTCTGGACCTTTAGTGAAATTTCAGCACATTTAGTCAGCCCAAGCCATAACAGTTTTTAACTGCTAGCTTATCTTTAAATCTACCTTTGCTTCAGGTTGAAGGAATTTGATAATAAGCAGCAAGCTGCCAACTCCCTGAAGCATATTTCAGATGAGAAGGCACACTGTCTTTCTCCTTTTCTGTCCCAGGTGAATGGAAGATCCAGGACCCTCCCTAAACTAGGCTGCATAATATGGTGGGGGAAAGCATTGCCTTTAGGGGAAAGGACCCTGAACATTTGTGATCTATAAGACCCAAGACAAGTTGCTTACCTTTTCTGGGTCTCAACTTTATTTGTAAAATAAGTTGATAAGGATACTTTCATTACAATCCCACAGGATTGTTGTAAGGAAAGTGCTATTTAAATCTTAAAAAATGTGATTGAAATGTGAGTTGTAAATGAGTATCTTCATACCATAAAGGTCATAAGAGTGGCACATTCACTTGATTACTATAGCTAAGGACATGACATAAAAGAGTATGTATGGAAAGAGGGAAGACAAATGTCATAGTGTAAAGAGACCAAGGGCTCTAGTCCTATTTCCAACAGTGATGAAACAATGGGGAAGATACTTCACTCTAAGCCTCAAATTCTTCATCTATTATACCTTCAAAGAGTAGCCATGAAGAAAATGCTTTATAATCTTATTTTGACAAATTTTATTTGACTATAATGACTATATTGGCATTATAGAAAGCTGAATTCTGAGCATTCTTTTGTAACTGGACAGTTCTCCTTATCATAGGCTCTTCAGATAGAAGTAGTATTTTCTTGTTTAAAAACAGACAAAACTCCCAAGTTGAAGGTCTTTGAGACCTTCTCTCAACCCTATCTTTCTGATTCATGTAAATAGAAAAAATGTTCTTCCCCTGTTCTCTACCCCTCCCAAACCCAGGAGAAGGGGAAGGTTCAAACTCAGTTTTCAGTTAACTTTTTAAGAGAAAAAGAAAAATTGCCACTCATTTGAAAATGTGTACCAAAATTGAAAATAATTATCATATCAATAGCAAAGAGGTCATCTGGTCCAAACACTGTTTGAGATGCGATTTTCTCTTACAACAGCCCTAATATTGCTGATCTGGCTTCAAAATATTCAACAAGAGGGAGCCTAACTAAACATGAATGTTGTGTTGAAAAAAAATTGTGATATGCAGAGTTGTTGTTTTTTTCCCATTGCACCTTTATTTAATTTTTACTGTAGTTTGCTATTCAGTATTTTTACATAGACTTTCCATAATCGTATTACAGGTCCCTCCTCTTCTTATTCAGTCTTATTCCTAATCAGTCTTTATGGATACCATTGCTGATTTTCATGCTATTCTTTCAACATGGATATTGTTCCCTGGGTTTTGGTTGGAGGTCTGGGGTGAGAAAGAAGAGTCAGCCCTTGGTAAAATTGTGAAGTAGTGAAGTTCATCTTTTAAGCCTGTCACATCCCCTTTTCTGGACCTTTTCCTCTACTAGATACTAGAGGTTGGATATTTTTTGTTGTTGTTGTTTGTTTATTTTTTGGTTTTTCTTGTTTTTAAAATCACCCAGGCACTTATTAGGAGAAAAGTTACCAAAACCTTAGTCTGAATTCATTGAAGACTGAATAATAGAATCTTGGAGTGAGAGGTTATTTAGTTCACTCCTTCCTATGTGTCAAAATTCCAAGAGAATTTGCATTAAAAAATCTAGCCTAAGAAAAGAAGTCAAAGGAAAAACCGTCTCTCCGGGTAGAATAGTAGGTAATGTCCCATGTGGGAGGTGAGTTGTTTTGGGGCAGGAGGACTTCTTGGCTCCTTAAAATTTCACTATGTAAGTGATTGCCAATAACACCTATGTGCAAGACCAGTCTTGGGTGAGAATGAGGTGCCATTCTAAAGCAGGCATCTACATATTTGGAGAGTCCTCAATTAATGTCAAAACATCCAAGTTCTCTCAGAACACAAGCTTTTGGGCTGTGAAATCAGACATTTCACAAGTGTATGTCAGGGCATTAGAGGGTACCATTTAATGCAATGGAGGAATCATTAATGTAAATGGTCCCCTGAGTGAGTTATATATGCCCCATGGTGCCTAGAGACCTCTCCCAGAGATTATTGGCAGGGTCTGGCTGACTACCTCCATTTAAAATTTTGTTCATTTCATCTTTCCATTTCCTCCTGTACTTTCATGGTAATTTGACTGATTTATCTCAATGGAGCTGTAATTTAAGTTGTGATATGATAAACTGATTTTTGCAGTGATGGAATTGTAAATAACTATTAAGAATCAGATGTTCTATGTGGGTACTCTTCCTTTTTTTTTTTTAATAAAGCTCAGTGAAAGATTAGATCTTCAAACACAGTCATATTTCTCCCACCAATCTTTAGTGTTTGTCTCTGACCAATCACACAGGCCTTGTTCATGCATAATCTTCAGTCAAGATAGCATGCATCTCAGGTCTGCATGCCCATGATATTTTCATATTTCTAACAGTTCCACAAAAAGTCTCACCATAGACTGCTTCACCTGAAGTCATGCACTAACCAAGGTTGAGGATGATACTGTTTAAAAGTGGTTTGGAACACAAAAAGTAAAAGTGATTAAAGAGGCAATAAATAGAATCATTACTTCTAGAGGAAGGGACACTTATCATAAAGGGATCATTTCAGCAAACCAAATCATTTGGGTATCCAGGAGGGCCTCTCCAGATTTTTGGTCCATGCTAAAAAACATAACACATTTATTAAAAATAGAGATTTGTAAACACCAGCATGAACTGATACATATGTCAGGCCAATGAAAAAAAATAAATTATTCCCCCCTTCTCTCCGTATCAAAGCTTGAGATGTTACATGGTATTAATGGGATTGTTGATAAATGATGATTGTTCCAAGTTCATCCCCACTATGTGAGCCTCTCAGTTATGGGGTAATGAAGCTCAAAAAGTTTGACCAGTGATAAAGACATTATTGATTTTTGAGAGGACAGAAGCTGTGATTACATAGTCCCACATTGGATATGCTATTTTCTTTTTTACTTGCTAATGAACTGTTCTGCCTGACATCATTAATTCCATGAGACTTCTGCTTTGGTCCATCCTCACACAGAAGTTGATCATGCTGCAGGTCAGACAGATTTCAATGAATCCATTGTGCTTTTGTGTCTGCTATTTGCAGATTGGTATATTCTGTTGATAACCTTTTAAGGTAGTTCAAAGAAGCTTCTAATCTTGCAGGATATGGACAGCTACATTGCTTAGGCTTCATATCACAGCCAATTTCTTGCCCTGTAGAAGGCTGTGGTATCTCAGCAAAAAGACCTCTCCCTGCTCTTCCCCTCACAAAGTTGTATAAATATACACAAAGATAATGACAATGAGATTTAGGATAGTCCCAATAATTCCTAGCATTGCTAGGATACTTTCTTCTTTGTTTTCCTTTTCTTGGCTGCCTCTGTCTTCTTCATTACCACTAGTGATTACCATCTTGGTGGCCAATGTCTTTATCCTCCTCCTCAGGCTAACCTGGAATTATAAGAAGAATCAAAAGACATTACTCTTTTGCAAAGGCTTTTGCTTGATTAAACATGCTCCATAACTATGGACAATCAATGCAAGGACATTAGACAGAAAGATGTGTTGTGTGGCTGAGGGTGTGGGATGGAAGCTAAAAGGGGAAGGAGGAAGTGAATTAAAATGGGAAGGAAGAGATAACTAAATATTGACCAATTCTGGGAATACACATTTTTCTGATTGTACATATAGGAAATACACACACACATGCACACACATGTCTGGATTAATGATTTCATTGGCACAAAGAAGTCTCACTTAAAATGCAGGTTAACTGTTCTGCAACTTAAAATCTTAATTGTCTGATGAAGTGAATTGTCCTGTATTGGAATTGAAAACTGAATTCATCTTCCTTACTTTAAGGTCATCCATCTACTATATGATAATATCTTTCATAATAATATAACATATAAGATTAAACCTAAAATAACAAACATAGTGGCTTATTAAAAATTACTTTTAATCACTAACCAAACACTAATTTACTACTTAACTGTCTTGTGCCTATGAACAAGGCACTTGAGTTATGAACCCCATTAGAACTCAGTTTTGTTAATCCTAATGACAAGGCTTTAAAAGCTGTTAATACTGTGAGTCTGATTTTCCTCTAAATCTGTCTTCTCAGGAACTATGCACTTAAGAAGGGTGTACATCCCCTTCATTCCATGTTCCTGTAGAAGTCATATATATTGGGCTGTTCTGTAATGTGTCCTGACCATAGAAAATGCTGAAAGATTTGAGAATTTGGGGTAATTTAATAAAAACGCAAAGGGTCAGAATTCCATTCCAAGAATACATTATCTTGACCGCATGATTTTTAAAAATTAAATCTCTCTGAAACTTTGCATGTGAAAACAAGAAATTTGAAATAAGTGCTTTTTCAACTCCACTTAAGTCTTATTCTGATGCCTCACAGTGGCTTGAAGGTGACCCTGAGTTTTCAAACACTATGCCAGAGAAACATAAGAAGTTTCTGTCACATGATAAGGCTTCAAGTAAAAGTCCCATGATTGACAGTGTCCACTGTCTGAGGACCAGCCAAGCTGAGTCTAGAGAGGTTCAGTACCAAGAGGACAACCTCTAAATGATGAACTCCACAGAAGCCCATAAAACAAATAAAAATATACACTGACCCTTAGGTCCAGGGTCACTCAGCTAGGAAATATCTGAGGTCATATTTGAACTCAGGACCTCCTATCTCTGGGCCTGGCTCTCAATCCACTGAGCCACCTAGTTCTTATACTAACTTGTAGGACTTTGAGGAAGTCATCTGACCTATTTAAGCCTTTTTGGCAGGTCTATCAACTATAAGATAAGCCAAACCTATGAAATAGGTAAAGTGGGTATGATTATCTCAGTTTCATATGTAAACGGAGCCCTTCCTCTCTCCTCTCCTTACCTCTCTCTTCCACATTGAAATATGATTAGAAATTCTCTGCCTGCTCCTAGGCAAAGATATGGAAACTCTGAGATCTGGCTTCCAGATATGTATGTCTCATTGCTAAGAATCTCTGATTGGCTGATGAGAAAGAAGAGGTAAGAATTTAAAAAAAACAACAAAAAACCAGTTTCTGGCTAGCTTCCTCTTGGCTACATCTTTTCAGGTTCTTCTCTACCATGATGTAATGGTCATTCCATTGCTACTTCCCATATGAAGCCTAGACTCATCAAGGCAGTCTTATATCATGGTCTCTTGTTTCCTCTCCTTTAGAAAGAGAACTCCAGACTATCAAAAGATCGGGAGCAAGGGCTGGAGTAATTGTAGATGTTCCAGCAAGAGCAGAAAGTAGTATCAGACTGACGTCACTGAAGTATCAATGTCAGTATCAGTGTGAGGGGAGCCACCAGAAAGATCACGCTTGGCTTTTTGACTCCACAACATCCAGGGCAAGGGGTGAATTAAACAAAACGAACAACTTCATTATATTCTGGTGAAGACTGCTAGCCAAATACATTGGTAGTTACTGGTTAAATTACCAAATCCTTAATTTAAAGTAACATGACTCTTCGAGAATTAGCATTGTTTTCTATGTAAAAACAAATGGCTTTTTCCCTGCTTAATTTATATTGTATACTGGATATCTCTCTTTTCAAAATCCCTCTCTTTGGGGATCACCACATACTATATTTACTGACTTTTCCTGGGAGTGCATGACTATGGGAATGGGGAGACTGATATCCTGTGGAGAAGTCAAACTTTAACCTGAGTAAACTACAGTTGCTAGCTAAATGTTTTATCCTCTTCCTCCAGATACCTTTTATATTGATCCTTTAATGCCCTTATGTTTTTTGCCTCCAGCATGAATCTCTTTTCTGTATATTTTATCTAATTTGGCTTGCTTTCTCCAACTCTATTCCATTTAGTGCTGCTCCTTTCTTCTCTTTGCTCTTCAGACTGTGATGTTAGGGTCCACATGTTTCACTGTCCTTGATGGAAATCTATAGCGCTAAATCTATAAATTAACCCTATTTCTAATATATCAACAAAATTATCTTGTACATTAAAGAATTATAGCTCCAGAGAAGGAAAGAACCTCAAAAGCCATCTAGTTCACCCACCCAATGGAAGAATTTGTCCAGGGTTGCAAAGATAGTAATTGTCAGAGGTGAGATTTAAACTGAGGTTTTTTGACTCCAGAAATCATTCTCTTTCAATATTATATTACTTCCCTGTAAAGTTATTTATACACAGTTCTGGGGTTCATAGAAGACACTTAATAATAAATACCTGTTGAAGCTAGTCCAACTATGAACAGAGGATATTTTTCCAATTATTTAAAAATTCCTTTATTTCTGTATAAGGAATGTTTCATATTTTTGTATATATATTCTGAATATTGAATATTTTTGTATTCATATAAGTGTTGCATATGTCTTGGTAGATTAACTCACAAATATTTATGCATTTAAAGTTTTTAATGGAATTTCTATTTTTGTACCTTTTCCATTTGGATTTTGTTACTAATATTGATAGGAATAGAGACTGGACCTGTGATCTCATTAATTTGGGGAATGCCTGGATGAACATAATTCCCACTGTCAATTCAGGCCAGTTCCTCTGTATTTCAGAGTCTTAGACAGTTGTTTGGGACACTCACTTGGTCGAGATTACAAATATTATTTATCAGAAACAGGACATCATCAATACCATCATCATCATAACACATTTATGTGGTACTGAAAACTTCATAATGTGCTTTACATATTTTATTTCAATTAATTCTCACAACAATTCTAGGAGGTAGGTGCCATTATCCTCATTTTACAATGAAGAATTGAAGCTGAAGGAGGTTTGCTTGATTTACCCAAACTGCTAGTAAATTACTCAGGTGAAACTCAGACTCTGATTTTCTTGATTCCAAGTCCAACACTCTACTTACCCCACCAGGCTACCAGGTTAATTTTTGTTATTTTTTTCCACTATGCCATGACTAGATGAATTCTAGCAGCCTTTCTTAGTCTGAAATTTTATATCTCAGAAACTCTGAATCTGAGCTCATATATTAGCACTTGGCACAAAACTCATCACTCTTCCTCTCTAAAGGAATGCTCTATTATGTATAAAAATCTTAATAAGGGAGTTGGGAACACTGATTTCAAAGGAAATTAAGGACCACTATAATCCATGATGTTCTTACTCAGATTTTAAATCCCCTTCTAATCGAATACCCTGGAGTTCTGGAATTCTCCTCTGTAAAATGAGAGGAGGCATAAGACTAGATGTCTGCCAAGAATTCTTCCAGAATCATAGATTTTGAACTACAAAGGATATTATTAGTGATCATCTACTCCAACTCCCTGATTTTAAAAAGGAAAAAAGTGATGTCCAAAAATAGGAAAAAGAAAGGTCTTAGAATCAGAAAGATTCTAGTCCAAGTTCTGGCTCTGACATGATAGCAATGTGAACCTGCAAGACACTTGCCTTTTCACTGCCACCAGGAAACTAAGAATATAAGGATCTGAAATGCTTTGGGAGTGATCTCTCATCTAAGAGTTCTCTATTCCAAATTCAGTTTCTAACCCTAAGGCCTATTCAAGATATATAAGAAATTGATACAAATATATAACATCACCAAGAGTCCCTCAATAGAGTATATGGCAAAAAAAAATTAAGGAAAATTGAAATTATATTAAAATTAAATAATTTGGAATTTTCACCTTATACCCATGAAAATTGTCAAAGATCAATACATAATATACATCCTCACCAAAAAAAACCCTCCAGAATGGTCAGTGTTGGAGAGAGCTATGAGAAAGGGGTATAATAATATATTGATTATAGAGCTATGAATTGAGCCAATCATTCTGTGTGCTATTTTGAATTTATTCAAGAAAAGCCTCTTAATTATTAATACCCTTTTATCCTATATTCCTAATATTGAATACTTCATCATAGGAAGTCAAGTACAGAAACTCAGGTCCAATTCATTGATGTGCATTTGATATTAGCAAATAACTAGAAATAAAGTGGGTTCCCATCAACTAGGGAATGGCTAAAAATTCTTATAACACATGAAAGTAATGGATATTATTATGCTGTAAGCAATGACAAACATGAGGAATTCAGTGAAAAAATGGGAAACTTGTAAGAACTGATGGAGAACAAAATCACCAGAACTTCCTCCCCAAAAACAATACATGTATTGACTATCACACTAAAAGTAAATGAGTGAAATTAAACTCAGAATAACAACAAAAACCCAATAAAAACTCAGAAGAACAGATAATGAAATATATCTACTTTCTCACAAAGAGAGGTATTGGACTACCCAGAGAGAGGAGTGTATATTTAGATGTGGTATCTATGAGATGTTTTCACTTTTTTCTTTGTTGTGAAGATGATTCAATCTGGAGAGGGAAGATATTCTTCCCTCCAAAAAACATATATTGTGACAGAGACAAAATGAGCCAATAAAATTTTTTAAAGATAGCTTTTGTTGTGTTTATTCTTTTTAATTGGGGATGACTCTCTAGAATATAGTGGAATGATATACTAAGAAATGTAGGTGATATGAAAATGTCTATTTTCCCCCCAAAGGAGTTTATAAAAGAAGAAAGAAAAAAAGAGCTACAGATTTTGGCTTAGTTGAGCTATGCAGTTATCTATCTGTCTATGATAACTCAGTTAACGTCATTGAGTCTTAGTTTCCTGACCTATAAATTGAGGAAGTTGAAAAAGATGATTTCTAAAATCCTGTATATAACATATCCCTTCTATATTGTGACTTTCCCCATCACAATTTTAATATATAACAGGTCAGCATAAGAAATTAAATGGGAATTTTGGGAGAGTTTTGAAGAAGCCACAGATGACATGTTAAAGCCAGCAGATAACACAGAAAAAGTTTAGAAACTCAGAAATGCATAAAATAATACATATAGTATGATATAACATTAACATTTTAATTTTAATGCCGTGAATATACACAATTTATTTTACTGTAAATACTTCATAAAAGAAAAAAGAAAAAAATCTCATTTTCTCTGGTATGAAAGGAGGACCAAAAAATTTTATGCAGATTTTCCAGATAAGCATGAGAACACCATGCTCCTAAGCTTTGCAGTATGAAAGGGGTAGCTGCATAAAGTTTTAGCCATGTTATAAATATGATAATAGTGATGAAAATAATAACATCTTCAAAGTCCAACTTAAACTATGTTATTCTTTTTGCTACTTTGACTCTGTATTAATCTGTTGACTTTTGTTGTTAATTGTTGATTAAAGGAAACTAGAATTTCTAACATGCTTTCATTTCCAGATTCGTTTTCTAAGACTTCTTTTTTGTTGCTTTTAATTCAATAATATTTCATCATTTTCTACTTGCATGACAAATATAAATATAATCTTTCATGCCTTTACATGTCTTCAATAGCCCTCTCAAAGTCATTTCTGTCATACTGGGCTATGATTCCTGGCCTCATGGGTATTTCTTGACAATTCTACCTCTTCTCCCATGTTTCTTACTTTGGTATGGCCAAATAGAGTTTTGTGCAGATCATGAAATTTTTCACACTTTCTGTCAAATAACATTATTCATAATAGCATAAACCCAGATCTCAAAATATCTGGGAGATATTTACTAATCAACTTTACTGAATTCACTATTATTATAGACTGAAATATAATTATTATCTACAACCATACAGACATAAGATTTACCCACAAAAACCTAAGAACAATATTTTAAAACACATTACTCTGGATCAGAACAAGATTTAGGAAGACCTCAAAGAGAAAGGAGTGCCAGATCATCTTACTTGTCTCCCCAGGAACCCATATAAGGGTCAAAAAGTAACAGCTGGAACTGACCATGGAACAATCAGTTGGTTTAAGATAAAAAGGGGCTATTACAAGGCTGTATAAAGTGACTTTATTGGGCATCATGTGAAATAGTGGGCTTAATGAACCAAAAGCTGGAATTAAGGTTGCTAGAAGAAATAGCAACTATCTCAGATATGCAGACAATACCATTCTGATGGCAGAAAGTGAAGAAGAATTAATTAGCCTTTTAATGAGGGTGAAAGAGAAAGTGTAAAAGCTGGCTTGAAGCTTAACATAAAACCGTGGTGATTGGTTCCATCACTTCCTGGCAAATGGGGGAGAAGAAATAGAAGCAATGTCAGACTTTATATTTTTGGGGTTGAAGATCACTGCAGATAACAAGCGCAGCCATCAAACTAAAAGATGCTTGCTCCTTGGAAGGAAAGCCATGGCAAATCTGGGCAGTATACTAAAAAGCAGAGACGTCACCTCGCTGTCAAAGGTCTGTGAAGTCAAAGCTATTGTTTTTCCAGGAATAATGTATGACCCTGAGAACTGAAATATAAGGAAACCTGAGCACCTCCCAATCGATGCTTTCTTAGTGAGGAGCTGGAGGAGAATTTTGAAAGTCCTTTGAACAGTAAGGAGATCAAATCAATTGATACTTAAAGAAAACAATTCAAAAGATTCATTGGAATGACAAATATTGTATTTATTTATTTTAAACCCTTACTATTGTATATTGGTTCCAAGACTGAAGAGCAGTAAGGGCTAGGCAGTGGGGGTTAAGTGACTTGCCCAGGGTCACACAGCTGCAAAGTGTCTGAGGCCAGATTTGAACCTAGGACCTCACCATCTCTAGGCCTGACTCTCAATCCACTGAGCTACCCAGCTGCCCCCAGAATGACAAATATTTAAGCTGAAACTTATATACTTTGGCCACCTGATGAGAAGACAGGACTCACTGGGAAAGACCTTGATGCTTGGAAAGATTGAAGGGAAAAGGAGAAGGATGAGAAAGATAGATAATGTCACTTAGTAATGAGATCAATAAAACCTAGCACTTAGCACAATGCCTGACACATAGGAAATACTTGATAAAATTTTAGGTAACTAACTTAGTCACTGTCTGCCTCAGTTTCCTCAATTTTAAAGTGGAAATAAAAAATAGTACCTGTTTCACAGGGTTGTTGTGAGATAGAATGAGATATTTGTTGAGTGCTCAGCACAGTGCCTGACACGTAGTAGGTGCTTAACAAACATTCATTAAAATGTGTGTGAGAACAGAATGAGCTGTTTGTCCAGAATTAAAGGTCTCACCTTTAATGGGCTCTGATTGGAGAGTGTTCATCTTAATGGGTCTGGTCTAAGGATTCCCATCCCTCTTCCCAGCCTTCTGCATGCCATGTGTGAATGAGAAGAATGGTAATTAATTAAATAATTAGGGAAATGAGCAAAATGGCAAGAAGGTTGTATGCTTTGTAAGTCCCAGAATCCCAAAACCTGAGGGTGAAGAGGGACCTCAGAGGTGTAGGATTTTAATAATAATTAAAAGAGAAGGTAAAGGAAAAGAGTTCTTTCAGTCAAGTGAGCAGAGCAAAGAGAGCCAGAGACTCACACCTGCAGCACTTTACCAAAAGCACAAGCTGTGAAAAAAGAGCCCTGCAGGATGGGTCTCAGCCAAATTTATTTCCCAAACCTCCTTCCGATAAATGAAGACATAACTTAAAAGGATTCTGGGAATGTAGCTCAGTTGTAGCAAATTTTTCACCTGCACACATGACATGAAATACTTTTTCATTTATTCATTCCTGAGGTATATATCATCTTTTCATTTTGTATGCTACTAGAATTATAGCAATGATGTTTTCAGTGAGTCTGTAAGGAATGAGTTTATTTATTCATATTACTTTCATTTTTAAATTTTTTCAACCTTTACTTTCTGTCTTAGAATTGATTCTAAGTATGGCTTTCAAGGCAGAAGAGCAGTAATGGCCTGGCAATTTATACTGAGTGACTTGCCCAGGGCCCCACAGCCAGGACCAAACCCAGGACCTCCCATCTCCAGGCCTGGCACTCTGTCCTAATACTTTTATTAAAAGGCAAATAGAAGACACTTTTTCTAACTGTGTGATCATTCCAGGTGGTGCATGCCTGTAATCCAAGTTCCTGGGATAGCTGCGGCAGATGAATTTCTTAAATTCAGAAGTTCTGAGCTGCAGAGAACTAATAGCCTTTACTAATAAATATTTGACATTTTCATGGTGAGCTTCTGGGTTGCCTAAGGAGTGGTTCATTTCAGGTTAGAAACAGTTGAGATCAGATCTCTCATGCCAGTCAGTAATGAAATTGGGCAAATGATTAGCTCCTGAATTTCTGGCCTTACCAAGGAGAGTCTTAGGTTTACAAAAATATGCCTTATTTTAATTTACAATATTATATCTAAAAGAAAAATAGCTAGACAGTCACTTGCCTTAGAATTATTTCTAAATGAAGCCAATAAAATGATGAAATTTGAGATAACATTAATAATCATGTACAATTAGGTATTATAATTATTCTAAGTATAATAATCATATACATATGAAGTCATATATTTAATTATACCATATATGTTATAGAATATTATTTCTAATAATAGAGCACTTTAAAGTAAATTAGTAAATGTAGTAAATTGCTTTTTTTAACTGATTACTGATTACATTTTACTGATTAGTAAAATGCTTTACATACATTGTCTCATCTGAACCTCATAACAACTCCATGAGGTTAGTACAGAAGGTATCAGCTAACTTAAGTGACTTGTCTATGGTCATACTACCAGTAAGTATTAGAAGCAGGAGTCAAAACTGTGTGTTTTAACTATATATCCCATACTCTTTAAACCCATCATCTATTCATATGAAGCTGAGTTTCTTCATCTCAAAGTGATTTATAACAAAAAGTATTGAATTTAAAGTTAGAACATCAAGATATGAACTCCGTCTTTGCTATCTACTCTAAATCAATTTACACAACCTTTTAAATTTTCAGTTTACTCATCTATAAAGAGGGTTGAATTAGATGATTTCTAAGTTTATTCCAACATTAATTCTATTATTTCATCTCATTTCTACCAATTTTCCATCCCAATTTGTCCTTTTCACTCTCCCTGACTTTTACTTTGTAATAACACTCTCAGTAAAGGATATTTTATGTTTTCCCTTTTCAAAGTCCTACTAAGAAGAAGAAGAATTTTATTCAAGAGCACTAATATCACTGTCTTTGATTATATTAGTAATATAAGTGTTTGAAGAAAGTCCAAAGGAAATTATTTTCACAGCTCTTGGAAATGGATTAATAAAGGGCACCAGGGACTTGACCAATTTCCCATCATCTATTATCTAGGAAATGAAACATTATGGAAATGAGTCCTAGATGTAGTTGTTTTTACTTTCCTTAATGAGGCTTCAGTCTTTGTCCATTCATGTTTTCTTTAGTGAAAGGCACTATTCCAAAGAAGAAATAGAACTGGTTTGGAATTGGAAACTTTGTTTTTGAATCCCTGTTCTATTCTTCACTACCAATGTGACTTTTTAGTCAAGTTGCTTCGTCTTGTTGGACTTCATTTTCCTCACTTGTAAAATGAAAATTAGGTAATCTCTAGGGGCCTTTCCAACTCAAGATCCAGATGAATCCCCATATTTTCAAAGGATGCAAATATAAAGCAAACCCACTGTTTGGACCTTGAGTGTCTGCACTTTTATCTTTTAAATCCTTAAGTGATTCGGTAAGCCATTGGAGTAGATATTTATTAGAAACCAATGCATTTCATCCAGTGTTTTTTTGTGTTTTTACTTTTGTTTGTTTAACTTTCCTTATAAATAGTTTGTAACATTTTATATGTAGTGAAATGGATAACAGTTTCATTTCCCTACTATGAAGCAGGATGCCTGGGGAAGAGAAATATAATCTGTATTAATTGGGATGACTCCATTTTTATATAGAATAACATATCTAGAAGGGACATATGAGATATTATAGCCCAACCTCCTCCTCATTTTATTGATGAAGTCTGAGAGGCAAAATATCTTACCCAAGGTCAAAGAGCTAACCCAGAGCAGAGCTGGGATTTGGCCCCAGATTTCTAATGCCAACGTCCAGTTTTCTTTTTTGTTGTTTTTTTCCCAATTTAAACATTATTTTATTTGGTCATGTTCAAACATTATTCCTTGGAAACAAAGATCATTTTCTTTTCCTCCTCCCCTCCCACCACCTATCCCACAGCTGACTCACGATTCCACTGGGTATCACATGTGTCCTTGATTCAAATCCATTTCTGTGTTGTTGGTATTTGTATTAGGGTGTTCATTTAGAGTCTCCTCATTCATGTCCCTTCAACCCCTATAGTCAAGCAATTGCTTTTCTTCAGTGTTTTTACTCCCACAATTTGTCCTTTGCTTGTGGATAGTGTTTTTCTACTAGATCCCGGCAGAATGTTCAGGGACATTGCATTGACATTAATGAAGAAGTCCATTATGTTCTATTGTACCACAGTGTTTCAGTCTCTGTGTACAATGTTTTCCTGGTTCTGCTCCTTTCGCTCTGCATCACTTCCTGGAGGTTGTTCCAGTCTCCATGGAATTCCTCCACTTTATTATTCCTTTTTGCACAATAGTATTCCATCACCAACATATACCACAATTTGTTCAGCCATTCCCCAATTGAAGGGCATCCCCTCATTTTCCAGTTTTTGGCCTCCACAAAGAGCACAGCTATGAATATTTTTGTACAAGTTTTTCCTTATTATCTCTTTGGGGTCCAAGCCCAGCAGTGCTATGGCTCGATCAAAGGGCAGACAGTCTTTAATCGCCCTTTGGGCGTAGTTCCAAATTGCCCTCCAGAATGGTTGGATCAATTCACAACTCCACCAGTAATGAATCAATGTCCTGACTTTGCCACATCCCCTCTAGCATTCAATACTTTCCTTTGCTGTCATATTAGCCAATCTGATAGGTGTGAGGTGATACCTCAGAGTTGTTCCAATTTGCATCTCTCTGATTATAAGAGACTTAGAGCACTTTTTCGTGTGCTTATTAATAGTTTTGATTTCTTTGACTGAACATTGCCTGTTCATGTCCCTTGCCCATCTATCAATTGGAGAATGGCTTGATTTTTTTGTACAATTTATTTAGCTCTTTATACATTTAAGTAATTAGACCTTTGTCAGAGGATTTTGTTATGAAAATTGTTTCCCAATTTGTTGCTTCTCTTCTCATTTTGGTTACATTTGTTTTGTTTGTACAAAACCTTTTTTAATTTTATATAATCAAAATTGTTCATTTTACATTTTGTGACTCTTTCTATGTCTTGCTTGGTTTTAAAGTCTTTCCCTTCCCACAGGTCTTACATGTATACTATTCTGTTTTCACCTAATTTACTTATAGTTTCCTTCTTTATGTTCAAGTTGTTCACCCATTCTGAGTTTATCTTGGTGTAAGGTGTGAGGTGTTGATCCAAACCTAGTCTCTCCCACACTGTCCCAGAAGCTGGGCTCTTTGGGTTTGTCATATATTGTCTTGCTGGGGTCACTTACCTCAAGTCTATTCCACTGATCCTCCTTTCTGTCTCTTAGCCAGTACCAAATTGTTTTGATGACCACTGCTTTATAATAGAGTTTGAGATCTGGGACTGCAAGGCCACCTTCCTTTGTATTTTTTTTTCATTATTTCCCTAGATATCCTTTGTTCTTCCAAATGAACTTTGTTATGGTTTTTTTCTAAGTCAGTAAAAAATTTTTTTGGTAGTTCAATGGGTATAGCACTAAATAGATAAATAAGCTTGGGTAGGATGGTCATTTTTATTATATTGGCTTGTCCTACCCATGAGCAGTTAATGTTTTTCCAGTAGCTCAAGTCTAGTTTTAGTTGTGTGGAGAGTGTTTTATAGTTATGTTCATATAGTTCCTGTGTTTGTCTTGGGAGATAGATTCCTAAGTATTTTATTTTGTCTAAGGTGATTTTGAATGGGATTTCTCTTTCTAATTCTTGCTGCTAAGATGTGTTAGAAATATATAGAAATGCTAATGACTTATGCAGGTTTATTTTGTAACCTGCAACTTTGCTTAAGTTGTTGATTATTCCGACTAGCTTTTTGGTTGAATCTCTAGGATTCTTTAATTAGACCATCATATCATCTGCAAAGAGTGATAACTTGGTCTCCTCATTGCCAATTTTAATGCCTTCAATTTCTTTTTCTTCTCTAATTGCTACTGCTAGTGTTTCTAGTACAATGTCAAATAATAGAGGTGATAATGGGCATCCTTGTTTCACTCCTGATCTTATTGGGAATGCCTCTAGTTTATCCCCATTGCAGATGATGTTAGTTGATGGTTTTAGATATTCTAGTTTTCTTTTTACAACATCAGTAATTTCAAGTTTTGCAGTTTTCAGGTTTTACAGAGTAAAACAGAGAGGTCCTACTGGCCTTGGATAAGCAGCCTACATTTCATAAATATTTTGCTTTGGAGGGCTGTATACATCAACAATTCACTTACTGAGAAGCATTTGCATTTTTATGTGATTTTCTCTATGACCAGACAGAAGGGTGGGTTTTACCATATCTTGGCTACAAAATTTCTCATCATCTCTGCATATGGAAAATTCATACTGAACCAGACTTTTAGATTCAAACAGTACCTCAGAAGTCATATCTAGTCCAACTTATTTCTGGATCAGAATCCCCTCTTTTTATCAAGCCCAAATTTATCTTTCAGAATTTTACCTACTGCTGTTTTTTCTCTCTGGGGCTAAGCAGACCAAGTCAAAACTCTTTTATATGTGATAAGAGAGCTTCTTCAATTAATCATTTTATCTCCTGATCTCAAGATCCTCTATCACTGTGATTGCCTTCCTCTGGACACTCTTCAATTTATCAATGGCATTCCTAAAACAAAGGAACCCAGACTGAGCAGAGTAGTTCAGATATGATCTGATGAGGACATAGTTCAATGGAATTATAGGTTCCTGGACCTAGACTAGTGCCTTTTTTCATATAGCATAAGCTCAAAGGAATTTTCTTATCTACTATAGCTCATCATTAAGCCACATTCAGCTTTCAGTCCATTAAAACTCCTCTGATCTTTTTTAAATGGACTTCTATCTAGTCATAATTTGTCATCTTGTATTGCAGTAGTTGATTTTTTAACCTAAATATAAATATTTCTAATAATCCCTATTATATTAGATTATTTTGTTAGATTTGGGTCAATGGTCTATCATGGCAAGATATTTTTGTATCCAGGTTCTTGTCATTAAACATGGTAGCTACATTACCCAGTTTTGTATCATTTGCAACTCTATACCTTTATTTGATTTGAGTTCAAATGGGAAATTGTATATATTTAAATGATGAAAGTTTAGCAAAATGATGAGGATTCTTAAAGGGTCATGGACCCTGAAGGGGAAAGTTGGACAGATGGAGACTTTGTTCCCCACTATAAAACAGAAGTGAGTTAATCTACATATTTTGAGGACTTGCCAGGGATAGAATTATATGGATTACACCCAAAATTTAGCTATGTTATCTTGCCGTTTTCCCACATGAGAACCATGTACCCTGTTCCCCTCAGTTCACCTCTTGCCTAAAGAAATAATAATCAAATTACTATTGCATTGCTACTAAAAAGGAATCAACAATCTGTTGTCTTGTGGATATATTCATAATCCCTGTGAATGCCTGAACCATAATTCCCTTCCCTGGCCACTACTCCCTGATATGTGTCACATAACCCAAACAAAATATAAATTATTTGAAGGTATTGATTTTATATTTGTACCCCTAGTCCCTTAGCACAGTGCTAAGCACAAAAGTAAGCATTTAATTAAATTGCTTGTTGTTTGATTTATTGATGATGAAAAGTGCACTGGACCTAGATGTCAGAAATTTGAGGTTTATCCCACAGCTCTGACAATTTTAAGTCATCTGTCCTTGGCAAAGTCCTTTAGACTTTTCAAGGATTACCTTTCTCTGCTACAAAATAGGAATAATACTAGCACAATCTATTACATAGGGTTATTAAGAGGAAATCATTTTGCAACCCTTAAAATAAAACATAAATGAAGACTACTTTGGATCCACTCATTGTGCGGTGCTTATGGAAGGAGAAACACTCCCTTCTCACGAAACGCGCGCGCGCACACGCGCACACACACACACACACACACACACACACACATGCACTCAGATGTATACACATACTTGGAAGGGCATTTGCATATCTTTCCATTAGAGAAAGAATGTTTTCTTAAACATAAGATAAACTATATCCTGAACTATATCCACACTGTATAAAGAACAAATGTTCAAGTATTTAAATAAAGAATTTAAATTTAAGTCTGTTGTAGTGATAGTATAACCTGTGGTTCACAGCCATAGGTTTAGATTTATATAAACTATGGTTCAATCTTAAGGTAATCTGAATAATTATACTCTTTGGCTGGTGCCTCCACTTTTTTTTAAAAAACCTTTACCTTCTGTCTTAGAATGAATAGTAAGTATCCATTTTAAGGCAGAAGAGTGGAAGGGTTAGGCAATTGGGGTTAAGTGACTTGCCCAGATCACAAAATTAGAGAAGGTATCTCTATTCTTGAAGCTTCTGATTTTGGTTCTTGTCTTGGGAGGCAGTGCTGGTTTTGGGATAGGGAATTGGACTCAGAACCAGAAAAGCTGGGGTTCATTCCCCACCATGATATGTACCAGCTGTGTTGCCATATTGGTAGGGGGAGTTTCCTCTGCCATCACAGTTCCAGTCTCTATCCAAGTCTTGACAGCAGAGGAAAAGGCCATTCAGCTCCTTTATCAGAACTAAGGCTAACAATGCATGGAATATAAGATTGGTTCTATTTAATCCCAAGGAAAAGCAAAGGTGTCATGCCTGAGTTTATCAACAGTCGAATACTCAAAGGATATGAATAGGCAGTTCTCAGATGAGGAAGTTAAAACTATCTCTAGTCATATTTAAAAAAAACCCCTCCAAATCACTATTCAATAAATGCAAATTAAAATAATTGTGAGGTATCACCTCACACTTGTCAGATTAGCTAGCATGACAAAAAAAAGGAAAATAATAAATGTTGAGGGGATGTGGGAAAACTGAGACACTATCACATTATGAGTGGAACTGTGAACTGATACAACCATTCCGGAGAGCAATATGGAAACACACCCAAATTATGTAAATCCTTTGACCCAGTAAGATAATAAAATAACTGGGCCTATATCCCAAAGAGATCAGGCAAAGGGGAAAAGGATGTACTTATAAAAAAATCTTTCTAGCAGCCCTATTTTTTAGAGTAACAAATTGGAAACTGAGGGAATGTCCATCAATTGGGGAATGGCTAAACAAGTTGTGGTACTTAGTTGCAATGGAATACTGTTTTACCATATGAAATGATGAACAGGATGAGTTCAGAAAAATCTGAAAAGACATATGAAACGATGCAAAGTAAAATGAGCAGAATCAGGAGCAAGTGTATGCAAAAAATGCTGTAGGATAATCTACTCTAGAAGTCCAAACTATAATCAGCAAAATGAGGCTCCAAGATAGCCCTAAGGGACTCATGGTAAAAAGTTCTAACCACAATCAAAGAATGGATGGTTGAAGTCTTATTGCAGATCAAAGTATCCTATCCTTCACTTTATTCCTTTCATGAACTTTTTGTGCATGTGTGATGTGATTTATGTCATAGCATGAGGAATATAGAAATAAGTATTGCATTGAAAGTACTGGTATAATCAGTATCAAACTATTTATCACCATGGGGATGGAGGGGGGGTGGAGGAGGGAAAGAATCTAAATCATAAAATGTCAGAAAAAATGTCAAAAGTTATTTCTACATGTAATTGGAAAAATTTTAAATTAAATATTTAAAAACTAAAAATTAAATTTAAAAATCAGTCAAGGCAACTCCATTTTCTTGGTCATTTGTTTCAGCAACTGAAAGGATCTATAAAATCCTCCCAACTACCTTAAGATTTAGGTCCTCCTGTAAAGTGAAACTACTCAATTTTGGTAAAGAGCAAATCACTTTCCACAGAATCTGCTGTGTCTTGACTATGGCTCCTACTTGAACCATGAAATTCACTTCTTGTTCAGAACCTTCTCTAGTGCCCCATAACTATTTCTTCACTGCTGCTAACTCATGTTCTATCCTAGCCTAAGAGATTTTTGTGGGTCTCCCATTGCTTCCATACACTGACATCCATGGCCATGCAGTTTCCTGATTTCCTAGGGAAGAATCAAAGGGTTATTGTTGTCTTCCCTCCAGGGAATTGGAGAATTTTTGTCATACTGGCTTCTCTGTGACTGTGTTTTCTTTGTGGCTCTGTAACTCTTCTTTTTATTTATTTATTTTTTAATATTTTAATTTATTTTTATTTGGTCAATTTCAAACATTATTCCTTGATTACAAAAATGATACTCTGTTCCTCCCTCCTCTCCCCCTCCCCTTCCTGTAGCCAACATGCAATCCCACTTGGTATTACATGTGTCCTTGATCAGAACCATGTTGTTGGTGTTTCCACTAGGATGTTCATTTACAGTCTACATCCCCATTCATATCCCCCTCGACCCATGTAATCAAGAAGTTGTTTTATTTCTGTGTTTCTACTCCCACAGTTTTTCCTCTGAATTTGGATAATGTTCTTTCTCATAGATCCCTCCAAGTTGTTCATGATCACTGCATTGCTACTAATGGAAAAGTCCATTACATTCGGTTTTACCACAGTGTATCAGTCTCTGTGTACAATGTTCTCCTGGTTCTGCTCCTTTTGCTCCTCATCACTTCCTGGAGGTTCTTCCAGTTCACTAGGAATTCCTCCACTATAACTCTTCTTTATAAAAATCAAGTCCAAAGGCTTAACTGAAATGACTTAATCTTTCCAAATTATGGTCTTTAAAAAGTTTTCTAACACTCTTACCTTCTGTCTTATTAATAATTCTAAGATAGAAGAGTGACAAGGGCTAGGCACTAAGTGACTTGCCTAAGATGACAGAGTTTGGAAATGTCTGAGGTCACATTTGAATCCAAGGCTTCCCATTCCATAGAGGTATGGCACTCTATTCACTCTGCTATGTAGCTTAGAGAGTCTTAGAGAGTCACTGTGGTCTTAGAGAGTCAATGAGTACCCTAGACAAATCAAAATCACACTTTATCAAAAAGCTATCATCAATGCCAGGACAAAGGCCTCATCCATGCAACAAGCAAGGTTGAGAGAGTTTTACATCAAGACTTTCCTGCCCTTTATACTCTCACTCCAGTTAAAATATTTTCAGTACCTATAAATTACATCCCAATACCTTCTGGATATCTCTCTAGGAACCTGGAAAGGCTCCATAATATCAAAGAATTCACCAGATGCTGTGAATGAAACAATCCTTTTTTTTCCCCTGACTACTTTTGTGAGCACCTTTTTTCATGGGTTTTTGAGACCTGTGATTTTACCAGTACTGAATAGAGAATCCCCAGTAGAGAAATTCCTCCAATACCTAAAGTTGGAGACTTACCTGTGGCACCAAAAAGGTAAGTTACCTGTTGGTGCTCATATGGCTAATGTGAGCTAAGACCAGAAATTGAATTGAGGCCCTTTAGTTACTACACTAATGTCCTCTAACTTAAATAGAAATGGATCCCTGCTAGCCTGTATATAGACTTAGAAAATCACAAATTTACATTATCTATGTTGTCATATATTTTTATTTACTTTCTTAATCATTTTCCAATTACATTTTAATCTGGTTCCAGGTACATTTGAGAATTTTGCAAGTGTCAATTTGATACCTCTGCACTACTCTCTCTCAACACCTTAAATTTCTTATTGCAAAGATTTTCAGTCTTTTTTTGTATCACATTTGTATCAAAATTTTGTATTTTGGCAGTCCAGTGAAGTCCTATGCTATTTTTTTAGGATAATGTTTTTAAATGTATAAAACACAGGATTATCAAGAAAAGCAACCATATTGGAAAAAGTTATCAAAATAATAATTTTAAAAATGCACTGTTTCTTTGAAATCTCTCCACAGACTCCATGTAAAATGCAGATTAAGAACCTTTTCTCAGATAAATCTTTTGTTGTTGTTTAGTACTTTTGACAAAGACCATTGGTACTCAGGAAATCAACAGATTTTACTATGTGTCCCACTCCTTTCTTTCTTTCTTTCTTTCTTTCTTTCTTTCTTTCTTTCTTTCTTTCTTTCTTTCTTTCTTTCTTTCTTTCTTTCTTTCTTTCTTTCTTTCTTTTTTTCTTTCTTTCTTTCTTTCTTTCTTTCTTTCTTTCTTTCTTTCTTTCTTTCTTCCTTTCTTTCTTTTCCTTCCTTCCTTCTTCCTTCCTTCCTTCCTTCCTTCCTTCCTTCCTTCCTTTCTTCCTTTCTTTCTTCCTTCCTTTCTTCCTTCCTTCCTTCCTTCCTTCCTTCCTTCCTTCCTTCCTTCCTTCCTTCCTTCCTTCCTTCCTTCCTTCCTTCCTTCCTTCCTTCCTTCCTTTCTTTCTTTCTTTCTTTCTTTCTTTCTTTCTTTCTTTCTTTCTTTCTTTCTTTCTTTCTCTATTCTGTGTTTTTTGGGAGGAGGTAAGTATTTCAATTGTCCTTTTGGTTTTTCTTCTTTTTTGACATCACTATCACGAATTCTCCTCTCTTCACAAACCCTTTCCCATTTTTCAAAACTCTCCCTTATAACAAACAAATATTGGCAAGTAGTCTAAGTCCATATATTGTTTATGATAAAAAAAAATGTATGGGTCATTGTGCACCATCAGCCTTCTCTCAGCTGACAGATGACAGGTTACATCATTGATCCTTTAGAGGCAGCATTGGTCATTAAAATGATCAGCGTTTTAAAGATTTTCAAAACTGTTTTTAGTGACAATGTTGCTGCAGTCAGTGTATGAATCATTCTTATTCTATTCATTTCACCTTAAATCATTTTATACATGCCTTTCCAGGTTTCTCGGAAATCATTCCATTCATCATTCTTTTCTTTGAGGGCAAGACTTGTCACTTTAAAAAAATCCCTTACCTTCTGGCAATACAAAGAACTTAAAGGTTTGCATAATATTTCATATATATCATCTCAGTTGATCCTCACAACAACCCTGTGAGATAAATGCTATTAATGTATTTTATAAATATGCATTTAAAAAAAGGGAAATTCATACTTACTAGTAGCATAACTTCTCTACTACTGTCTAGGGTACTACCATCCTTCCAGTTATCCAGACTTGCAGCCTAGGTGTCATCCTAGAATCCTTACTGTCTCACTTCGCATAAACAATGTGTTGCTAAAACTTGTCAATTTTACCTTTGAAATATCTCTAACATATGGCCCCTTCTCTTCTGACACTTCAAAATCCTGGTGGAAGCCCTTATCATCTCCCTCCTGGACTACTGCAATAGCCTTCTGGTTGGTCTACCTGTGTCATGTCTTTCTCTACTCTAACTCATCCTCTACTCAGATATCAAGATGACCTTCCTAAAGCATAGGTCTGACCATGTCTCTCTTCTCCCATGTTCCCCATACATTTGATAAACCCCAGTGATGCCCAATCATCTCCATGATCAAATATAAATTCTCTTCAGTCCAATAACAACTGATCTCTTTGTTGTTCCTTGAAAGAGACTCCATTTCCTGACTCTAAGCATTTTCCCTGCTTATCCTTTGGCTGTCTGTAATGTTCTCTTTCTTCATCTCTGCTCTCTATATTCCTTATATTCTTTCAAGTCCCAACTAAAATCTCATCTTCTATAGGAAGTCTTTACAAGTCCTTAAATGTCTTTTCTTTGTGCACTATCTTACCTATAAGGTGTTTGTTCACTTGTATGTGTATGTGTATGTGTCTATGTATTTGTGGATGTGTGCCTGCATGTGAAGAAACTATTTTGTAAACCTTTAAGAGAGAAGCAGGGTGGCAAATACGTCTTAGTCTATTTGAGCAAAGCTCAAATAGTGTGTAGTGAATAGAGAAGTAGCTCAAGAGTCAGGGAGACCTGAGTTCAAGTGTTATCTCTGACATATTCTGACTGTCTGATTCTGGTTCTCCTCCTACCAATCAGACTGTACCTTTACAATCTCTTTGGTTGCATCCTTTCTCTCACTCCTAATTACAGGTGTCTCATAGGGCTTTTCCCTAGACCCTCTTCTCTCTCTTTATTTGGTTATCTCATTAGCTCCCATGGATTTAATTATCAGTGCTATGCTAATGATTTCCAAATTTATTTAATCCTGCCTAACTTTTTTATTGATCTCCAATCTCACATCTTCAACACACTTTCAAACATTTTAAATAAGGGACCCAGAAAATATCTCAAACTCAATATGTCCAAAATTTAACTCATTATCAGTCCTAAATCTTTAACCTCCAACATCCCTGTTACTCTTGTGGGTAATGTCATCCACCCAGGCTCTCAGGGTCCCAAGTTTCATCTTTGACTCCTCACTATCTCTCATATACAAGTTGTTGCCAAAGCCTGAAGGTGTCATCTTTGCAACAGGTCTTCCATACATCCCCTCTCTCTACTCTCAAAGCTGCCTCCTTGGTGGAGGATCTTGTCATCTTTTATCTAGACAATCATAACAGTCTTTCTTTTTTCTCAAATATCTTCCACTCCAATACATACCTCAGCCACCTGCAAAAATCATTTGCATAAAGTGCAAGTTTGACCACATTGACCTCATTACTAAACAAATTTCAGTGGTTCCCTGTCATCTCCAGGATCAAATACAAAATGCTTTGTTTGGTACTTAAATCCTTCATAAACTTTCCTATTTTTCCAGGTTTCTTACACCTTATGCCCAGTCGTGTTCTCTTCGATGCTGAGACACTGGCCTCCTTGATGTTCCACATAGAAGACATTCTGTATCTCAGCTCTGGGCATTCTAGTTGACTGTCTTGCACAGCTAGAATTTCCGCCTTTATCTCTGTCTAATGGCTTTCCTGACTTCCTTCAAGTTTCAAATGAAACCTCTTCTTCTATAGGAAATCTTTCCCAACCCCACAATTCTAAGCCTTTCCCTCTCTTATTTATTTCCTATTTATTCTGTATGTTAGTAATATATTTGCTTATTGTTTCCCTGTTAGATTGTGAGCTACTTTTTCAATCAGTGAATAAATATTACTGAGAACCTCCTATAGGTCCAACACCTATAGGTCTATGTTCTGAGGATTCAAAAGGAGGCAAAAAATCTGAACAGCTGCCAAAACAATCTTTATAAAGCACAGCTGTATTTGAAGCTTGAGTTAGAATCCTGATTTTGCTACTTATTGCCTATATTTAACCTTGGGAAAGAGACTGATCTTTTTCTACCTCAGTTCATCCTATATAAAATGAAGAAGTTAGCCTAGATAGCCTCCATAATCTCTTCCAGTTCCAAATCTATGATCCCATGTGTTTAGAATAAAATCCAAACTCTTTAATCTAGTTTAAAGCCTCCACAATCTGACACCACTCTACCTTTCCAATCTTATTTCACATCCATATCCTTTCATTTGGTGTATGTTCTAGCCAACCTGGCCTTTCTGCTGTATGCTAAAGCAGAATTTGCCTTTCTCTCTGCATCCTTTCTCATAGAGTGGTCCTCCATGCCTGAAGTTGCTCTCTCTCCTAAAATTTATCTGTGTGCATATTATTCTCGTATTCTGGTAGAATGTGAGTTTTTTAAATTTATGTATTTCTATTCCCTTTCAGAGAGCCAGCTAGACTTGGAATTTTGAAGAACAAGGTAGTTAACCTCTAGACAACTTTCTACACCTATAAATTGCAGAACAGTTGCCAATCCGCATTGGTAGAGAAATTTTCTTTACTCAAGGCAGAAAAGAACCCTAAATGAGTGAAATTAGTTTGCTAATTCAATCATTTTTAATGCTCACTTTCTACCCACCTTGAACCAAAGGAAAGAAGAGAAGTATAAACCATGGCACACAATTCTTGTTCTCAAGAAATTTGGAGGTTTAGATATTGAGATAAGGCTAACACATTAAATATGAGTGAACAGTATAAGGTAGTAGGTAATTAAATGTTAAATTGTGTGGTACAGACTTATCATGCTATGAAATTCAGCCCAGAAAGGCTGTTGTAAAACTTAAACTATGCCCTGGGGTTTTCTCATTATTTTTTTTAAAATCTTCAGTGTCTTGCTATTTATTGCCTTTAGCATAAATGATAAACTTATGTGTGTAGCCTGGTTTATTGCCTTTTACTAGCTGCATGCTTTAGCCAAACTGGAGGACTAGATGTTCTTTGATTTTATCTTGCCCTATCTTATCCCTGGGCATTAGTGCTGGGTGCACCTATTTCTGGAATGCTCTTTCTCTCCAAGCCTCCATCTTGACATTCCTCTCTTCAAGGATCGATTCAGCATACTCTTCTCCATAGAGCCTTCTCTTAATCATCCCAGACCAAAGACCCTCTCCTATTCTGACACACATTACACTTATTGGGTACAAGTGCCCTTCTGCTATGAGAGTTTATGGGCTTTGAGGACAGACTCAGAATAGCTCAGAATATTTGAGTGCAGATAATGAATTCTCCAGAAGTGGTTGCATTACATGTTCAGTACTGCATATTTCCTTTGGACTGGAACCAATCATCACATTTTACATAATTATAACTTTGAATAGAAAAAATTTGAATGCAGGCAATTATTTCAGGGGATTTATTATTCACACTAATTGAGACATAGCTATATAATTTTTCATCCTTATTTCTCTAGTACTTAGTACAGGGTCTGGCAGAGACACTGCTTAACACAATTTGATGCATTGAATTATAGTCTATGCTGTTCTCCTTGTATACTTCACACTGTGGTTATTCCAGATTAATAATGGCAAGAGTATCTAACTGGAAATCTTGTGACCACTGACTTTCTGTCATTATGACAGAAGATAAATTGATGGGAATTCTGTGTCTAGGCATATTTCCTTCCTGGGTCGGGACACTAGTGGATTGGGCTGTTTGAACAGGTAGATTAGCCTGGACACATGTTTTACTTTGTTACTTCTAGTGATTATTAATAAATCTTATAAAATATAATATTGAAATTATTGTATGTTAATTTTAATTTTTACAAGAGATAGGGATACCAAAAAGACTGCCCATGAGCTGTACTGGTGCCAAGGAAACATGAAAAAAAAATCTGGAAGAATGCTTCCAATACATTCAATAACTTTTTTAAAGAGGATAAATAGAAAAATATGGACAAGAATTGCATGGGATGAAAAAAAATAGAGGAATTGTGATCTGCTCTGATAGAATGAATCTTCAAGTTCATAATTCCAGAAGAAGTACTCAAACTAAAATAGAACCAATTATCCTTTTACTAATATCATCAAAGGGCTCAGGAACACTCTTGGTGGAGGACATACAATGGAAGTTGGTTTTGTTCTTCAGTCATCTTTTAGTCACATCCAACTATGCATTACAGCATTTGGAGTGTTCTTAGCAAAGATACTGCAGTGATTTGCCATTTCTTTCTCCAGCTCATTTTACCAATAAAGAAACTGAGGCAAAGAAGGTTAAATGACTTGCCCAAGATCATACAGCCAGCAAGTGTCTGAGACCAGATTTATTTAAACTCAGATCTTCCTGACTCTAAGCCTAGCACTCTATCCACTGTGTCATCTAACTGTCTAATGAACGTTGGCCCCAGTGGCAACTGAACTAGGCTCTCTGCACATCTGTCAGTCTCTCACAATCTGGATAAATGGTGTAGCCCATGCATCTAATAAAAGAAGTAAAAGAAAAATAATGATATTTTCATTACAGACTGCTTTTGTCTAGATGGTAAATGAGCCTGTTGGTCACTTCAGTAAGTGTCACATACACATACTGTATGTTATTTAAGGGTATGTGGCTTTGAACTTTTCCTTTCCTCTAATTTACAGCTATATTTTTCACATAATTAAATTTTTACTGTGCTGCCCCAAAAGAGGTGTTTCTATAACTGGATACTACATAAACAACTGGGACTTGGGAATTGTAACAGATCCCAGCTTAAACCCACTAAAGTGAGATCGTGGATACATTAAAGAATCTAAATGAGAACTTCCAAGGCAGGCCCTTTCTATTATGCCTCATCATCAATTTTGAAAGTGAAATCAAAAGGTAAAAATTATTGACTTATTAGCATCTAATTTGGTTATCTCAAAATCTTATTCAAAATTCTTGACTTTAAAAAAATAAATTTTATTGATAGCTTTTGTTTTTACACCATGTCAAATTCTCCTATTCCCTCATCCAAAGGGCCATCTCATATAGAAGAGAATATTTTTAAAGAAAAAAGAAGAGAAAAAATCTATCTTCAGAACAATTTATATAATATATGCAACATTGTACAATTATCCACCTTCTACTTCTGCCAAAGAATGCAGGAACAAGGATGTTTGTTCTCATATCTTTTGGTGGGGGGCATGTAATTTTCTTTTAATTTTACAATATTAATTTTTATTGTTTTGTGCTTCTTTTTATTCATATTTGCTGACCAATATGTTTAGTTTCCTTTGCTCTGTTTATTTTACTCTGTATCATTTCATGTAAATCCTTCCAGTCTTCTCTATATCATCATATTTTTGTTTCTGAAAGCATAACTCATTTTGTTCATTTATACCCCAGTCAGTGGAGAATTGCTATGCTCTTGTAAAACCCTACTTTGTCTATAGGCTTTTGATCTCAGAAAAAAGTGCAGCTATAAGCATTTTGTTCAACAGAGGGACTAGAATAAATTCTAATTAAATAAATTCACTTCAATGTATTCTTATCAACAGCATCCTTGGAGACACATAGCTAGCAGTAGAATCTCTGGATTAATGGCTAAGAATATTTTAGATAATTCATACAGTTCCAAATTTCTTTCCAAAATTACTGTACTCATTCACAGTTCCACCAACAATACACAACCCTTTGAAATTTGATTATTCCCACACTTTGTCATCTTTGCCAATTTCCTAGGGTGAGACAAAACCACAGGGTTGTTTTGATTTGAAATTCTATTTTTATTATTGATTTAGATAATCCTTTCAAATTGTTGTTAATGGTTAGCAATTTGTTTTATGATTGTTCATATCCTTTAGCCAATTATCTACTGGGGAGGGCTTTTGGTCTTATGTATGTATACATATATACATATACATGAATTATGAATAAACATATACATAAAAGCACACATTTACATATATATGAGCATATGTATGTGTTACCTGAGTATCTTAGATGCTAAACTCTTATTTGAGAAATTTGATAGTTAACTTTTTTCCCCATTCAGTTTGCATCCTTTATCATCCTATATACATTCATTTTGTTGTCCTGAGGCTTTTCAATTTCATATAATCAAAATTATTTTATGTTTTATAACCATGTCTTTCTCATGTTTGGTTGAGGACACAACTCTACCTGTAGCTGTGAAAAGCATATAATCAGATTTTCTCCTAATTTCGGGGGGTATGATTTTTAATATTAAAATCAGATGTCCATTTTGAACTTATTGTGAATAAGAAGTTAGAAGCTGGTCTAAGTTTAGTTCCTGCAAAACTGCTTTCCAGTTTTCTCTGCAATTTTTATTAAATATGGAGCTCTTTAAGTAATGTTCTGAAGTTTATCAACCCCTGGGTTTTTGATTGCCATTGTTTCTGTGTCTCCTTTTTCTAGTCTGATTTATTGTTCCACTTCTCTATTATTAAAGTTATATCTAATTGTTTTTATGATGACCTTTCTAGTTGGAGGGCTGGAAGAATTATTTCCTCTTTATTTCTACTTTTTTATTATTTCTCTTGATATTCTATATGTTTATTTGTTCAAAATAAATTTTGTTTTATTTTAATAAAATTATTTTTTCAAGTTATATAAAGTCTTTAATGTATACTTACTACATACAGTGCTTGATTTTGGTTTTATATTGATAATTTTATGATTTTTAAAAGGCCCTTCTAAGCCTGGGTCAATTTCTCTATTATGATTTCATTTTATTTAAATTTATCAAATCAATATTCATTAATGATATCAGTCTATGGTTGTACTTATTTGCTTTACATGTGAAGTCTGTATTTTTCCAATAAAAGGAATCTGGCATGATGGGGGGGGGTTACTTACTTTTAGATTAATTCATGTAGAATTGGCATTAATTATTATAAAATGTTTGATAGAATTCCCCAGTGAATCCATCAGGGTCAGCAATTGCCTGTGTCTTCACTTCAATTTCCTTGTCTTCTGATATTCAATAATTTTAGATTTCCCAATCTGTTAGTTTGGATATAGTAAACCTTAAAATTTCTTAGACTTATAAATGTTGGAAATTTCACCATTGGGAAATTTCATACTTGAAAAATTTCCTACTGATAGTCTATTGGAATGTGAACCCCCTTGGCTTGGGAGGGTCCTCCTCCTCCCTTCTTAAGATTACTTTAGGACAGAAACCTTTTGCTGAACAATGGAAAGGGCTTTGACCTATGCTTAAGCATAGAACAGGAAGTTCTTTGAGTCATGATTGATTTTAGAATTGATACAATAGAGATACTTGGAATGACAGAACCAGGTCTTGGAACTTACAATCTCCACCCTACTCAGTCTAACAGGATTTAGGAAGGGCTGCAGCATAGATCAAGATTTAATTATTTGAGAATATGACCTTCAACAGACATGTGCAAAGCCACAGACCTCTGGGCGGTCCTGGGTTAAGCTAGAGCCACCATTGGCACAGGGAAGACATGGACAGTGATTGGTAGATGTGAGAACTGAGGGGAGGGAACTTAGATGGTTTCCTTAAAGATAGCGGGGTCTGAGGACTGAGGGGGAGGTTTTGCTCTGAGAGGTTGTGCTCTGAGAAGCTTGCTCTGAAGGAAGCTGGAGGTGGAGGCCCCTGAGACTGTTTCTCCATTTTGGTCACGTGAGTGATAGGGACTGATCTCTTTTCTTTGCCTCAGCTATCTAAGGGCTTGGGCCTTTTGGCCCAGCCTAAACAGAGGGGGTATTTAAGCCCTATTCCCTTCTCTCTCTCTCTCTCTGTCTCTCTGTCTCTCTGTCTCTGTCTCTCTCTCTCTCTCTCTCTCTCTCTCTGTCTCTCTCTCTCTCTCTCTCTCTCTAATACCTTTCTTCCTCCTGTTTGTAATTAAACTCCATAAAAGGTTGACTGCTGACTTGAGTTTTCATTAAGGAATTACATAGCTGAATTCCTTGGCGACCTTAAATTAATATATATCAGTCTTTTAAAGTGATTTCCTTGTCACAATATTTTTTTATATTTTGAATGTGTTCCAATATTTACATTGTGTCTTACATTTTTTTAGACTATAGTCATAGATCATCAGTTGTGATCATTCTTTTCAATTTTTTTGTTTTATTGTGCTTCTATCTTATTCATTTTTTTTGTTAATTTGCTTTTTCTGTCCCTCCCCTTTTTTATTCAAATTGATTAATAGCCTTTTCAATGAACCAGCTTTTCATTTTTGTTGGTCATTTCTGTAGGTTTTTTATTTCTAATTTATATTTTTTCCTCTAATTTTTAAAAATTCTTTTTTGTGTTTATTTTAGGTTGGTATATTATTTGGTTCTCTAATTTTTAAAAACTATATCCAGTTCATTAATCCTCTCTGTTGTATATTTTATTATTACTTGTACCCCAGAAAATTTCGGCCTATTGTTTTCGTAACTATATTTTTCTTCTGCATAAGTATTAATTGTCTGTATGATTTTTTTGACCCACTAATTAGCTAGAATTCAATTGTTAAATATCCACTGGGGTCTGTCTTTTTTGGTTTGTGTTTCTTGAATTAATTACTATTTTTATTGCCCTATGGTCTGTAAAGGATCTTTTTGTAAAATTTCTTTCTGCCTTCTCTGCTATTGATTCATTAAATTGTTAGGCATCTTGTCATCCTGGTCTATGGAGACACTTATTTATAATTGCTTTACCTCTTGTGTAGAATTCTTATGGAGGGTGTGAGAATTTATTTTTCAAATACCATATTAATTCCTATATGTTAGGGAAAATTACTATGAATTCCTAAGTTTGGGATCTAGGTCAGAGACGCCATCCAGTCTGCTGCTTTTTGCATTTTCTTTGTCCTTACGAATCCCAAGGATTGGCTTCCTTTTAAAAAAAAACAAAACAATGTGGTTAATAAATGTAGAGGACAAGGATTCTTTTCCTGGTGTTCCCCCATGATGTAGATATGGGAAGAGGTGGATAGGTTGATGGACCATCGCTTAATTAGCTCATCACCAATTAAAGATGCCTTGGGATGTTCAAGGGAGGGGCTGAATAAAGAGCTTATAAACATCTATTTGTTAAGCTGTTTGACCCAGCTCAGATCATTAGGAGGAGACCTATATCACTTTATTAGTTATAATGCTGGTCTAACCAATAAGCCTGATATAATCTTTTGGGATAAACTTAATCATAACAAGGATTATTGTAAATTACCATTTTGTATTTCAATTTGTTCTCTTTCTTTTTATTCAGTACATACTTATATGTATACTTGATATCCCTCCGATTATAAAGTAAGCTCCCAGAGGGTAGGGACTTTTTCATTTTGTATAGTAATATTCTTAGTATCTAGCACAGTGACTAACACCTAAGCAGGTATTTAATAGATGGTTGTTGATTATTGATTGATTCATAACATGTGTGCATATTCCAGGTTCTGATAATGGTTTCATGTGACTTGTATAACTGAGGCACCAGGCCATCCACACATGACAAATTAATACAGCATGTACTACCCTAAGACATCCCAGAGTAATTTATGACACAAGAAAAAAACTGGAGTAATGAAGAACAATAATCTTTGTTCCAGCAAAGAAAAGTTTTGGGGTTGGTGTGTGTGTAAATTATGAACTTTTGAGATGACCTACATTTCAGGTAGAAATAATTCCAATATAAAAACAATCTATTTACCAACTTCTATTGCTTTATATTTCTTGAAAAGAAAGGTGAAATTAGATAGCCAGCTACTGGATTAAAGTACCAATATTTGTGAGGCCCCTCAGGTTCACCAGTGCCAGTGGCAGGTTTCTTGATGAGTTGAGTGTAAATTTTGGATCAGCAGGATAAACCAAGGAACTCCATCCAGAAACTACAGGGTGAGGATAAATCTAAAAATGAAATAACTGTGTTCTGAAGGGGGGAAATGCATGAATCTTTAAAAAATATATTGCTGGTTTTTGCTAATACATCACATTCATTTCCAAATATATAGCTCCCCTACCAAGAGATCTATCCTCTGAAACAAAGATTAAAAAACAAGAAAATAATCAATTCAGCAAGACCAAATATGTCCTTTGGGAATGATAGTATATTCAACATAGCAAATCCATAGTTTTCTATTTTTGCAATAAAATGCAGGAGGTGTGTTTTCTCAGCTCTTCTCTGAAGTCAGTCTTGATGATTATAATTGTACAATATTTCCCATTTTATTGGTCTTTCTACTTTAATTTTGTGTATATTCTTGTTCTTATGTATGTTTTCATGATTTTGCTTACTTCACTTGACATCAGGCCATATGTCTTTCCATGGTTCTCTGGATTGTTCATATTTGTCATTTCTTATAGCATCGTAATATTCAATTTCCTTTGGGTACCACAATCTGTTGGGCTATTCTACAACTGATGTAGACCTAATTCGTTCATTGTTCTTGAAAGTTTTGATATATGTGGAGTCTTCCTTTCAGACAGTGGGGATATATGGACTTAGATCCTTGGAAACAATCTATTAACAAACATTTACTAAATACCTACCTACAATGTGCCAGACATTTTGCTAGATGCCAGCGATAAAAAGACAAAAATGTCAATGTCCCTGCCTTCAAGGAGCTTGCAAACTAAAGGGAAAAATTACACATTTTTTAAAAGTATATACATAATAAATGAAAATATATAAAGTTACTTTGGGGAAGGAAGAAAGGAACTAGAAGTTGGGCAGAGGAAAGGGTTCATGTAAAAGGTGACACAAATTAAATTTAAATTAAATTAAAAGAAAATAAAGTAAACTATGAAGCAAAAATGATGTGAGTGTATTACAAGTTTGAGGGATGGTAAGTGCAAAGACACAGGAGTGGGATATTGAATATAATTCATGAAGGAAAGCAAAAGAGCCAGTCGGGCTTTCTTCCAACAGTAAGGAGTTGTTAATAGCTAATTTAGGGGTAGCTGAGTGGCTCAGTGGATTCAGAGGCAGGTGTAGAGATAGGAGGTCCTGGGTTCAAATCTGACCTCAGACACTTCTTAACTATGTGACCCTGGGCAAGTCACTTGATCCCCATGGCCTAGCCCTTACTACTTTTTTGCCTTGGAGTCAATACACACTATTGATTCTATGATGGAACGTAAGGGTTTTAAAAAATTGCTAGTTTATGCATTGGTATATTGGGGTTGCATATGGCTTTACCAGTGTGTCCTAAGAAAAGAATTGCTAATTTCCATGTTCATAGACCAGACATTCTAGAGAAAGAGGGAGAGCTCTTGAGTAGAGCCAAACTCTTAGAAAAAAAAAGATTTTACTTATCATCCCTACAAGCTGAAGGAAAAGAAAGGGCACTAGAACCATGGCATGAAGAAGTAAAAACTCTGGACTTTCCTTCCTATTACATTAAGTTATTTGGACAGTAAAGGTGTGATGAGAAAAGGGGTTGACTCTACAACAATCCTAACTTTGTTTTCCTTGTGAAAGTAGTATGGATCACAGCTTGGTGTATGAATCTGGGAGATGCAAAAGAATTGTGCCTATCATTTGTAGGCTAACCTAAATCCTTTACTTGTTTTCTATATTTCCTATGGAGTAGAAAGTTAGTTATCCTGTACCTTATAAACATTATTCATATGAGATAACAGTGGGGTAAACCTTTTAAACACATATTCATAAAACAGTATAGAAGCTAGGTTTTTTTGAGCTCTAAGATTAGCCAGAAGCAATTTCACCTGGGGGCAAAATGAACTAAAGGTTAGATGATTTTTAGAACTACTTTCTGCAAGTCCTGGATGATAGGTCTCTTTAAAGATTACAAATAACTTTCTTTAAAAACAAGGGCAAGGAATAAAGCATGGCTACAAATCAGTGAGAAAGTTCTTATTTAACTTATATTTCCTGTTTTAAAGGGAAGAGTGATCCTTCCCACTCTTTTTCAATCTGACTTCCAACCTCATCATTCAACTAAAACTTCTCTCCTCAAGTTCCCAATCTCTTCATTGCTAGATCAGGCAATCCTTTCTCAGTACTCATCTTCACTATTCTCTCTGTGTTATTTTACATTTTTAATATCACTCACCTCTCAGATATTTTCTATAATCTGGGTTTTAATGATACCACTTTCTCTGAGTTCTCTTTCTATATGTCTGACCACCACATCTTTGTGGGGATAATTACCTGTCTCATGACCTCTAACAGTGGGCATACCCCAAGGCTCTCTCATGGGTTCTCTTCTACTTTTTCTGTATGGGTCTCTCACTTGGTGACTTCATAGTCTCATAGATTTAATTATCACCTCCCTTCAGAAAACTTCCAGATTTATATACCCAAACAGCATTTCTCTTTTGTGATCCATCCTCACATGACCAACAATCAATTGGACTTTTCATACAGAATGTTTGATAGATACTTCAAACACAGATATAGTTCTGACCTTCTCCAGCCTTTTCCCTAACTTCTCTGTTTCTATCAAGGGGATCATCATCCTTCTTTTTGGACTGCTAGGCTCTCAGCTTTGGCATTATCCTCCACTTTCTGTACAACACTATATATTCTAATCCATTGCCCATTCTTTCTTTTTTTTTTACCTCCAAATCTCTTGTGTCTGTATTCTTCTCAATAATCACATAATGACCACGTTAGTTCAGGCCCTCACCACCCTTTGTTTAAAATTTTGCAATGGTCTACATGATGGCCCTGTCTTCAGTCTTTCCTCATTCTAAACCATCCTTACCAGAGCTGCCGTAGGTGATTTTCATGAAGGGCAGTGCTGGTCATGTCACTTTCTTACTCAGTTATAGGGGACATTTTGCATATATGATCAAATATAATCTCTGTGTGTCTTTTAAAACCCTTCACAACTTGGCCCCAACCTACCTTTCTAGTCTCATTATATATTACTTAATCTTTGTTTCAGAGGATAGATCTCTTGGTAGGGGAGCTATATATTTGGAAATGAATGTGTTGTGTTAGCAAAAACCAGCAATATATTTTTTAAAGATTCATACATTTCCCCCCCTTCAGAACACAGTTATTTCATTTTTAGATTTATCCTCACCCTGTAGTTTCTGGATGGAGTTCCTTGGTTTATCCTGCTGATCCAAAATTTACACTCAACTCATCAAGAAACCTGCCACTGGCACTGGTGAACCTGAGGGGCCTCACAAATATTGGGACATTAATCTAGTAGGTATCTATCTAAGGAATTGAATCATAAAAGGAAACCCCATTATAAAACACCCCAAAATGTTAATACAGCCTCTGCTTAATGGTTTAATGATTTCAACCCAACATCTCTTGAAGGAGTCCATTCTAGTTTTGAATAGCCATAAGTTTTAGAAAGTTCCTCATATTTAGCCTAACTTTGTCTCTTAGCAACATCTACCTATTTCTCCTAATTATATCTTCTAGGGTCAAACAGAACAGATAAAATCCCTCCTCCTCATGACAGTATTTCAAATACTTATAGAAAGCTGCTGTTTATCCTCTCAGCCTTCATTTCACTAGGCTAAACATTTCTAGGTCTTTCAATTTCTGCTAATATGCTATAATGGATGAGTTTCCCTCTCTACATTCTCCACTTTGTTGAAGTTCTCATTCGACAGTAGCACTCATAATGGTACATAATAGTACAGATGGGGTAGAATAGGTGGTATTATCACTTCTCTATTCCTGGAAGCTATGCCTCTCTTGGGTCAGCGAGTTAGTACAATGGACAGAGCTCTGGGTTTGGAATCAGGAAGATTCATCTTCATGAATTCAAATCCAGTCTAAGACACTTACTAGCCATCACTTGGCAAGTAACAATCTCAGTTTATTTCAGTTCCTCATCTGTAAAATGAGCTGGAAAAAGAACTGGCAAATCACTCCAGTATCTTTGCCAAAACAACACCAAATGGGTCACAAAGAGTCAAAAAAAGACTGAAACAACTGTAAGAGATACTCCAGGAAGGACATGAGAAAGGAATGAAATATTGGCATAAGGCACAGCCAGTGCAAAGGCTAGATAGGAGATGCAGTATCATGCATAAAGAAATGGCAAGAAGGTCAATTTAGTTGGCCCATAGGGTTTGGAAAAGAGAAGCAATTTATAATCAAGCTGAAAAGGTAGATTGAGGCTAAGTTGCAAAGATCTTTGCTAAGCAAACAGCTATATTGCCAGTCAATATAGAGTAAATTCTATATCAAAGATTCTTTGCTATTTAAGTTTACTTTTCTACTGAATGATGGTATTTTTGTTTTGTTAAGTTCCTAGTGCACTTGTTTTATTCTCACTTATTAATTAGTGGGGCATAGTGGATATAGAACTAGCCTTGGAATTTGGAAGACCTAGTTCAGGTCCAGCCTCTGATATTCACTAGCTCTGTGGTTCTGAGAAAGTCATTTGATCTCTTGGTGCCCCAGTAATTCTTTAATATTGTTCTTTGCATAGCAATTGCACATTCACATTAATAGTAGGCCTTCACTGAGAACTCTCTATACCAGTAAAGGACAAGTCCATCTCCTCCGACCCTCAAAATACTATGGTAAAATTTCTTACAACTAGAACTACAAATCAATTATCTTTTTAGGAAAAAGAAAGATGAGTAAAATGGCATGATTATTTTAGAAAATGTGATATATTCCCCCCCCCAAAATTCAATTTTTAAGAGAGTATACATTTTCAGGGGCAGCAAGTTGCCACTATAGACAGAGTCCAAGACCTAGAGTTGGGAGGACCCAGGTTCAAATTTGACCTCAGACACTTCCTAGATGTGTGATCCTGAGCAAGTCACCTAAAACCAATTACCTAGCCCTTGACCTCTTTTTTAGGGTTGTTACTAAGACAGAAAGTAAGGATCAGGAAAAAAAAAGAGTATGTAATCTCACTGTGAAAGTAAGTGATTGCAATAAATACTAGTTGATTACCATTGGGTAATAGAACCTCAAATACTACATTTTATAAGAAACATTCCTGATTCACCCAGTCACTTGAGCCTTCCCCTTTAAGGTTATTGTCTTTCTATTCTATATTTGTCATGTATGTACCCATTTATCTATGTGTTGTCTGGCCCAATTCTGTGTAAACTCTAAGGGAAGGGACTATTTTTAGCACTGTAGCCCCAGCATTTAAGCACAGTGTATGGAATACAGTATTTAATCAGCATTTTTGTCTAATTGATTAAGTTTTCACAGTGCTGATTCTACTGCTCTTACTCTTATCCCAGTGAGACAGGTCCTTCCTGCTACCCCTCTACATTTTCTTTGGCTGAAATCCTAATTCACTCTGTCGTTCTGTCTTCTGTTGGTTCTGTAGCTTCAACTTTTTTTCTTTTCTGGTTGTTTGGAGGTGGGTTTGGATGAGCTTAGAACATTTTAATGCATTATTTTCCATAAATACCTGCTAAATCAATGTCTTCACTTTCCAGATGATAAACCACAGGCATGAGAGAATAAGTGACTTGCCTCTGGTTACAGAGCCTATAAATTTTTTTGAAGTAGTATCTGAACATAAGTCTTTGTATTTCCAAATCCAGTATTCTACCTTTGAATTCTCTGCAGCTCTAACCACATCATTTTTTAAGTAGACTTGAATTCTAGGTGCAGCTCTATTCTCTCTTGACAGACTGAAAGAATTAAAAGTTGGACTTAAAGCTGTTGAGAAAAATATCAACAAACTCAGCTATGCAGATAATACCACTCTGATAGCAGAAAGAATTATAATTAAGTAACCTCTTGATGACTGTGAAAGAGGAGAATAAAAAAGTTGGTTTGAAGTTTAACATGAAAAAATCTAAGATTATGGCAACTGGTCCCATCAATTCCTGAAAAATAGAGGGAAAAGAAATTAAAGCAATATCAGATTTTATATTCTTGGGCTCAAAGATCACTGCAGATGACAACTGCACAGCCATGAAATTAAAAGACACATGTTCCTTGGAAAGAAAGCTATAGCAAATCTGGACAGCATACTTTAAAAAGAGAGCTATTACCTTGCCAACAAAGGTCTGTATAGTCAAAGCTACGGCTTTTCCATCAGTGATGAACATAGCTCTGTGAGTTGGACTAGAAGGAAAGCTGATTGCTGCAGAATTTATGTTTTTGCATTGTGGTGCTAGAGAAGACTTGTGAGAGTTCCTTGAACAGCCTGGAGATCAAATTAGTCAATATTTAAAGGAATTAATTCAGGCTATTCATTGCAAAGACAAATATTGGAGATGAAGCTTAAAGACTTTGACCACCTAATTAGAAGATAGGATTCACTGGAAAATACTCTGGTGTTGAAAATTATTGAAGGCAAAAGAAGGATATGGCAGGGGATGAGATGGATAGATAATGTCATCTAAATGATAAATGTGAGCTTGGAGAATATAAGGTCTAAGTTTGTTATGGTACCTGGGGTCATGAAGAGTTGGACATGACTGAATGATTGAACAACAAATCACTATTTGTTTCATGTATTTCACAAAAATATCTATTGAGATTGTTAAACTTCTTCATGAATGTTGCTCATACACCTCACAGAACTCAACCAGAGACCATTGAACTGAATATTTTTCTACCATCTCTACTCTACCAGGTCAGCTGTCTTTGAGTTCATGTTTCAAAGGCAAACCAGATTCCTTTATGTACCCTGAAAACATCTTGTATTGGTTTGGACTTCCATTTTCTTATGTCTTGGCCAATGTTTGCCATGTTCCCTATCCAGCTTTGCCTTCTGAATTTCCTTAAAGTTCAGTGCAGATGTCACTTCATTCATGAAGCCTTCCATGATTTTCTTCCTATTAGAATTTTCCCCCTTCAATTTCATATTATACTTGGTTTAGAGGCTCTATGTTGTGTTTTGCCCTATAATATTCTGTACAATAATTATCTGTTTTATCCCTTAATTATATTGTAATTTCCACGAGTAAGGATTATGCCTTATCTAAACTTTGCCCACATTCCCAATGTCCACTTACCATTTCCCAAATGCCAAACACTAGCAAATTTGATAAATATGCTATTTGTGCCTAAATCATATGTTAAAATGTTACCAAGTATATGGCACAAGACAGACCCGTGCAGAAAATGTATCTTCCAGTATTCAGTCAACAAGTATTTATTAAATATTTACCATGTATCAGTCACTGTGCATGTCTTTGATTTGGCTAACCCCATTTACTATGGTTGGAGTGTCCTCCATAGCCCTTATCTATTTCTATTACAATACTGTAGAACCTATAAGACCTTTCTCTATTTCCACCTCCTCCATAAAGTCTTTCCTGATTTCTCTCCCCAATAGCTATTTTTTCCTCAAATCTTTCCCTTCTTGGACTTCATATAGCACCTTCTTTATACTTCCCCAGTTCCCTTAAAACACTTATTGTTCCATTTTGTACAATAGTTATTGATATCCAAATAGATCAAAAGCACTTTGTAGAAATCCAGTACAGAGCAGCATGGAATAGTAGTAAGACTACTGAACTTGAAGTTAGGATTTGATTGCATTTTAATTCAGTCTTTGACTTCCTGCCTTAGTGATGTTGAAAATTTTTCTTTGTTCTCTGAGCTTTGTTTTCCTTACTTATATAATGGGGAGAATAACACCTAAATTACCTCCTTCACAGGATTTTTTTAAGGAAAACTCATCATGCTGTAGAACATCATAGAAATGTATGTTTTTTATTAAAGTTGTTGCTTACTATTCATTAAATTTAATTTTGTTGCCCTGAAGTGCTTAGTCCTAAATAAAAGTTTTATCTTCTAAAAAAATGGTAAGGCAGGTCTAAAAAAATGTCTAACTGACTTTCAGGGATTATATTACTCACTGAGGTAAGCTAGCGCCAAATGTTTCATTCTTTAGTAAGAGGCAGGGGGAGATAAAAGACATCCTCTTTCAATATTATTATACTTTTGACCAGTCCCACTTTGATGTGACTCAGGGGAGAAAACAGTTCAGATACATACAATATTAAGTTTTAGAAGCCTTGTATTTCAAAAAGAAATACTAGCAGAGATTTTTTCCTAATTCTGTATTTTTAAAGAAAAGCTCTTGTGAATAAATAGATCTGAGCCTGCTTTCACTTGTGGGCTTTATCTAGACTTCTTGTGATCTTCATTGACCTCTTTCAAAAGTCGGTCATCTCCCCAGTGAAGTAAAAAGGAAAAACATGCTGTTAATGATGCACCACTCTGCAGTCCAAAAGAGCACGCAAGAAGTAGCATGGGGGAGGCAGCACTTTATAGTAGAAATATCACCTGTCTTCAAATCAAAAGACCAATGGTTTTGGCACTAACTGTGTAAGCCTGGCAAATCCCTTCCCTTCCTTGGCCTTAGGTTCTTCATCTATTAAGTGGAGCAATTAGAACAGCCTATTTCTAAGGCTCCTTCCTTCTCTGATATTTTGTGATTCAGTGCTGACCAGCAAAGGCAGCATGACAGAGTCAATAAATAACTGGCTTTTGAGTCAGGAAGGCCTGATTTCAGGTCCCACTTCTGACAAATCTTGGTTGCATCTCCCTGGGAAAGACATTTTCTCTCACAGCATTCAAGGCAATTTTCTAGAGGATGATAGGAGTTTCTTCATCCATGGGAATGGTTTCTTATATGAATGAAATTACAAGTACAAGTTATTTTTTTTTGTGATTACTTGCAGAACTCTATGAGAAGGGCTTTGAAAAAAGTCAGAAAAAGAAACGAGCATTTTCAGAGAAGTAGTTATTGGTCTATTAGACAACTACTGTTTTTAATGGTTGTCCCCTAAATATTACTTCCTTTCCTGTCTATTATTTATAAACAGGTAAAAGCAGATTCCAAATCATCTTTGCACAAATTAAGGAGAAGCAATAGTTAAAGAGCCATAGGATTCAGAGCAAGCATTCTTAATCTGGAGTACATAGACCCTCAAACAATCTGTGGATAGATTTAAGGTGGTTTGTGAACTTAGACGGGAAAATTTCTATCTTCATTTTCATTTATGCTTAACTGATATTTAGTATTTTCTTCCATTACAATTTTAAAAAATTATTCTGAAAAGCAGTCTGTAGGCTTAGTGAGATTGACAAAGGGGTCTATGACACAAAAATATTAAGATTGTCTATCTAGACCACATTCTTCATTTACAGATGGAATTAAGGTGAGGAGAAGGGAATATGAGTTGCCTACATAAAGAATCAGAACCAGGACTAAAAGTCTATCTCTTGAATCTCTGGCAAGTGTATATTCTTGGACACCATGCCCAGTCTTTAATTTTAATGGCTGCCTGGAAATAGTAGCTACCTCTACATGAAAGAAAAACTGGAGACCTAGTTCTGACTTTCCTCTGGTGACACAGTGTCTAGAGGGGAAGGCAGGAAAACAAGTTTCATCTGAAGTGGAAAGGACACTTAGATGGAACTGTGGAGCTGAAAAAGTCCTTTGAGACCATCTAGTTTCTAGTCCATCCCCATCATGTTACAGAAACTATTGGAAGGAACAGAATTAAAGTTCAGATTTCCCTAGATTCTCAAAATACTTCACATAACACATGACAAGGAGTGGTCTAGCGAGGGTTATAATACAGGGCTTCTGGCTTCAACTCTAATTTATTTTTTAATTTTGAAATTTACAAATGAAATCAAATGAACATCTTATATACACCATAAAATAGAAATAGATGACTATACATGAAACAAGTTCTAATATACATAACAACTTTCTTTTTTGAATAATAAAAATTCAACATGGAACTTTCAAAGTTGTTCTCATTCCATCTGGCTTCCTTCTGTTCTGTTGTATGCATTATTGCAATCCATCAATTTCCTTATTTATTATTTTGGGATATGGAGAGTGTGGGGGGAGGGCAATACTATTTTTAGTCCTCCTCACAATGCTATCCTTTCTTATCCAAAAATTTTAAAATCAAGAAACAAAATATTTCTTTTGAAAGCACAAAATCAAAGAAAATATACTGACACCTAGTCTGTTTTCCAAAATGTATTTTTTTATTCTACATCTGGTATCCATCACCTTTCAGTCAGGAGGCAGGTAGAATAGATCTTGATAGGTCCCTGGTATAGTGGTTAATCATTACAATAATTTGGACTGTGATTAACAGAGCCTGATGCATGACTATATTAGATAGCACTGAATGAAACTCCAAAACTTTAATAGTTACATGAAGAAGTCCTGCCAGTATTCTCATAAAATATTTGTTTTTGCTGCACTAAATGAAGAAGAATTGGCACAAAATTCCCAAGTTTTATAATTCCCAAACTTGTTGAATATAGATTGTATATTCCTTAAAAGACCCATAAATTACCATAGTTTTGTATAGAACTTATATATCTGCTGAAAATTTCAGGCTTTACCTATCATGTTTACTATTATTGTAATGAAAGAATTGAGAAAAGCAATTTAAAAAAAGGAAAAGGAAAAATCCTCAGGCATGAAAATGTGTATTATGTGAAAGTATTGGTATAACCTATACCTGACTATTTATTGCCTTGGGGAGGGGGAGGAAGGAAGAAATTGAATCGTAAAATGTCAGAAAAGAGATGTTAAAAATTGATTTTATGAGTAATCAAAAAAAAAGTTTTAAAAGTTCCCCCAAAATGAGAGAGAGGTCATTTTCAGCTGTGGAATCTGAGAAGGATTCAGTTAGGAGGCAGTATCCAAGCTGAGCCCTAAAGACAGAATTTCCAGACAGAGTATATTTTTGTTATGGAAATCACCTGTGTGGATGCAGAGAAGTGGAAAAGAATGAGATTGGGCAGCAAGTTGGTAGAATAATTTTATTTTTTAAAGAGTTAGTAACATTTTCATCAGCCTCTCACTCATTTCTCAAACAGTAGACCATATGTGCAGTCACTCCTGTCTGCTTCATTTTCTCACAGGAAGTCCTAGCTACTTGATGTCACCTGGAGAGTCAAAGGAAGTAAAATACAGAATTAAAGTCACTCCCTTTTGTAAAGGTCCACCTTAAGTCTGCAGCTCCTCCTACATAAGTTCCTTTTCAGGGCTTGCATAGCTCAGTGAAACTGTGAGCTAGGCCATGCAGGGTTACCCAAAGCATTCAGATCATAGTAGAGAGTTCTGATAAAAAGCGATTCACTGGAAAAACAAATGGTAAACCACTCCAGTAACTGCTAACAAAACATTATCAGCAATATTAAAATGATAAATATACATCCCAGGAAGATGAGTCTCTCATGTCAGAAGATGTTCAATACATTAATAGGAGGAAAAATGGGAGGAAGAAAAAAGTGGAGTAAAACTATGAGTAGATCCAGGAAGAATGAAGTGACTGGGCCAAAGCTTAACTTAACCAAGCTGCAGATGTCTCTGGTGATGAAAGGAAAATCCAATGCTGTAAAAATCTGTATTTCATAGGAACTTGGAATGGAAGATCTATGAACCAAAATAAGCTAGATGTGGTCAAACAGAAGATGGAAATATGAAACAATGATATCTCAAGGGTTGGTGAACTTAAATGGGCAATAGTCAGTGAGTGATAAAGGTGATTATTACCTATACCATTGTGGAATTGAATCCATTAGAAGGAATGAAATAACCCTCATAATCCATAAAAAGAGTGAGAAAAATAGCACTGGGGTATGTAGTCTAAAAAATGATGGAGTGATATCTGTTCAAAACCAAAGCAAACTATTCAATACCATAGTAATACAAATCTATGCTCCAATTGCTGGTGCTGAAAAGGTCAAATCTAATCAATTCAATGACAAAGTAGAACATATTTTAGAAATAACATCAAAAAAGATGTCTCCTTATCATAGGGGATTGAAATGTTAAAGAATGAAATAAAAAATAATTGAAATAACAGGCAAACTTGGTCTTGGAGAATAAAATTAAGCAGAGCAGAGGCTCCTAGGCTTTTGTCAAAATAACATAAACATAGCAAAAACTCCTTTCCATCAACTCAAAAGGTGACTCTACACATAGATATCACCCAATACTCAATATCAAAATTAGATTATGTACTTTGTAGCCAAAGGGTGGAAAAGGTATATATGGAGCTGGACCTGGAGCTGACTGTGGCTCAGATCATGATCTTATTGCCAAATTCCAATTTAAATTGAAGAAAGCAGGAGAAACCATCAGACCATATAGATATGACCTAACTAACATCCCTTATGAATATGAAGTGAAAATGATGAATAGATATAAAGGATTTGATCTGATAGATAGAATACCTGAAAAACTACAGCCAGAGGTTTGAACTATCATATAAGAGACAGCAACAACAAATCCAAAAGAAAAGCTCAAGAAAGTGCAATGGCTGTCTGATGAGGCTTTACAAATAGTTGAGGAAAGAAGGAAAAGGGAAAAGGAAAGACATACCAAATTGAATTCATGGTTCCAGAAAATAATAGGAAGAAATGAGATTTTCTTAAATAAGTAATGCAAATAAATAGAATAACAGAATGGCAAAGACAAGGGATCATAGATATCAAGGGAAAATGTGTGCATAATAGGCATGATAAAAGGCAAAAATGGTGTAGAACTAACAGAAGTAGGAGCAATTAAGAAGAGGTGGCTAGATATATAGAAAAAAAACTACACAAGGAAAATCTTATCACCAATAACCATATTGGTGTGGTCAATGGACCTAGAATTGTATATTCTAGAAGATGAAGTTAAAAAGGTCTTAGGAATCACTCCTAATAATAAGGCTAGTAGAAGAGATAGAATTCCAGCTAAACTATTTAAAATCCTAAAAGATGATACTGTTAAGGTGCTACACTCAATTTGCTGGCAAAATAGGAAAATGCAACAGTGACTACCAGATTATAAAAGATCAGTTTATGTGTCAATACAAAAGAAGGACAATGCCAAAGAATGATCAAACTACAAAAGAGTTCTACTCATTTCATACACCATCAAGGTCATGCTTAAGATTTTGCAAGGTGGACTTTAGCAATATATGAACTTAAATACTGCCAGAAATGCAGGCTGGTTTTCAGAGAGGCAAAGAAGCTAGAGGCCAAATTGCCAACATTCACTAAATTATGGAGAAATCAATGGTGTTTCAGAAAAATGTCTCCTTCTACTTCACTGATTACAGTAAATAAAGCCTTTGACTGGGTGTATTACAATGAATTTTGTCAAGTCCTCAGAGATGAAGGAACCAGATCATCTCATCTATTTCCTGAGGAGTCTCTCTATGGATCAAGAAGCAACAGTTAGAACCAAACATGGGAAAACTGATTGGTTTAAGATTGGGAAAAGAGTACAATACTGTATCTTGTCACCTTCTTTATTTAACTTATATATAGTATATATTACATAAAATACCAGACTGGGTGGATCAAAAGCCAAAACTAAGATTGCTGGGAGAAATGTAAACAATCTCAAATAGGCAGATGACACCACTCTCATGTCAGAAAGTGAAGAATTATGTAGCCTCTTGATGAGGAAGAAAGAGGAGAATGTAAAAGTAAAAAGTAAAAAAAGAAGTAAATTAAAATCATTGCAATCATTCCTACCACTTCCTGACAAATAGAGGGAAAACAAATGGAAGTAGTGCCAGATTTTATATTCTTGGGCTCAAATATCACTGCTCATGGCAACTGCAGCCATGAAATTAAAAGATACTTGCTCCTTGGAAGGAAAGCTATGACAAATCTGGACAGCATACTAAAAAGTAGAGATCTCACCTTGCTGATACAGATCTTTATTGTCAAAGCTATGGCCTTTCTAATAGTAATGTATGACTGTAAGAGTTCGATTATAAGGAAAATTGAGAGCTACAGAATAAATACTTTCAAATTGTGATGCTGGAAAAGACTTGAGAGTTCCTTAGATAGGAAAAATCAAATCAAGCAATATTTTTTAAAAATTCATTTAGACATTAATTGGAAGGTCAAATACTGAAGTTAAAGCTTAAATACTTTGTTCATATAATAAGAAGACAGAATTCATTGGACCTTGATGCTGGAAAAAAAATAAAAGCAAAAGAAGTGGATGGCTGAGGTTATGGATTGATAGTATCATGGAAGCAATGAATATCAGTCTGAACAGACTTCAGGAAACAGTGGAAGTTAGAAGGTCCTGGCATGCAAGATGGTCCATGGGGTCACAAAGTTAGAGATGACTAAAAGAATGAACAACAAAATAATTCATCAGTTCTCCATGTTCACTGGCCAATAAAGGAATTGCTTTGTCATTCTCCTAAAACCTAAATCTTTTGGCAATGAGTCACAATGGTTGACAAGAAACAGCTGAGGAATTCATCATGCTCAAAGCAAAAAACAAACAAACATTGAGTTAGTATAACTTGTTGGTCAAAAGCAGAAAAGAAAACTGTACATTACGTATTACTCACAGAATTGAAGCAGTGTGGTCCTGATGAAAGAGAGTGTGTGAAGTCACCAAGTAGCTGCATTCTCATTTTTTTTTTCAAAAAAGATTCTTAGCTTCTCTGAATTCCAATTAAGTACATACACAAGCAACAAAACAACTGGCACAAGGTGATGAAATCTGAGGGCAGTTTCTATTTCCAGTTTGTCTGTTCATATTTAACATCTGTTACAAGTCTTGGGATCCAAAGGAAGAAAGACAGTCACTTCTTTTTTCCTACCTTAAAGACACAAAGTAACCATTCTGGGAAGCTATTTGGAATTATACAAATTAAATAGTTGAAATGCTCCAAACCTTTGACCCAGGCATACACCCCAAGGAGGTCACAGACCAGAAAAAGGTCCCAAATAAACCAAAATATTTATAACAGCACTTTATATGCCAAAGCAAATAACTGGAAACAAAATAGATGTCCATCATCTAGGGAATACCTAAAAAAATTGTGGTACATGAATGTAATGGAATATTACCGTGGTAGCACAAGTAACTAACATGACAAATACTGAGGAGTGGGGGATGATTCGCATGAAACAATTTAAGAACAACTACATAACAAATGAAACTGTGTTGCTGAAATTGTAAAGAATAAAATTGGCCCCAAAGAAGAAATAGAAGACACATCTTTTCATGGTTTTGCAGAGGTAGAATTCCATGGGTGTGAAATACTGCACATATTGTTAGATTATTTTTCAATGTATTGATTGGTTTTGCTAAAAATTTTTCCCTTTCCCCTCTATATTTCTTTTAAAATAAAATTATTTGCTATAAGGAAAGGCTTTATGTGAAGGGGAAGAGATAAACTCTTAAAAGGAAAAAAAGAGTAAAACAAAAAAATGATAAAAATCTATTTTAAAGAAAATGAAGCAATGTAAGAGATAAAATTTCTATGCCTAACTTATTCCCAGAAACAAATTCCCAGGAAAATTCCCCTGTTTTTATTGAGGCCTCTTCATTTTTAGAGTGTTAATAACTTAATATGGTCATAATCCAATTGTGGCAAAATGGTGTCATAGGATTAAATTATTATGGCAGATTGGCCCCGTTAGCCATCTTAATGACCCATCTGTAGCATGTATGGAGTTGGGCTGGAGCAAATATAAGCACAATGTGTAGGCAGAATTGTAGCAGTCCAAATATCTTAGTTCACCCATTCTATGGGCTGGTGGTTTGCCCTGTATGGAAACAGCCACTGAAAAAAGGATGGTATTTCTGTTGGGCCAAATTTTTCAGGGGTTAACAGAGTCCTTGCCCAGTGACTTGGAGGAATATGCATCTTTCCCCTTCTTTTCAGTGATTAAAGAGAGCTAGAATGTAGTTTGTGCTGATCTATAGAACACAACATGTTTTCACAGGGAGGAAAATGTTTACCAAATACAATATAATTTTTCTTTCCATAAATGGAACTTACAACTCAGAGGCTCATGTGAATTACTATTGGACAATACCTTAGAAGTCATCTTATATCAAACACTCATTTTGCAGAAGAGGAAAGTCAGCTCCAGAAAGGAGACTTGCCCAAAGCCAAACAAGCAGGAAGTAGCCCAAATTCCTCTGATGACCAATACAGGGATTATTATACCCTGCTGCCTTTCTTAACTATTAAAGAGGATACCACCACTACATGCTCTTCTTGCCCTGAAGGACAAGTCTTCTAGCCTGTGGACAAGAGAATTGGATCCAGTCTTATGAGTTTTTAGAGGTATGAGATGGTGGTTACTATATGAATGAAAAGGACCAATATATAAGTTCTAAGGATCTGATGAGCTTCTCTTCTCTAACACAATCTAGTCATTTATAGAAAGCAATTTCTTTTGTTCTCAAAAATCTTACACTTGATAATGCTGTAGGAATAACTTTATTATTTTCTACCATTAAATTATATTCTGAGCACAGGATTTTCATTGTTAACTTTCAGGCACAGCAATCACCTTGTGATTTTCATTTATGATAGAAACTGGATCTCATTATTATTCTTGCTGGTTTATTAGCAATTTAGATAGCAAATAGATGACAGCTGTTAGGTATATATGAGGGGAAAGACCAAGGAATTTTTCTCTAATAAATACTCATTGTTTTTATTTGCATGCCTATAGAAAATATGTTTACATATTGACTCTCTTATTTGAATGTGTCCTTCTATGGTCAAGGACTATGTTATTTGCATTTCTTTATATTTTCAGTGCTTAGCACAGTGTCTGACACATAGTAAGTATGCTTATTGAATATCTATTCTCTCCAGAGTATAAACAATTATAAACAGCATAGGAGAGTGAAATAACCCAAAATTCTGGGGTCTAGTTCTAAGTCACTTCCCCTTTATGGGACTCAGTTTCCCCACCTCCAATGAAAGGATAATATTTGATGTTATCTAAAATCCCTTCTAGTGCTAGCTTCCTATGGATGTTTCTATCTCTGTCCATTCATCTGGCTGTCTGTCTGGCTCTCTTTCTCTCTCTGACGTATATAACTGTGGGCCTACTTTGACAGCATTATTTTTAGGCTGAGACTGTACCAAATAGTTTTCTGAGAAAGCTGGATGCATAGCTCTATGAATCATGATGGGGTCAATGCATGCTTCATTTTTATATTAGCTGTCACTCCTCATAGCTATGCAGGCATTTTCAAAACAATTAGCTCGATTACTCTCTCTTGAAAGCCTTATAATGACCTCTCGATAGCTGAAATTAGGAGTGGGAAGGGGTCTAAAGCAAAATAAGCAGCCCAGGGGAACTAGTCAGCTCATTTGGGCATGAATCTACTGAAAAGTGGAAACCTATGTAGAGTCCAAAAGCATTTGGAGAAGAGATATAACCTAAAGGCATTTGAAAATGACGAAGTTGATCCATATTTACAAACATTTCTCCACAGTGTTTATTATGTATATTACATAAGCATTATTCAGTATAAATGAATCACAAGCAGAGTGTAAAGTTATTCTCATCTGAACCTGATTCAGGCCAGTCCCTTAATAGTTAAGATTTGATATTGTATTGAGACACTTGCAGGTCATCCAACAGTTAACAAAAGCATATTTACTTAGCCATGACAGGAAGAGGATATTACAAAGATAATAAGGAGGGGCACTGAGAACCCCTTGAGTTGATTCAGCTGAATGAAGTTCCCATTGCAATACCCTCAGCAAGCATCAGAGCACCCCTAAAGCTCATTGCGATTACTTTATACTCAGGTGACAAGAAAATAATGTTAATGGTCTGAGCCTTTAGTCCTCTGAGCCAATTAAATCTCAAAAATGGTCTCCATAGGAAAAACTAGTTTAATCTTTACAAGGGACAAGGGGAAGCAAAAGGACACATGGAAGAGTTAGGATATTGTTCCTACTACAGAAAGGAATTTTTAAATTTAATTTTATCTTGGGGAGTGTGGTACAAGGGGGACAAATAATGGAAGGGCCACCAATATTAGAATCTAAAGATACAAGTTTGTCACATACTAGCTCTGTGACAAGGGACAGAGATCAATGGATCTTTGATCTCTTTGAGTTTTAGTTTCCTAAAAAAAAAAAAAATTGGGTTACAACAGTGATCAAGAGAAGTTCTTTCTTTCTCTCTTTTATTTGTTCTTTCTTTCTTGTCCTTTCTTCTTTCCTTCCTTTCTTCCTTCCTTTTTCTTTCTTTCTTGTTCTTCCTTTCTTTCTTTCTCTCTTTCTTTCTTTCTTTCTTGTTCTGCCTTCATTCCTCTTTCTTTTCTTTTTCTCTCTTTCTTTCTTGTTCATCCTTCCTTTCTTTCTTTACTTCTTTCTTTCTCTCTTTTTATTCCTATCTTTCTTTCTCTCTTCTCTCCTACACTCTTCCTTCCTTCCTTCCTTTCTTTTTCTTCATTCCTTTCTTTATTTTCTTTTTCTCTCTTTCTTGTTCTTCCTTCCTTTCTTTCTTTACTTCTCTCTATTTATTTCTCTTTTCCTTTCTATCTCTTTCTCTCTTCTCTTCTACTCTTCCTTCCTTTGTTCCTTCCTTCTTTCCTTCCTTCTGTCCTTTCTTTCTTGTTCTTCATTCCTTTCTTTATTTTCTTTTTCTCTCTTTTTCTTGTTCTTCCTTCCTTTCTTTTTTACTTCTCTCTTTCTTTCTCTCGTTTCCTTTCTATCTCTTTCTTTCTCTCTTCTCTCCTACACTCTTCCTTCCTTCCTTCCTTCCTTCCTTCCTTCCTTCCTTCCTCTCTTTCTTTCTTTCTTTCTTTCTTTCTTTCTTTCTCTCTCTCTCTCTCTCTTTTCTTTCTTTTATAAACCTTTGATTTCCACTTAGAATCATGATAGAGGAGCACTAAGGGTGAGGCAATAAGGGTTAAGTGATTTGCCCCAGTGATTTTTTAAGGTTGTTTTTTAAAAAATAAGATTTAGATCCAAAGAAAAAAATGTACCAAAAACTGTTGACAAGAATCTTAACCAAAGTATTGAAATGTTTCAAGTATTAAATGTTCACCCAGAGCTTATAATATTGTTATAGTTAAAAATAAAAGGATCTCCACCTTACTATAGAACCCTATTATTCCACAAACTTTTTTGATTATTTCTTTACAGAGATAGTGGTGAATACGTGGGCTTCTTCTTGGTCTTGGGTTCTAATTCCAATCTAATTAAACTATAGGAATGGTTGGGGTAAGCTAAGCAGTGTCTGAAGCCAAATATGAACTCGGGAGCTCCCAACTCCAAGCCTGGAGCTTTATCCACTGTGCTACCTTACTACATAAGTGAAAGTGCTTTATAAACATCATAATATTTGTAAGTGGTGAACTACTAGCATCAATTAACTTTATTCAATATAACACTTGTGCACATAACATAATAATGGCTCAGATTTCTCTATCACTTTAGGGTCTTCACAACTCTATGGAAGTATGTAATGAGTAATAATAATAGTAATAATAACAATAACTGAGATATTTGGTGCCTTAATGTTTATGAAGTCCTTTACATGCATTATTTCATTGATTCTCACAGTTCTGTGAATGAAGTACTCTAGGTAGTTTATTCACATTCAATATTATCATTATAGAGGGGTCCAGTTGGAGAACTTCCTTTGACAATGAAGATCAGTATCTCTTAGAGAGTTGCCCAGGGCCCCTAAGATGTTAAATGATTTGCCTCAGTTGTTCACAAGGCCAGTTTTTTTGTCAGAGGAGGGTCTTAAATCTAGGTCTTTCAGACTCCAAATCCAACTCTTTATCCACTTGACCATGTTGCACCTTGCACTCTAGTTATCATCTCCTTTTTAAAGATAAGGTAACTGCAGCCTCTGGGACTTGCCCATAAAGGCATGGTTCCTAAATGATTATGGTAGCTTTAAAATACAAGTCTATATGATTCTAAGTCCAGTGATTTATATGCTCCAAACACATATTTTTATTTTCCATTTCAGATGAAGAAACTGAGACTAATAGAGCTCAAATGTGTTAGGATCATAGAATTTGGGGCTAGAACAAACTTTGGACATTGATCCCATTCTACAGAAAACAGAGTAACTGGGCAATGGTTATGTAACTGCTAAGTAGTGTCACCAAGATTCAAACTCATGTCCTCAAATTCTAAATCAAAACTTCTGTCCCCTAACTCATACTACCTGGTTCCTGAGGATAATGTAGTAGCAAAATCCATTCCTCTGTATATTTAGGATGCTCCTACCACCAGTATTGTGAAGGACCCGTACAGTGCATGCTATTAAAAAGTTACAAATTCACTGTTTGTTCTTTATACATGATGAGAAAGACAAGAAAATCACTGCCAAGTAGGCTAGTTTTTCCCAAAAAGGCAATGAAGTCATCCTTGAAGTCTAGGGGGATAAAGCTTGAAACAGTGAAATCTATGGTCCCCTAAGCCTAGCCGAAAAGGAATCATTCTATTACTGCCAGTTTATTCCTTGTATATGATATTCCATTCCCTACCATTTCTTCAGTCATATTGTTCCCTATGCCAGGCCTGTTAGTCCACCTTGTAGAAGTCTTAGCTCCCACTGAAGCTTAGCAAAAAAAAAATACCAGTTCCTTGAGAACACTTCTTTGGGATTGAAAGACTTTCCACTGCTTTGCTGAAAGCCAAAATTCCTTCCTGGGGATTTGGGAGGCAAGCAAAGATCAATTGAGTCAACATGTCTCCTTTGGTTACTGTGTTGAATAAACTACTTTGGTTAATCATATGTCTAGGACAGGGGTATCAAATTGAAAAAGAAATGGAGTCCTTATTGGCACACATGTTAACCTAAAAAAACACAAGTGAACATAATTTATGTATTGAATTGAAATGTATATTGTTTAACATTTTCCAATTACACTTTAATCTAGTTTGGAGGCGACACCTGGAGATTTGCCCTTCATGAATTTGATGTCTTTGATTAAGGAATAAATTATTTCACAGTTCCAAATCTGATCCTACAGCACTGTACCAGCCAAAGTCAGGTCCAGGCCTGATCTGAGGGGTAATAAACAATTCTCTTTAGCAAGTAAGACCTAGTTGAGCCTGAGAGTAGTCTTTTTCACATTGATGAATTGCTCCGTAGGCAGAACCCAGCACTGGTTTCATGTGTTTTGTGGTGTATCTAAAAAGCTTTATTTATCCTCCCCACAACTCACTTAACTTACTTTGATGGTAAATCTAAGCAGAGAGCATGCATCTCTATCTTTCTAGAAATCATAAATATGTCTGCTCAAGGATTTGTCAAATGAGAAGAGAGCAAGGAAACATTTCCATCTTTTACTTAGAAACAGCTGCCATGGTTTCTTTTTTATTCACTAACAACAATCAAAACCCCAAATACTGGTTAACACTTCCTACACTCCAGAATTCTATTTATTTTGAAAATATAAAGCAGTATGGTCATAATAGCAAAAGAAGATTTAGATGAATATCTAATCTATATCTCTACAGAAAATTGTACTTAAAGTACCCAGGAAAATGAAGCTTTTGTCCTGGAAAAATTTTAAATCAAGTAGATATATTGGTTAGTTTTAGTGAATTGTCTCCCCCAACCCCTTTTTTACTCTTTATTATAAGAAAAGGTTTACTGGGTAAAGGATGGAAAGGGATAGAATCAGAGATAAAGGTGATGGAAAAACAAAAGATATTACTCATTTTTCAAGTCAGTTAAAGATTCCCCAACCTCTCTGAAGTAATCCATTTCTGTATTTAACACCTACTAATAATGTAATGTCTAAGATTTGAAGACATACTCTCAATAGCTTTTAACCACAGTTAGTTGGAATCTGCAAAAGAAAGAGCCTTGCTTTCCCCTGAAGCCTATTCTTCTTCCCCATTTGCCTCCCCTATCTGTTAGGCAAACAATTGTTCTGCCAGCCAGTTTGGTTCATAGCCTCTGAATCATCCTCAATTCTTTACTCTCCATCACCATTCCTGCTGGTCTCCTTCCCTCTTCATAGCCAGTCACTTGCCAGGGCTACTTGTTTCTGTCCCCATAACATCCTTCTCATATATCTTTTTTTTCTCTCCATTCACATGGGCCACCATCCCAGTTTGTGCCTTTATTACCTCTTCTCTGGACTCTTGGAATTGTGTCCCTGCTGCCAGGTTCTCCCATCTTCAATTCATCTACCACAAACAGCCAAATTGAAATTCCTAAAGAACAACTTCAGCCAGATCACTCCTGTACTCATGAATCTTCAATGGCTCCTTAATGCTTTTAGGATAAAATAAAAACTCCAGCATTTAAATCTCTCCATAGTTTGGCTCCAACCTATCTTTCCAATAAGTTTCACATTATTTACCATCACTCATTCTAGATTCCAGCCAGTTTATTCCCTGAATGTGAAATTCCACCCTCTTCCTGCTTGTCTTTGAACAGGCTGTTGCCCCTACAGAATGTTCTCTTTCTTTACCTCTACCTCTTGGAAACCCTCACTTTCTTAAAGGCTCAGATGAAATGAAATCTCCTATTAGCCTTATTATTAGTGTTAAGCCTCCCATCCCTAAATTTCACTCAAATATGCATAGAGTAAAATAGTTTCTGAACCTCCCAGCCCTACATGTACACAAATACAGAGAAAGACTGATACAAACATTTATTTATCACCTATCCTGCACTAGGCACTCTGCTATGAACTTTACAATTATCTCATTTGACCCTACCCTAGCAATATAGACATTATGATTACCCCCATTTCACACCTAAAAAACTGAATTGGGGCTTAAATGACTTGTCCAGGGTCACAGAGCTAGTAAAGGTCTGAGGTCATATTTGAACTCAGGTCTCAGAGCACAGGAATTAAATACTCACATATCCAGGCTTCCTGGAACAAATAATATATTCACATTCACATAGATTCCACACTACCAAGAGATAGCCTTTCTTAAATCAACTAATTTAAAATATTCAGAGGACTATACTGAGGCAAGAAAACCACTCACATTTAGGTTTTGCTGAGGTTTAGAAAGTATTTTGCCCTCCCCACAAAACAGTTTAAGTATCTTTATTATCTTCATTTCATATATCAGAGAACGAAAGCTTAGATGGGTTAAGTGACTTGCCAAGCAATGAAAAAAGTCCTGATTTGTAGCAATTGCTAAATCCTGAGATAGAAATGCTCACATTGAGAATTTAACAACTGGCTCTTGAGCCTATACTAGCTATCTCTAGCACATCTCTGGGTTGGACCAGATGACCTCTAGTGTTTCTGTTTTAGGTCTGTATCTAGGAGGATTCTGGGATGACTCCATGTCCACCAGTGTTTTTATTCTGTTATACTGCCTCTATGAAAAGGATTGCATTTATTCTGGTTACCTTCAAACAGGAAAACCCAGCCCCTCTGGATAGAAATTATGTTGAAGTAGATTGCAGCTTACTCTAAAGAACATATTATTTTAGAACAGCCTAGTAAAGACTGTACTGGGAAGTAGTAAGTTCTCCATCAGAAGAGATATTAAAAAAGAACAAAAGCAAGACCACCATGTTGCAGACATTGCAAAAGAAAGTTATCCACAGGTCAATGGGTTGGACTAAGTGTCTTTCCCAACTTCTCACTCTGAGATCTGATGAACATGATGGGAAAGGGTGTGTTCCTGTCTTTGCCATATTGAAGCTAGTAGCATGTTTGTTCCATACCTGTAAACTTCATCACAACATGTGAAGGCCATGTTAAACCCTCCTCAAATCTAAAACAAAACATAAAACAATAACTTTGACTACTGTTGCATGTGAGTCAGGAATTAGCAATAGTCACAAAAACACAAAAAGTCATTTTTGCTAGTTCCTGTTTCACATGTGGTGGTAGCCAAAGCATTTTCTTGTTGAATTTTAGATTTGGGGGAGGAGGGGTAAATTGTTATGGTTTGTCAGGACTATGTCCAATGCACCAGAAATGAATTGAGTCATACTAATAAATTCCTATGGTACTTGAAGCTTTAAAAGTATTATATTTATATTTTCTCATTTAATCTTCCCCCAAATGCTCTGAAATAGTAGGACGATGATAAGAACTATAAGGTCATAGCCTTAGGAACAAGAAGAAAGCTTAGCGGTCAGAAAATCTACCCTCACATTTTACAGAAAAGAAAAATGATACTCAGAAGGATAAAAATGAGTTATCCAAAGTCACAAAGACTAAATATCAGAACCTTTTACATGAAGAAACAGAGGATGGAAAGGTTATGTGACTTCCTCCAGATCCCACAGTAAAGGGTAATGCTGGTCCATTGCAAGGCTGAATTCAGACCCAGGTTTTCTGGCTCCAAATCTCCTGCTTTTCCAAATAGCTCACTTTCCCTCACCTCCACCCCTATTCTACAAAAGTTGTCTGTATTTTGAATGCCATCCCCATTAACTTAGTGAAGCTTTTCCAGAATTTCCCTAGATTTCAGTACTTTTCCTTCAACTGATCTCAGAAAACTTTATACTCATCTTTTACACTTGAAAATTATAGAGATTTTAATAGTATAGCTTTCTATCTGTCTTATTTCTCTCCATTAGACTATAAACTGCTTAGGGGAAAACATTAAATCTTATTATTAGACTCTTTCATAGTACATAACACCGTAGATAGCACATAGTATGTCCTTAAAAATGTTTCCTGGGGGCAGCTGGGTAGCTCAGTGAATTGAGAGCCAAGCCCAGAGGCTCTGGTCCTGGATTCAAATGTGGTCTCAGACACTGCCTAGCTGTGTAATCCTGGGCAAGTCACTTGACTCCCACTGCATTGCCCTTACCATTCTTTTGCCTTGGAACCAATACACAGTATTGATTTTAGGATAAGGGCTTAAAAATGTTTTCTGAATGAATGAAAGCTTAAAAATCCGAGTTACAGAATACATTGGGAACTCTGCATGGGCTCCACTCTTTCTATAGTGGACGCTTTTATTTAGAACATCTAAAACTGAAACAGTATCTTGAAGTAAAGTGCCTCCTTTTATGACTAAGGGGAGACTTTTTTTCAAACCATTTTGTCATTAAATTGTTTATTTTTTACAGACTACTCAGATTAATATAACATTCAACACAAACATAATTTTTATCTACATCTTATGCATGAAGACGTCAGGGTATATTTGTACTATTTAACATATAAATTACCTAAACATGGATCATTAAGGCAAGAGCAACAACATCAACCTCTGCAATTAACCTTTCAAAAAACACAGAGTTAATCAATCTGAAGTTCTACGGCTCATTTAGCCTAAGACCCTTAAATGCTCTAGTGCCTCATTATGGTGTGGAGGTGATCCAGAGTTCTCAGAAGAAGACTAGATCTCAAGGTCCTACCATGTTAGAAAAGCTTTGGAAAAAATTAATATTCAGCTTGTTGCCAGAAAGTTGGTCATTAGTTGATGTTTGGGGTTATGGCAACTGATGACAGTAGGAACACTCAGACTGATGAAATCACTAGCATTTTAGTACCTTAAAGAAATGATTTTATCCATGATCTCCTCTAGGGCAGGGACTATCTTTTGCCTCTTTAGGCATCCCCACCATTTAGCACCTCTGGAACTTAGTTGGCACTTAATAAATATTTATTGACTTACTGACAATCTGAATAGTAGGCAATATAAAAAATTTACTTGGATGACAACAAATGTTCCCTGTATCTGGAATATCCTCTTTTACTTTAGCACAATCTTTACCTGTTTACTTTATGTGTTGTTCAAGGGCCATCTAAAGTGTTACTTCATCGAATAACTTACAATATTTGAAAGGGGGAGGAAAGGAAGGGAAGGAAACAATGTAGATCTTATAGTTTCAGGAAATGTATATAGAAATTTATTTCCTGCCATTGGGAAAACAAAATATCTCTGAATTTTTTAAAAGCAAAGCAATAAAAATAAAAAACAAAGTGTCATTTCCTCCATGATCCTCTGTCTTGAAAAGTGACTAATTCCTCACCTGATCTCATGGCACATTATACTCTTCTAACTTTAGGTTCTATATAAATTGGAACAGCATTTAGTGATTAGAAAAATGGCCCCACAACCAGGAATAAATGGGTTCTAGACCTGTTTCTAACACATTCTAGATGTGTGTAAGTCACTCAACCCCTCAGATCTCTAGGAAACCCTGTAGCACTATAAATTGCAGAGAAAATGCTGATTTGATGCTTCCTCATTAGACAGTTTCCTATAACAGAGATCCAATCCCTGCTTCTATCTATATATAGGTTTTATATGCCCCTACTATGTTTCATAAGAACAAGAATCATGCCCTTTTTACGTCTGTATCTCCCTGTGAACCCAGCAATGCACATCCTTATTTCAGCTTTTAAAGACAGGCAATTTCACCAATGTGGCTCCTTCTGCCACTGATGCAAACCTCAGTAGTTGGTCCTCATGAAATGCTGTGGCCAAAAAGAGTAATTGCATGGTGGCCAATTTTTAGGATGTGAACTTCTTTGAACTTAGCATGAGATCATTCCTCAAAGAGCAGACACAATCAGCCGAAGCCTGAAGTTCTTTGAAAATTACACATTATTTCCACACCATGATCAAACCTAGGAGCAGAATTTTAGAGGAATATCACACATTATCAAAGACCTCACATGAACCTCTGATGCACTAATCAAAAGGAGAATAAAAGTAACAAGTGTGAATCACAAAATATATCTAATACTATGAATTGCATTTTAGTTTATTTTATATGTGATGCTAATTGAGGCATACATAGGCTTTTATTTAAAATGTGTTAGAATTCTATACATGTTTGCATTGAGAGGAAAGTGAAAAATGAATACGAATTGTGAATATAACAAGCTTTTAGTTAAAAGTCTTCCTTTGTTAATAGCTATAAATAATTATCATTTATGTGGCTGGCCTCCTGAGAATAATAATAATAATAATAATAATAATAATAGTTAGCATTTCTATAGTGCTTTAGAGTTTGCAAAGTCCCTTTACTTAGTATCTCATTTTATCCTTAATGCAATAAAGGAGGAAACTGAGGCACATAGGGGTTAAGTTACAGATCAAGTCACCTAGCTAGTAAACATCTGAAGCAGTTTTCAAATTCAGGTCTTCCTAATTGTTAATTTTGCATTATCAAATGTCCTCTAATTTTAGCTGCCTCTAATTTTAACTTTTACTATTAAAAAAATCAGGTTAGTTTTTAATCCTGTCTGAATCATAATTTGATTTCTTATAACTCCTCCATTATTACTTAAAAGAAGTACAGGAAGTCTTTCCCAACCCCTCCTAATTCTATTGACTTCCCTCTGCTTATTATTTCTTATTTATCCTGTATATAGCTTGCTTTGTACATATTTGTTAGCATGCTGTGTCCATCACTAGTCCCATGAGGTCAGGGGTTGTCTTTTCTCTCTCTCCATGTCCCCATTCACTTAGCACAGTGCCTGGCACATAGTAGGTCCTTAATAAATGTTTATTGATTGACTGCTTAAAATATTAGGACTGAGAGATTCTATCCTTCTTGAAGATTTCTGCCTCATCTTGCTTTGCTACCCTTACATCTACTTGGCATCTAACACTTTTCACATCCTTTATCTCATCTGACCCTTACAAAAACATTGTGAGACACACAGGGTGGTTTTATGTTCTCCATTTTATAGATAAAGAAACTGAGGCTCAGAGTTCACATCAATTTTCTCAAGAACACATAGTACATTTGTCTACCCACGACTAAATTTCAGGTGTCCTAATTTCTAAGTAAATTTGCTTTCTAGTCATAAAATCATTGCCCGAATAATTACTAAAGACAACGTGCCCTCAAAGCTTCTCCAAAATTTTCCTTCAAACCTAAGCTTTAAAGTCTCTAGTGTCCGGGAATTTACTACCTCCCAAGGCAGTCCATTCTATTAGGACACATCACTAAATTGCAGCCTGCACTCCTTGCTCTAAGTTGTCCATTTGAGAAAAAGCAGTACAAGGCTAACTCCTCCAGTGACAGCTCTTCAAAGACTGTGGATAGTTTTCATGACCCTTAGTCTTTTCCTTACCAGACTAAACATGTCAAGTTCCTTCAACCAATCCTAACATGTCAGTTTCCAGGCCCCTCATTTTCCTGGTCAACTTGTTTATAGCCTCCCTCAAATTCAGAGCCCTAAATTGGGCTCAATATTTCAAATATGGCATGACCAGCATGGGGAACAACAAGACAATTACCTCCCTCACCTTCTTTTGGAAACTAGAAATGCAAACTTTTAAGTTCTAAGTGCATTTATAGTATTGGCTATGTCTAGAAACTTGCTCTTGATGGCTGAAATTATAGTAATAAAAAAGTCTCCAAGTCATATTCCAATAATCCCCTCTTTAATATAAAAAACTTATCTGATAGAGAAATTTATGATCTCTTAAGCTTGCATAATTAAACTCAGTAGCTAGAAAAAATATATATATAAATATATATATACATATATATATTTATATATATGATTTGAGGTCCTGTGAAACTTCACTAATTATATCAAATAGATAATCAAATATTTGAATCATAGAATGTCAGAAATTAAACAAACTTCAGAGATCATGATCTCAACTCCTCCCTTTCAGAGAGAAACAAAGACCCAGATAAGGAAAATGACTTGCCTAACATCACAAAATGGGCCTAAAACTTAGGGTCTTATTTCTCAGACAACTGGTCTCTTTTTTTCATGGTCTTGAAAACCTTTGAAATCTGTATTTTTTTCTACCATGATTTCAGTTGTACATGAATTTATAAATGCTTTTCTGTCTTAGAGCTTTTTCTCTGCTTGATGTAAAAGCAATAACTTGTAAACCTCTTAAAAGAGAAACCATACAGTGTGCTTTGAAGGGGCTTTGTTATGTAATGTGGCTTGTGCTTAAATATGCAAGCCAGGTTGCATTATCTATAGAAATGCCTTCCAAAAAGTCCCACTCATCAACATGCCCCAGAGAATCATTGAGCTAGAAACAGAGCTGTACTCAGGATTCTAATACCAGTGAAGCCCCAGAAATTGCTATGAGGCACATTAAAAAAAGCAAGAGAGAACTGAAGCTTATATTTCAACAGAATCTTATAAAAAACACATTTCTCATAACCATCATATTAGGAAAGCACTGTCCGTTCTATTATTCCCATTTTTACAGATACAGAACCTGAGATGCAGAGAAGTGATAGGACTTACCTAACCTACATAATTAGTAAGTGGGAGAATCAGACTCTAAAATGCAAGTCCTCTAGCTAAAAGTCCCAGTGGGTCAGAGAAGAGAACTTCTAGGTGGGATCCAGAAAGCAAAATGTGAGTCCCAAGAGAACTGTGATCAGGGACTATCTTTCTTTAAATATATACATAGATAGTATTATATGCATAATTACATATATACTGAATATTATATACATAAAGTATTTATGCAGATACTCTATGTATAAATATATACTATCAAAAATATTATATATAATAAATATAGTACTTTATAGCTTCAGTATTTAGCAGAAGCTTGTCCTTGAGAGATTTTTTAAAAAATATTTATTGATGGGAAGGGGTGGGGGGGGGAGAGGGAGGGAAAAATATGATTCTTGTAACCAAGGAATAATGTTCTAAATCGACTAAATACAATTTTAAAAAATTAAAAAATATATTTACTGAATTGAATCTAAGCATTCTCAAATGGGGCATCCTTTCTTTTCAAAAAAATGTCATCGTTTAATTAGGACCATGAATATAAAATACTTAAGATATTACTTTGTCCTCCACAGAAAAATGGTTCTACCATTTACTGCCCCCGCTGGCAGTCTTGGTTTTATCTATTCATCAATAGCCTCAGAAAAAGATATGCTTGGGGCAAAGTTCACCAAGGTGGGAAATATTGGGAAATGATGAACAAAAAGAGAACAAAAAATAAAAAGAAGCAATAAAGGAAAATATTGATTACATTCAGTGATGAAAATCAATTTATCCCAAAGAAAATTCCTACCAGTTTGAATGTATTTAGATATATACACATAGCTAACCTAAGTCAACTGCATAATTTATATGATTGTATGTAAATCTTTTATAAAATATAAGATCTGGCAGTCACCTATATTAAAGTATTGGTATAATATTTATGTTTTACTAACTGATTCTGATTTATAAGGTTAGACCTAAGAGTAATGAGTGGCATTTCTGAAAAGGTGTATTTAGCCTTGTTATAAGGAGAACATGTTAATAACAAAGCTCTATCCAAAAAAGCTCTATCCAAAAAAGTAGAATGTCCTGCATTAAGAAGTGGTGAACTTCCCTTTCCTGGAGGTTTGTAACAAAGAGTAGTTAAGTGCTTCTGGAGTATGATATTGAAGAGATTCTCAGTCATGTATTGGGTTGTATTAAATGTCCCGTGAGGTCCTTTCTAAAACTGAGATAGTTTCTGCAATGATATTTAAAAGAAATTACAGCATCATTCTGACATCTAAGCACAGCTTCTATTCACTAACAATTCATTTTTTTATCCATTAAGCTTCAGAAAGTTATATAAATACAAAAGGGTATAAGACTTGTCATGGTCATTTTCCCATGAACCTAAAAGTTTTGAGTAATTCTGATATGCATTCCATATGGAGTTTTTGGTACTATTTATAGTGCTGTTCATCATCAAAAACAATTGTGTATGTTAACAAATGTCATGCCTTCCCCCACCTGTCATCCAGGAATAACAAGATGTTGACAAAAAAAGAAATTTTTTACTTTCCTGGGTACAAATGTTTTCGAAATGCAACATTCTATTATTTTTACCCTCATTGAAGCAAATGACATAAAGATCCCTAAATGTATTGCTGCATAGATCTCATTTGTAAAATTGTCTAATCTATAATATACATAATTATTCTATTGTACAGTTGTAGTTCTATTGGACTACCTCACATGATAGATAATAATTTCTATTGAAATGAAAATGCTAAAAGCAAATTGTCATAGACTGAAGAATATTAAAGTTGGAAGGGGTCATAGAAAACTTCTAGCCCAAATCATCTGATGTCTATCATACCAGAGGTGGTTTGGTATAACCAAAATAATACCAGATTTGCAAATAACTGCCAAAAGCATCTTCCTAAAGTATACATCTGATCACATCATTCTTCTACTCAAAGACTTCAATTGACTCCCCATTATCTCTGGAATAAAATACAAATTCTTTACCCTAGTATTTAGAGTCCTCCACAAACTGGTTCCAACCCACCTCCCAAGCCTGATTTCATGTTACTTCTCTTCATATGCACAACGTTCCAGTTAAAATGGAGTGCAAAGCTATTTTCTAAACTTAGTGTGCTATCTCTTACATCTTTGTTTTTACTTGGAATGTATTCTCCTCTCATTTTTCATCACCAGAACTTTTTCTTACTTCAGGTCTCAGCTCAGGTGCCATTGCCATGATATCCTGATACCCTGAGTTGCTATTATTTACTCATTTGTCATCTTAATTTGTATTAATTATGTTAATCTTCATATGTACTGTGTTTTCTTGCTTCTTGAGAGCAGAAACTGGTTAATTTTTGCTTTTCTTTTTTTTTTAATTTCTTTTTTTTTCCGTCCTTTCCAGGGCTTCTTCTTTTTTTTTTTTTAATATATTTTATTTGATCATTTCCAAGCATTATTCGTTAAAGACATAGATCATTTTCTTTTCCTCCCCCCCCCATAATTTTTGCTTTTCTATCATCACCAGTTTCTAGTCAGTACCTTGCACAGAGTAGGTACTTAATAAATGTTTATGAAATTTGAACTTATCTATTTAGAAAAATCTATGCAATCTTGAAGACATACGTTTCAATGACTATTTGCTAATATACTACTTGTATGAATTTGAATAAAATTTAGTATATGGTAAGGGTATAATAGAGTAAAGATCACTTTCTCCATGAGTTAATAATCTGAGTCAATGAATTAGAAGTAATAATGAGAAAAGAAATTTCAGAGTAAAGGGCTAAGTGTGTCTAGTTCAGTATTAGAATCTTTCTAGAACTGAATCTTAAAGAAAAGGGGGAAAAAATTGCAAAGAAAGAATACCTGATGAAAGAAAAAGGAAAATGGAGGTCCAGAAATGGGAGAAAGTTAATGAAAGCAATCAGTTAGACTATTAGAATATTATTGAATAGAATATGAATATTAGAAGCTTAGCACACTGGGCAATTGGCCATCAGAACACTAACATTTGTGGCATTCAATATTAAAGGAAAAATCAGCCTCGTTTTATGATAACAAGTCCTTATCATTTGCATTTGCAATATCCTAATATTTACTCAAAATAGAATTGATTCAGATTAAAAATCAAACTGTGTCACATAATGTACAACCATTTATAATATGCAAGACTTTCTATGTACAGGACTTCTCTGTGTGATAGAAAGTGTAAACATAGGCCCACTCTACTGACTTTTGGGGATGGAACAATTATATAATATGTCCCAACTGGTATTTAGTCTTTGGGAAATATGTAGGACACTAATGTATTTAGAAGTATCATGTTTCATTCATAATTCAATAATTCTTCAAAGGGTTCATTAACTGAAGTCCTAAAACTTGTTATAAAAACAATCTTAATTCCTCATAAGTCAAATTGATTAACTGTAATCAACAGTCAAGTAACAAGTATTGAACTAAAAGTTGTTTTTTTTTTTAAATCTACAATTCTAAGATAATCAAAGTACCTCTTGACACTTGGTGGAATGAAAAAAAAACCTTTACTAAGGTAATTAGTAAACAATATATTTGGAATTGTTTGAAAAAATGAGCTTTTTATTCCTACTAATTATTTGACCAAAAAAGGCTAACCTGTGCAAAGAAAATTAATTGTGATTAGAAGGAAAATGCAAGGGGTATATACTTAAAAGAGGACTTCTGCTTCTTCTGAAAGATCATTGTGGCAAAGATTTAGACAGGCTTGAAGTGTAGAACCAACTTCATTTAGCACCATACGATGCCAAATTGAACACCTTGAAGCACTGAATAGTTTCTATCCATCTCTTATAATATATTTAGCTTCCAACCTTCTCTTGGTCTGTCACACTTAACTCTTGTACTTTCAACTACATCCAGGTTTCTCCTTGGAAATCAATCACGTCTTCATTTTATGGCCCCTGGTCCCTACATGATTCTGCCCCATTCATGTCCTAGCACAGATCACTACTATAAGTACATGCACTTTCCATTCCCCAACAAAACAATGTGAAACTCCCTTACTGAGAATGTGGTCCTCTAAGACTCCATAGTCATCCTGTCTGAACTTGAACTAGGGATTCTGCTTATAAATTGCCGTAGCTTTTCAGACCAGTATATAAATAAACTTTTCTGTGTGACCTTGCTTTCTTATCTACTAAAGAATGATCCAAGAATGTGAATGAGAACATTTAAAAGCTGCAAAAAAGGGAAAACTAGAGCTAAACAAGGAAGTCCAGTATGCCATGTAATAATAAAGTGGCCTTTTCCCTCTGAAAAGTAGGAAGTGTCCCTTGTATGACAAGCATGTACTGAAAGATCATTGTCAGCAGAGCTTGTAATTTTTATGTTGTCTATGTAGGATCATACTGATAATTACCAAAGATGACTAATTGCAGAATAACAGCATCAGCTGATATGAAAGTATTGGGCTTTTCTTTCTAGTTGAGATCTTATAGACGTCAAGCTTGAGGGCAGAAAACATGTAAAATAAAGCTAATAAATACTCCACATGCTAATTACAGGGTAGGCAAATTAGTACAAACTAAATGTTGCATGCTACATCATTCACGAGGTCATTTGTAAAGACAAGTTCCAAGCAAAACCTCAGATTATGATTAAAAGAAGTAACAGTGCCTAAGCTTAAATTCAACATTCACTTTTTTAGAACATGGTGTTTGGGGCTTTTTTTTTTGGCATTTACGAAAGAAAGGAAATTCTGGTTTAATCTGTTCAATCATCATTATTAAAACATCTATTTGACCAGACATACACACACACTACCCTCCCCCCAATACCAAAGTAGCTAAATTCAGAAAAGATGGGACATACCTGTGTCTAATGGGGGTCAGGAAAAAGAAGACTATTCATTCAGGTTTGAATATATTTCCATTCCTACCAAACAGGTCTTTCTCTTTTTCTTTTTGGTGGACTGTGGGTGATTAAACCTGGTTCAGTATACCAGGTGTCTTCAAGCACGCATTAAATATGCAGGGATTGGAAGGAAGCTACAAAATGTTAGTGGAAACTACACTGTCAATCAGGTGTCCTCAGCTATGGAAAATGACAACTCCAGAAAACAAACTAACAAGTTATAAGGCTGAAGGTGGAGGGAAAATAATAAAAAGGGAAGACAAAAAAAAAGCAAATGGGCTTTATTACAGAGGTAGAAAGGGCCTTACCATGCAGTGCATCAGGAAGAGGAGAGGGGCAGGGAGCATTCTGCAGACATTGGGCTGAGCATGGCTTCCAGGTATCCTCTAAACTGGGCAGACGTCTTCAGCACCATTCTCCTGGACAAAGCGACAAGTTTTCAGCGGGCTTCAAATGGCTTCTGGGCACCCGATCCCCAAAGCTCATTTCATTTCCTTCTCCTAGATAGATTTTTCCTCCAGTGAAGTCTCAGGTCAGTACTACCATTTCCCTGTAGCTCCCAGGGGATCTTCATGCCCAGCTTCTGGGGTCATCATACAGACTTTTGAGAAGCAAAAGAGAGAGACCGTATTGAAGCCCAGTCACTAACTACGGTCATAAAAGTGGACTAGTGAAAGGGTAGACGGGGAGGCCTTAGAAGGCAAAGGAGAGTAGCCTTAGTACCATCTCCACCCATGAGGGCTCCTTGATTTTCTGACAGCCAAGCAATCTTCAAAAAAGACCGAAAACTTTCCCACGCGGCGAGTTTGTACGGTTGGTGCTCCGGGGTACCAATAACCTACATCCATTAAAGGAATTTGGGAACCATCTTACCGACGCCAACAGCAACGGCAACAGCAGCAGCAGCAGTAGCAGCAGCAAAGGCGACGTCGGCGGCAGTGGCAGAGGCTCCAAAAGAAGCAGGAGCGACCACCTCAGCTTCCCCAACTAAGTTGGAGAAATAGGCAGAGCAGAGCGGTGAGTGCCAGACGGCTTGGCAGGGTAGGTTGCAATGTCAGGAGTCTCTCACCCCCACCATCCCAGGGATGGGGATAAGGTGGGTGGAGAGTCCCCTCCTGCTTCCTTTCCAGAGGGCGAGGGGAACGGAGCAGGTCAGTGCATTGGAAGGAAGGTGGGGATAGGCAAAGTGCTTGTGTCTGTGTCCATGTGTGCGTATGAGCCTCTGTGTGTGTGTGTGTCCGTGTGTCCGTGTATGTGTGCACACGCGCGTATCTGGGTAGGGGCACCCCGGGAGTGCCTGGTTAGAGATGGAGGGAGCAGAAGAGGGGAGGTTCCTGCGCCCCCTCCTGCCTTCAGGGTGACGAGCAGCTCGGGCTTCCCCACTTCGTGGTCTGCGGAGCTCGGTTACCTAGCGACTCACTCCGGGGAGCCCACGCTGACGCCTGTTAGCTGGAGCTGCGGCAGCCGCCAGCCAAGAGGAGGGGGAAACGCGGGAGGGGGAGATGCAGGAGAGGGCGGGCTCACAGCCTCACGATCTTCTGGCTATTTTCCTCTCCTCCCTTCCTCCTCCTGCCGCCCTTCTACTCATCTCTTATCCTTCTACGCTGACGAGGGTGGCAATCCTCAACCCCAGACGGGGTAGGGGAGAGGGCAGATGGGGCAACAGAGGACGTTAAAGCAATCTTATTCTCCATCTTCTCCTCTTCACGTCCTGACTCTCCCCTCCACCCTCCTCCCCCAACCATGCGCTATCGCCAGAATGGGGGTGGGGAGATGGCACTTGTCTGGGAGGGCGAGGAAATTAAGGAATGGGCAGCTATTGAGAGGGAGCGAAGGGAGGAGGGACAGCTGGAGGGGAAGGGAATTGCCTTCTATTAGATGGGTGGGGTTTCCTCCAACCAAGGGCAGGGGATGCTGCACTAGTTCTCTCCCACCCAGGGCCCGCCCAGCAGGGTCGGGGCTATAGAAGGAGAGGAGCAGCAGGTGGCTGTGTCCTATCCGTGTGTATGTGTGTGTGTGTGTGTGTGTGTGAGGGGGTGGGGTGGGGGTGGGGCGCGGTCGGTGAATTAAACCAGGTGTTTGGGAGGAGAGGAGTGAAATCTTTCTGGAGCTTTCAGTTCATGTGAGCAATGGGGACAAAGAGATGGGCCCAAGGCTAATTTGGAAGCTTGCAAAATGTAGGCACGTGGGTGTGAGTGTGTGGCACACAAACACACCTAACATCCACGTGGGTTAAATGGGGACAGTTCTGTTGCTGAAGAACAAGCCTCCAATTTGTCCACTCTTTTTCTACTGGCTATGGGAAGCGAAGGAAGTGTAGGACAGTGTATGCTACCAGACAGGCTATCCTTTCTGCTACATCTTCCTCTTCTCTATTCGTGCTCTTTGAAAACACCAGTGCTTAGCACAGTGCCTGGCACATAATAGGCATTTTGTAAATGCTTGTTGACTTTACTCACTAAAACTCTTGTCCAAGCCAAAGTGAACCCAGGAACTTCCCAGTGGCCTATCACTATCAGCTTCTCTGAAATTAAAAGCTTAGCTTTGACAGACTAGGGTTTGCCTTCTAGCCTCATCAATCTTGACCATCAGGCCAGCTTTAGGAATAATCTTCTTTATCTGGCTATCTCACCTTATTCCAGTCCTCTGCTTCTTATATCCCCCAATGAGCTCATCTTTCTTTTCTCTCCCTTTTGGGTTATGGGAGTGTGAATGGGGAAGTTCAGAAGATAATAAGAGAAGGAACTAAATAGATAGGCAGTAAAATCGGACCCCTGCTGCATTTCAATCAAAAAACATTTATTAAGCACTTATATGCCAGGCACTGTTCTAGGTACCAAAGACACAAAGATAAAAACAGTCTGTCCTCAAAAAACATTCTCAGGGGAAATATGTGTATGCCCCTGAAAAAGGAATTGTTTCATTTTTTGTAATTATATCCTCATCTTCTAGCTCTGTACCTAATGCACAACTGACATTTATAAATGCATATTAATTGATTGAGGTATATTCAAAATATATCTTTTCTTGAAATTGTCACAAATTTTTGGAAAGGTTGTTGATTTTGCCCCTTATAATGATACCTTGCTTATGATCAAATTTTGATATATGGACACCAACTCTTATCCAAAGGATCTTTCTACCTCTTTATAATTATTTATATAGATATATTTTTCTTCTGGACCTCCTCTCTGGTGTGTGTCATTGGAGAGAGACAGACAAAGGATGAAGGGAATAAGCCTGTATATAACTCCTATTATGTGCCCAGTAATATGCTAAGTGCTTTGGAAATCTCCCATTTGATTTTACAACCACTCTGTGAGAGAGGTGATGTTATCAACTCTATTTGACAGTAAAGGAAACTGAGGCAAACAGTTTTAGTGACTTGACCAGAGTGACACAGCTAGTAAATGTTTGAGGTCAGATTCTCAAGCATTCCTGATTCCTGATTCCTGCTCAACATTCTATCCAGTGTTCCATCTAGCTAGAAAGAGAGAAAGAGATAGAGATAGAGACAGAGATAAACATAGAGACAAGAGACAAATAAACAGAGTTCCATCTTTCTTTCTTGTGTAAAAATGAAATGAGAAAAAAATGCCTCTCATGTCAGATTCATATTATACATTTGACTGCCTTCCCATTTCTGCCCCTTTTTTGAGGGAAGACTTTAGATATGAACCAATATCTAATCTATAGGTAATTTTTTCCTTGTATGTGGCTGAGCTATTAAGAGCCAATGAATATGAAAAAAAGGACTTTGACCTTCATTCCCCCCAGTAGGTATCATTAGAGACAAGAGTGAACTTAATCAAGTCTATATTCTTGAGTCTAGAGCAGATAGCCTTTGGAGGAAAAGGGAGTAGTAGTTGCAACACTTGAGCTTGTTGGGCCCAGCAGTAGTTTTTAGTGTTAGAAAAGAATGAAAGAAAGAAATCCAATACACTAGAGCATGCTTTTGTGAGATCCACTGTGTCTCTTGGCTTGGGAAGACAAGGATGTATTGTAAGAGAGGTAGACTATATCCCAGAAGAAGAAGATAAAATATAGGCTGAAAAATGCTATCTGCTCATTTGGGAGGCATGAGGCTTTCATAGAATACAAAAGTTGAATGTTGGATATAATATAATTCAACCAGCTTTTTACAGGTAAGAAAACTGAGGCTTCACATGGTAAGATTACTTGTCCATGTCTCACAACTAGAATGTTGTTGAGATAGGTTTTGAACCCAAGTCATCTGAATCCAAATTAAGTATGTTTTTAGAGTCAGAAGACCTGGGTTCCAATCCCATTTCTCTCACTTATTACTTGTGTGGTTTTGGGAAAGTCACTATACCTGTCTGTGTTTCCCTATCTGTAAAATGAGAAGTTTGTACTAGATGGACTATAAGCTCCCTTCTAGCTTTAAATTTACAATTCTACAAAGCATACTTTCTCTAGTCAATATTTTCAGCTTAAAGATTAAAAAACCTTTAAGTTGAACTTCACTAATGACATTTTTAGCTGACTTCAAAATGGCATCTAATAACAGAAGTTCAGAATTGTCTTTCAGCACAGAAATATCACAATAGGTACATTTTTGGAGCTGCCTTCCAAATATGTCTTTATTAATCACACTTATGATTTGCTAGATGAGTCCAGAATATAGAATAAATAGAAAATCAGAACTCTCCCTGAATTTTCAATATGATCTATTTTGCCATGATATTCCTTGGAGAAATGCATTTCAATAAAAATGACATTTGACAATGAAAGCACTTTTTCTACACACAGAAAAGATTAGGTAACCATTGTTTCATAAAATTTTTAGGCTCTAAGCCACCAAAAAATTTCAAATATTTAGGGATTCCTCCATCTCTCTCATCCACTACATTCATCTTCTCCTTAAAAAAAAGAATCTAGAAGCCAATGTAGAATCTTAAATTATCAAAAATGCTTTGTCCACAATAGCCCAGTATATCCATCTAGAATGTAATTTTAATGCAGCTATCACTTGTGTCTAGCCTAACCTTATTCACAGCCCCAAGAATAGCAGAAAATACTTTTGCAAGATCTACTCTATCCCCTCGCCTGAGCGTATATGTCTATACTATTACAAGTTTGTTTGTTTGTTTGTTTTTTACTAGAGACAAGGGAATAAGAAATAACCACATTTCTTGGGAAGAATTACCTGCTCATCTCAGAATACATTCCAGTTGCATTTTCCTTAAAATACAAAAGATTTTTAAAGTTATTTTAAATGTAGGCATAAAGAGTATCAAGTTTAAAAATAATAACTTACATTTATACAGTCTTTATTATATACCAGGCATTGTTCTAACACTTCATAATTATTAAGCTCATTTGATCTAGAAGGTGGGTGCTATTATTATTGTCCCCACTTAACAGATGGAAAAACTGAAGTAAGCAGAGATTAAATGACTTGTGCAGAGTTTGAGTGTCTGAGACAGATTTTAATTCAGGTTTTCCTGACTCCACACCCAACACTTTGATAAACCTGACAGAAATTTCTGATGTGTTTGATGACAAAACCACAACACTCAAATGCATAGAAAGTCCTGAAAATGGTTCAAATTGAGTAATATGAAACTTAATGGGAAAATGTTATATTTTATAATCAGGTTCAAATGATTATGCATAAATGTGAGGTAAGGAAAATGTGGCCAAATGCCAGATCATGAAAATATCCCAGGGAAAAAGGAATTCAGGAAACTTGACTGAGTCAACAGTGTCATATGCTGCCAAAAACCAATGCAATCTGAAGCTACCTTAATATAGAGATATAGTTCATAAAGAAGCATTTGATAGCTCAATTATGCTTTACCTTAATCAGATCAAAATTGGAATTGTTTGTTCAGTTCTGGGTACCATAGTTTAGGAAGTTCATTGACAAGCAGGGACACATTCAGGAAAGAGAATCCTGAAGATGGTGGTGGTGAATATCCTATGGGAAAAATAGTTCACATGCCAGCAAAGAATCATAGTAAATTTCATTCAGTATGCCCATGAACAATCATATGGTTTTTATAAGCAGAGTGGGATATAAACAAGGCTTTAATTTGGCATTATTAGAGTAGTTTTATTCTCTCTGAATCATATGAAAATACCACACCTGAAGGGTGAGAAATGGGTCTACAGGATCCATGAGAAAAGCCTCATCTGAAGGCAGATATATAAGTAGATATGTCATAGCAAAGAAGTATTACTGGTCAAAATTAGGAACTTTTCCAGGAGAGAACACATACACCCACATCATTGAAATTACAGAAATGGAAGACTTCTAAAACACTTAAGGACAATATGATGGAAAACCTCAGGGGAAATTATGTAGAAAAATATTTATGTGTATTATATATTATATATATTAAATAATTATTTATGTGTAATTAATTATATATTATTATATATTTGGTGGGGAGGAGTGATACTGATGGTTGCTAATCCAGATAGGATATAGCATACTTGTTTACAAAAATGTGAAAATAATCTTGGGGTATTAAAAAGGAAAGGATACATTTATGGTATCTATATTTCATTATAGAGGGGAGAAGAGATATGCCTTTCTAATCCATATTGATATCAAATTACATAGAATGGAGAATAATTAAGATTTAGGGCATTAAAGACTAAAGATGAGTCCAATATCAGGTAGGGAAGAGGTCCTGAAATGCAACAAACTAGTAGGAACAGAATTGATTAACCAAGACCTTAATGTGGAACCCATTTGAAGAGCTGTTAAACTTAGTACATAAAATGGGAAATAGACTCAAAGATGTTTAGAAAAATCTCACTGGGAAGTTCTAGTAGTAAAAAGCTAAGGAACACTTAACCAAATATGAATAAGGAATTAAATTAAAATAATGAAAATAGGCATGCAGTGCCTAAAACAGAACTCTGTGAGAATTAACTTTTGGAGACCAGTACCATGGACAGCATCTTTGGAAAATTACTGGAGAACAAGGATTGGTACATGATTATTATCATCTAGAGAAAGCCAGAGAGGCATAGCAACCTCTATTGTGAAGATAGCACACATAAAGACTGTGTGCAAATGAGAAGTATATATACCATTAATCCTACAGAAGACAAGAGTAACAGCTCTAGTTTTGAGAAAAGAGAATGAGGTCAGAAAAGGGGGTCACTCAGGTTCCCATGAGCAATGGCCATGACCTCATTAACAATTCTTCATGTATTTTTCCACCTGGGATCATGGGTCCTCATGAAGAAGTGACTGAAAATTGAGAATGTGTACTGCACTACTTTCCTGGACAGTGAAATATAAGTAATCATTGAGCTCCAATCATTCTACAATAGGCATTTTAAGACTGGCCTTGGAGAACTAAATGACAAATATTACCCATACTTTAGATTCATTGCAATGACTAGAATATAGAACTTTAACACCACCACCTCATTTGCTGGCTTGAATAACTTTATACATTAATACATCAACCATTTGCCCACTTTGGTCATCATACACAGAACTGAGTTAAAGAAGATTGGATTAACAAAGTGAACTTGACTTAAACTGACTGGAGTATTCTCTGATGGAAGTCCCAACCTTTTAATTCTATTGACATTTTTGTTTATTATCCAGTTCTTTGACTCTTCCCCTTCTTCCATCTTTAGCTATCACCATAGCTTCAATGTCCCACATCCTTCTGAAATAGACATCTCCATCCACTTTTTCCCCTCTGATTAGGATTAAGTTCTGAATTCATATTTTACTCATGCTGCAACCTATCTCTAGCAAACAGCATTTAACTTGACACACTGATCAGGATATGTTAAAGGATTATTGTCAATCCACACATGTAACTTTTCTCCATACACTTTTTCTTGGAATGCCTCAGAAACTACTTCAAAGCCAGGAAATCCAGGCAGTAAATTTAGGTCTTGCTGTCAGTCAAGCCTCTGTTCACAACTGCAACTGGTTTAATGAGATCGAGAAACTAACAGAAGTATGCTATCCAGCTATATATCTCCAGCTTGGAAGAAATAGTAATACAATGATCATGGCTGTTTACAAGATCTTCAATGGAGTGACAGAGTTCTTTAAATAAATATTGGCATTGACCAGTCACATAAGTTGGCAGACCCATGGAAAATTATGCCACGTCTAGTTTTTGAGAGACTAAACAGCTTGCCTGTTTACAAAATTGCCCCAGGAACTGATAGGAACTTTTAAAAAACAAATAACCAAAACCACTTATTGCTAAGTTAGTTGTACTTCCTGATGAACAGATAGAGATTAATGGACACTAACTTCAGTAAGGTCTACAAAAGGAGACTTGTTGTCTATAATCCAGAAAATGGATCAGAAACAGCACTTTCAAATGAAGACTATGGACTGTACCCTCCAACCCAGTTCAAATGATCAGAGAAGACTGAATCTAGAGGAATTACCAGTCTTGCCCACAATTTCATCCACAGTGTATGATAGGGTACAGACATAGCCCTCAGAATGTAGAAACAGTATTACTATCTAAACTATCAGTCTGAACTTTGAACTCAGATTTAGGTAGACCATATAATACATTTTTGAGGATTGTAATCATCCTATATAACCAACCAACCATGGTTGGCAGATCACAGGAGATGTAGGGCTATCCATCCAGAGAGTGGATGTATAATTGGTGATTTTTGAGTAGAAATTGGTAAAAATAAGTTTAAATATTGTTGAGCATTGTGGCATAGGTCTCTAGTCCCTGCTGCTGGGGATTCTAAGGTTCTTGAAATTTCTTTATTTCAGAGTTTCTGGACTGCAGTAGGATTAGAGCCAATTGGGCATTCACACTAACTATAGCACCAGTTTGGTGAGTCCTAGGAGGGGAGGGCCACCAGGCTGCCTGAGAAGTGGTGAACTAAAAAAAATGGAACAGTTTAAAGATTTCATGCTAATCAGTATTGCTATCAGGTGAGTGGTCATTACATTCCCAGACCAGGTAATAGGGAGATGCGGTTTTAAAACAAATGAAAAGAAATGGTTTAAACATACAACTAGGCAATACTACTGATAATATTTTCTGGTGCAATATCTGCCTTATATGTAATTACATTTTTTCATTGATTAATTTGATAATTACTGCATGTTTTAACTTTTTATTTTTATTATTCTTTTCTTCTTTTGTTTATATGCTTAGTATTGACACTAATGTCTTTTTAATATTATATGTACAGCTATGGCATTTTATTACTTTGAAGGCCTACTATAAAGAGACTTGTAGTATCATACAGATTTGCTTTTACTTCATAAATATACATATGCTGTTATGGTATGCATGTATATTTTCTACATGAATTATAGATCTATGTTTACTAAAGCAGTCTATACAGTGATACTTTGCATCATTCTAGGTCTATTACATGTATTATTGATGTGTAATTGCAATGTATGGTAACCTGAGGGCACTGTAAGCAACTTGTTCTGTTGTGTACTGATGTACATTTGATGCTATGATGCATTATCCATACACCAAGCATGCTACATCTAATTTTTGGGGGGGATTACAAAATTCTAAACTCCACAAAGGAATATGGCAACCCATCCAAGGGGCTGACAGAGATGGAAGCTGGAGGGAAGGAAATGGAAGAGAATATGCTATAGATTTTATGGGAATAAATAGTTCAAATGCTGGCTAACCATTAGGGTAAGTGTTATTCATTAAGCCCACTGAAAGACTGTGCAATTTAAAACAACAGAGCAAGATTTGGAAAATCACATATAGTAAGGAAATGATGGAGCTGGAGAGGGAGAAAAAAAGACAGCAGAAGTAGTTGTAACTTCCACTCCCTAGTGGCATCAATAGTACCTTAGGAAAAAAATAGGGACAATGCTGGTAGGACTGAGAGTGTTCAGGTTTCCCCAACATGGTTACTATTATCATCCTCCACAGTAAAAAGAATGGTGTATCAGTGATAAGAAGGGAAAATAAAGTCAAACTTTTCTTCTCTTCCCTTGGGTAAAATACTGTGAATGAGTGAGGGTTTTTTTCTCCTTTTGCTTTTTTGTCTTTTCTTATTCTTTCCTTTCAAATGGAAATTTAAACTGAACATATCACATTTCTCCTTTAAGCTGCTTTCTATGAATAAGTGAATAAATAGAGGTGCATTTATTAATATTAACTATGTTCCAAGTACCATGTTAAGCATTGACAATATAAGTAAAATAAAATGAGATATCCCCTGCTCTCAAGGGGCTTACATTCTAGTTGGAGGAGGCAACATGTACAAGAAAGCTGAACTACTGAGAAGATGGAAAGGTCTGGCATATTAATGGTACAGTAGTGAGGTGGATAACAAGACTTAAGGATGCTCCAGTTACATAAGTAGGTAAGTTACATAAAAGTAGGTAAGATGACAGTGTCAAGGGATTGCAGAGCATAGAGTCATGGAGGATTGGAAGGCATAAAGGACATTAGGAAGCAGAGGCAAGGCAGATAGATAGGTAAGGACCGGTGGTCATCCATCTCATTGGAAGGAATAGAACTGCTTAGTTGAGTCTCATCTTTCTGTGAATTTTATATACACATATATGTGCATGTGTGTGTATGTACACACACACACACAGTGAATAGTCAAGCAGCAAAGGAGAAAGAGGAAGACAAGGGCAACTCCAGTCATGGCATGTCTTCATTGCTTGATTGTGCTGAAGAACGTCTCCAGGTCAGGGGAAGTCCCAAACCAAAGCAAGGTAAGGAAGGCATTTAGTAGCAGTGGGTCTTCCTAATGCCTATCTGGATGGGTTCCATGATTTTAATCACACTCTGAAGTCTTTTTCCTCTAGGTAAACTATGGGTATCATTCCAACTTTTCTTTCTGTGTATGTGTTTAATTTGTGCAGAATGTGTGGGTGATACAAATGCTGAGAGGAATTTAGCTCTCAGTGGCAATTAGCCAAGTCTCCTTTTCTTTTTTCTATAGGTGGCTTACAGGCCACTTGAGAGCAAAAATGAGCTAATGATATTGATATATTTTATTTTATTTTTGTTCATTACCCAATAAATCTAACGGGCAGAAATAAAATGAAGTCTGAGGCTATTTCTTTTCTTTGGCTTTGATAAAGAGAGTCAGTCTTCATTATGACTGTACCAAGAAGGCCTGAGGCCAAGTTATCTCTTCTGTTCTGACCTAGAAGAAGGGAAGGGGGAAGTTGGAGAAGGTAGTAACTAGGTGGTAACTCCCTCTCTGAGCTAATCCCAGTGGTCAAAGATAGGAGCTATCTAAGGGGATTTTGTACCTTTCTCCTATTGGTGAGGTGATAGGGACAGAGTAAGGAATGCTTAACCAGCTGTGTGGTATTTAATCATTTCACCTGGTTGGTGAGAGGACTGGACATTGATTCTGAGAATCAATTGAAGCATCTAGATCTGTCTAGTGGAAAGAAGAGAAGACTGAGGAGACATTACTTCCTTTTAGTATTTGAAAGACTTTCCTGTGGAAAGGGGATTAGACTTGTTCTACATGGCACCTGGAGGTGTTATAGAAGGTATTTCTATTTAGACATGAATTGAACTACATTATTTCTGAAGTCCTCTCTATTTCATTCTAAGAAACTATGTGAGAATAAGAAAAAAATTCTAGGTCATATACTATAGCCAAATATGTTTAGGCAGGAAGAATCATTCTGTATAACTACTTAAGCAAGACTGGTGAGAAAACTGATTCCCCCCCGCCCTTTTTGCAACCACCTCTCCTAATTAGTTGGCTTCTTGCCTTAAAAAGAAACAGGAAAACAGACTGTGCTGCATGTAATGCTGGTGGAACAACTCATTACACTTGATGTATCCTAAGCACCCCAGAAAATGCAGTCTGAGATAATGGCAGTGTCTAGACAGAAGACACAACCATACTGTGATACAACATCAATGGTGAATGTGCAGTTCACTGCTGTTCGTGTGCTAAAATTCATACAGAAGTGATGCAGAAACTCACTGTGTTTCAGGATGAGTTATTAAAGAAAATTGTTGTTACTGAATATTTGTATATTCTGTGGCTCATTGAGTGAACAGCAATATACTGTTTCTTTGTCTGTGGTAGGTTATATATGTGCACATGTATTTATATGTATACATGTATATATTTATATTTATGTATGTATAATATATGTTACATATGAATAATATATATTTATATATAAAATAGAACCTAAGAGTCAGAAGGGGCATCAGAGTCCTGACTAAAGTAATTTAACGGTCTCTACATGAGTAGGAATCTCTTATTTTATTCCTCTCCCTCAATAGCATTCCTGATAAAGAATAATCTACCTTCCTTTTGAAGGCTACCATTAATGGGTAACTCATTATATCTTGAGTCATCTTTTGTTAACTCTTGAATAGCTCTGAGAAGTTTTTATAAAATTAACATAAAAATCTGCCTCTGCAAAATGCTCCATGGGGGCAAGCAGAGCAAGTTAAATCAACAAGTATCTTAAAGCATCACTGTGCTAATTGCTAGTCTAACACATGACACAAATAGATAGAGACAAACTCCTTATTCTGGCACCTTGTTTTTATTAATACTGCCTAATATTATTTTTCCATTCATTTTTGTGTCATCATTGTTTTAATTCATATTGAGATTACTTTCCACCAAGTCCAATGAGATATTATTTTTAGTTGCTTAGCATGGTGCCTTGCACAAAACAGGTAATTTATAAATGCTTAGTCCCCTCCCTAATCCCCAATGGCTTTTGCATAGGAACTGTTACCTAAATAGGCTTCCCTCTTCCTAGATCAATATATTTTATTTTTTGATTGTCAATATGAGATGCTACATTTATCCCTATTGCCTAATATTGTATTTGATGACTTATTTTTCTAGTTTGTATAGTTTTCTTGGATTGTCTTTTATTTCATCAAATGTGTTAGCTACCCATCCAGCTTCATTCACAAATCTGAAAGCCACTTTTGCCTTTAATGAAGTCATTGATAAAACTTCATAAAACAAGGACAGAGCCTCAGCACAGGCTACTAGAGACCTCCCTCAATCAACTAATTTTGGGTCTTATCCTTCAGTTGAATTCTTCTAACTCTTCTTTCATCCATGCCATATCTCTCCATCTTATTCAGGTGGATTTTTAAAAGCTTTGCCAAACAACCTGCCAAAATTGAGGAAATGGATTTGGAAATCCATGAATTGAAATGTTTTGACATTTCCTAGAATAAAATTACATAGAAAATTATTGATGCCAACATAAGTGAAGGGAAAGACAATTGATTGAAAAGATGAAGCAACTTCCATAGAACAAAAGATGAGGATTAGACATAAAAGTTGTCTTTCAAGTACTTGTAGGATTATAAGGGGGAGGCGGTGGGAGATGAGCAAAACTAATTCCCATGGCCCCAGGGAAGCTGAATTCACCTACCATAAAGTTGGTGGGAAATGATTAATTTCATCAGCTACTTCCTCTCCATTAAACCCAGTTTCTTCATCCTTCAAATTTTATAGTTGGACTAGCTCATCTCTAAGGTTCCTTCTAGTTCTAACATCCTGGGATTCTGAGTTGCTCAATTTTCTGTTCTGCCTGGGTATGCACAATCTCAGTCTTTTGACTGCCTGCCTAGGTGTCATGATCTCATTTAACAATTTCATCATTAGCACTGTGAACACAAACGTCAACAAGGAAAAGTTTTTAAAAGGGGGGTGGGAGCAAAATTGGAATTAGAAAGTCCTGGATTCAAGTCTTGCCTCTTGCCAGGTTGACCCAGGATAAGGCATGTATTTTCTCATTTCCAGACAATTCTCTAATATCACTTTACAAATGAACAGCCTGCTGGTCTGCCTTGGTAGACAGAGTTCCCACACTGAGAGTTGCCCACACTGATGAAATAATAAATTTGGACTCTCCTCAAAATGAAAAGTATATTAGAAACCAATTTTATAACTTTTTAATCAGCCATGATATATGATATGTAAATTTGAAGATTCTCAAGGGTAAACATCTGCTGAAAATGTTTTAATCCCTTAGCATGTTCCCACTAGAAAAGGAATTCTGGCATATATGCTTTGGCAAAGCGGCAGTAACTGCTGATGAATAACTATCTGTATCATTTTTGAACCAGCCTATACCCATAGGGCAAGAGCATTATAGTATGTTAAAAAAGGATTAGACAGGCATCAGCTAAATTAGCCTTATTCGAGTTCTGTTAGTCTCTCTGGTGTATATTTAATAACATTACCATGGAACACCATTAACAGAAATTTCCTTCTTTCAAGTATTACTGCAATGGAAAGTATAATGGTTTCTTTTTAAAATGCTACCAACATTTTACTGTCTTAAGCAATAGAAGATTAATAAAAACAGGTTATTTTTTCTCTTCTAAAAGGATCACTCAACACAAAACAATAAGTTAACAAAACGAATTCTTAATAACAACTTTTGCAGAGAAACTTCTGCTAAGATTTGTAGAATTGCTCTTCATGGATAAAAATGCCACTAAACAAAAAACACGGATGAAAAGCAACTGCTTGACTACAGGGGTGGAGGGGATATGACTGAGGAGACACTCTAAATGAACACTCTAATGCAAATACCAACAACATGGAAATGGGTTTGAATCAAGAACACATGTGATAACCAGTGGAATCATGCATGGGCTATGGGAGAGTTGGTGAGGGGAAAGAAAATGATCTTTGTTTCCAATGAATAATGTTTGGAAATGACCAAATAAAAATTAAAAAAATTAAAAATTAAAAAATGCCACAAAACAAATCTTAGGAATCATATCTTTGACTTATTTTCATAAAAGTTCCCTGTGTTTATCATGAAGTTTAAACCAAAGTACATTTTAACAATTCCCATCACCTTTCAAATGAAAATAATGTATTTTAACATGTTATTTCTTCCAAGATCAAAGGAGTTTACTCCCTAAAAGGTCCTTAATTTATTTTCTTCATTCATTTGCCATTTTCTCCCAAGAAGCAGATGTGTCAAGTTATTGGACTTCAGGTTGAGATGTTTTCAGACTTCTCCATTCAGCAAGAGACACATTTAACTACATCTCTCCAAAAGACACTTAAAAATCCTTTAGAGTCTAAAATGCCAGCATCTTGGGGACTCCATCATTCTCCAAACTCATTGGAACCAAGGTTAATCTTTTATTCAAACTAGGTAAAATATTAGTGTTCTGTTAGGTATTTACAAAGATTTCAAATAATCTGCCTAGGTCTCTAAGGCCCCTTTGAGATCTAAGGCTGTGTGATTCTGTAATGTATGGGGATGTTCCCCAGGCAACAGGAAAAGAAAATTAAACAAAAATTATCCCTGTGATATTTTCACAGGACAATCCAAAATAACACTTCACACTATACACTTAAAAAGTGATTCTTTCTGGATTCTTCTCTTTTTCTTGCTATGGAATGCACAAACATAAAATTACTTATCATCAGTCTAGAGCTTTATTCCTAGATCTTTCCAGAACTTCCTACCTCTCTCATCTTAATTCAAAGCAGCCTTTGAATCTTGAACTTATTTTATTTTCAATATATGCCTTGTTTATAGATTGAGCATCTTTGAAGTTTTAATTGAAAATTGTTTCTCAGGCTTTCTTCCTAATTTATAGGAGAGGGCGTAGGGTAACAATAGTTATGTCTAATTACATTTAAAATTATTCATAGATAATCTTGATTATGAGTCAAATAAGTAACAATGAATAATATAAACTGAGCTTCTACTCTTAGAATAAATTAAGAATACAATGTTTAAATGAAGTATCCCATGTATATAGTATGTCATATTCAAAAGATTAATAATACATTAATGCAAATCTGCTGGGGAGCCATTCATATAAAAAATATGAAGAATGCCCAAGTCATGCATTCTTTTCCTTACTCTCAACCATTTATAATATTAATTTCTTGAAAAGTTGATAAATATCCTCACATGATAGGAAATCTTTGGTAATTAAGAGATACAAAACTGATTTATGATCAAAGAGATTTCTTTAACACACAATTTCCCTTCCTCCCCGTACCTCCAGTTAGCCCACTTACCTTGGAAATCAGGAACTCTAATGCCAACTCACTAATGTAAAGCAAGGAATTTCTTGACTAGAAGGGAGAAAGAAATTCTCCTCTCTTTGCATTTCCAGTAGAGAGCCTTTTGGAGAGCTTTGTTTGCTACAGCATTTCTGCCAGAGGCAGACTTGTTTGAAAATTTGTGGAAGAAAATTCTAGTGCAGGGAAGCTGGTTTTTCCACCAAGTCATCAGATTTTTAAAATGTTGTAAAATGTTCATGCACTGGTCACGTCATAGAAAATACATTAGCACTGAATTATTTGGGGATTAAATTGCCAACTGATGTGGGTAAATTTCCAAAGCATATATTTCATAGTAAAGAACTGAGACTTAGGGTAAGAATCACCAGGATGGTTATCATATTACATTTCTTTTATAATGCCTTACTACATTTTGTCTTTGGAAAGAGCTTCAATCAAAATTTGAAAGACCATTTGCTAGAAAGAATGCATGGAGTATGGTGCTAAATATAAAACCAGGAAGACCTGATTTCAAGATCTAATTCTGACACAGCTGTGTGAATATGATTATGGTCAAGTCATTTAAACTTTCTGAGCCTTTGGCAACCAGAAGAATGCTATAGTGAAAGTTACAATTGGGAGTTCCCATTTTTAAGATATCATAGATCCTGGAAATATTGATGTTAGAGAAAGGATGCTAATGTAAGGCTGAATCAGATTTCCTAGAAAGACAAAGTAGCACAGCGGAAAAATCACTGGACTCAGTCAGAAGGTCTTTTTTTTTTTTTAAATGCCAGCTTTGTCAATATCTGTGTCACCTCTGTCAGATAAAAATCTCTGAGTCTCAGTTTCCTTATCTATAAATTGATATGGTTGGAATAGTTGGTCTCTGAGGTGCCTTTTAGAACTATAGCTATAATCTTATGATTCTAGTTAATAAAGACATATAATGAAAGGGAATAAGATGATCAGAACACCTTCTGATTAATGGATCTCCTCCCAACCCAACTGTTGGAATTGCATAGTTTGGGGTAGGTAATAAAGATAATGAGGCATTAAGTTTTTAAATGAAGTGCAAAGGAGAGTTTATACTTGTTATCCCTTTAGAGGTGTGAAGGGATTATTCAGGCATGCTTGACGGAATTTAGAGGGTGGCTAGCCATTGAATGGCCAGAGGATTGGCCATGCCCCTTGTGATCCTTGAGAAAGAAGAACAGACTATCTAGGAAGTCAGTTCAAGCAGGAGATAACTATGAAGACTGTAAGCTCTGGCAGTCAAGGAAAGAGTTGGTTATACATAAGAATTCAACATTTAATGTCCCTGAACAATCTGCAGGGATCTAGGAGAAAAAACACTATCCATAAGCAGAGGACAAACTGTGGGAGTAGAAACACCGAGAAAAACAACTGCCTGACTACAGCGGTTGAGGGGACGTGTCAGAGGAGAGACTCTAAACGAACACTCTAATGCAAATATTAACAACATGGCAATGGGTTCGAATCAAGAACACATGTGATACCCAATGGAATCACGCTTCAGCTATGGGGGGTAGGGGGTGAGGAAAAGAAAATGATCTTTGTCTCTAATGAATAATGCTTGGAAATGATCAAATAAAATATTATTTTAAAAAAAGAATTCAACATTTAAGAGGGAGTAGTTCTTCATCTTTCAGAAAGAGAAGGGCATTTCCTATTCTTCTCTGCAACAATGAGCTGTCGTTTCTTGCAGCAGAGAAAGTAGCCCAGTGAGAGACCATGTTGCAGGAAGCAGGCACACTGAGTCAAGGCAAATATTCAAATAGTTTTATGAGCAAGAGAGAGTGTTAGCTATAGATTTTAGGAGTTGAACAGAGAAGAGGAACAGCTAAAGAGGAACAGCTGGGCCAACATGCCCAGATGAAGCAATTATTTATCAGAGACATCAGAGACAGAGGCAGCCAGGAGTAGCACCATGAGGATATCATGATCAAAGAAAGGACTTTGGAGTCCTGCCATGCTAGAAATTAATTTAACTTATGAGAGCCATATGTGCTTTTTACATGAGAAGCTCTCTACTTGAATATTCTGTGTGCATGCTCACTCTTCCCACTGATACTATGTGTGGTTGTGGGAGTGTCTTGGTCATATTTATAAGAGGAATATTCTACTACTCTTGTTTATCTAACTCCATCTCAATAAATGCCTATTCTTTGAGCTATAGGGCCCTTTGCCTGAATATTTAAGGTAAATTGCTGCTTGGGGGCTTATGAGCTATGGTTTTAGTAGTGATGGCTCAAAAAGAACCTTGAATGTAGGAAGAGCCACCCTCTTGGAAAACTAACCTATGAAGCATATTCTAAGGAAGGCATTGCACTGTAGGAACTCATCTAGCATAAATTAGGTGTTATACATTTGATCATATACCTTTGCAGGGACCCACCAGAGAAAGACAAGTATGCTTGTTTGGTTTTTACTATGACTGGAAATCAGATTTCTAGTATGTTTCCTTTATAAGACCTTGGTTGGCACAAATTTTACATGGTTATGTTCTACTGTATGTCTATTATATTATTGTATACAAGCTAATAAAAGCATCATGGATGTTGCAGCCCTATAATACTGGTACCTAGTAATTCATTTAGAGCATTTTGTGGGAGCTCATCTGTGTTTGTATTTATCTCTTTCTTTTGAGTAGATCTAGATTTCTTGTACTCTGGAATGAATATGGACAGATGGTCTGAGGTCTTTTATGAACTGTAGGTCCACAGGATCAGGCTTACTGAATATTCCAGAAATCCAGAGCAATGAATCCCTTTTAAACTTGGTCTAAATTTTTATTTGATTTATTTTTAGATTGGTCTGTCTGTTCTAGTGAATGTGAAAGAGTTCAGGCCTCTATCTGGAAGACCCCATGTGTTGCAGCAGTTCATTAGGAAAATTTTACATGAAGTATGTGTTTCAAGAAGGTATTGGAAATTTTTGTGTAGACCTCGAGTAGGAATGTTTTATGTGTTGTGGGGGGCTGCTGAAGACATTTTTGGTGACTTATGTGTTTCAGGAAGCCAGAGAACTTTTCAGATATAACAATTTGGTTTGTCAGTTTAAGATAAGAGGATGACTTTCAATCAACCCCAGGTCATTAATCCATTTGGGAGATTTGTTGGGATGAGATCTTCTTTCTGAAGAATGAAACCTGATTGGTTTTTTATGTTTCTTCTCTTTGTTATTTTTGAGATAGAGGAATGATTAATAGATGAGAATACAATAAAATAGTGTTTGCTCAATTATGTAACTACAAGTATCCCTTCCACATTGCAAGGGTTAGAGGTATTCTCTGCCCCTGTGATCTATAAAATCCACATAAAAATTTTTGGTCCCATTCACACCAAAGAAGAACTCTGAATATTTTCTTTTTATTTTATGGAGTATTTACAGTACCTTATTGTAAAATTTGGTTTAAATATTTGGTCATAGGGTACATAGTTTCTAAACTTTTTCTATGTTGTTACTGGCCTTCACATGTCACCTTCAGCTTCCATAAACTCCCTCCAAATTCCAATTTAATTTCTTATGCTCCTCCACTAGATATCAAAACCACAATGGGGAAAGTCATGATGTGGAAAGGATACCTGTATATATTTTGCAATGATTGTCATACCAAATCCTACCCACCAGTTATGATATTCTTAGAACATCATGTAAGACTAAAGAATTTTCAATTATATAAGACATGTCCCACATGGAATTTGCTAAGACATTTTAGCATAAGACAGTAAAGAAAATGCTTTAATGGACAATAGATAAAAAGCTATTTAGAATTGAAAATAAGGACAAATAGGACAAAATCACCTCAGTTGATTTGTAGATTTGTCAACAAATATTTAACTGGGGGGGCGGAGATGTAGTGGGGAAATGGGAGTTCATCCCTTGGGTTCCCCCTGGCTCAAGCCAAATTGATAAAAATGTAGAGTACAGAATGTGGGGAAGGTATAGTTAACAGATACAAATCTATGTTAAGAGTTATGTTAGAATCAAGATTTAAGGAATATAGAGTTGAGAAAGATGTCATAGTAACTTGAGCTGAAGCAGGAAGAAGAGGTAGCTCCTTGAAAATGAACTCAGTTTTTTCAGTGAACTATGAAGTGTGGTCTCCAGTTGAAGTGTGGAAAAACATGATTTCATAGGAAGCTTGGGGGTAGATGATAACATTTAGATTGGCCACTGTGGTGAACAGAATTGTAAATTAATTAAGGAAGCATATAGGGGTTTCCTCACTACTGTGAAGACCCAGCTAAGATGATTTAACATAAATTTGTGGTGGATCCATTCAGTGTGATTTTGTGATTTTCTCCAGTTTTGTTCAGCAGTGTGTGAATACGGGGTGAAAAAGGCATGTGGTTCAAGAGTAGAGGATAATGTAGAATTGAAACTGTTTATCAAAGGGTAGAGATAGGAAAGAGAGGAGAGTGTAGCCAGTGCAATTATGATAGTCTGGGAAAATAGTGAGGGATTGAGTAAATGGAGAAAATAGTGAGGATGAAGAATAGGGTTAGGAGTTTAAAGAACAAAAAGAGATGGAATGATTGAAATGATTAGATCTAGGAATAATAGGGTTTATAAGCATCTATGTAAAATAGTTGCAAGTGATGATAACATAGATGGTATGATGACCTATGTACCTGGGATTGAATGAAGGAGTAGGTCATGAGAAAGAGATGCCTGCTTCCATTGGATGGAAATGGGATTCCCTCTTACCCCAAGTATTCTCTTCTCCACCATTTTGGGAGCCAAAAGCAGGAAAAACTAGGAAATCAGTGGAATTCTTATCAATTACATTCAAAATATTTATTGTTATTGTTTTTCAGATTCTGACAATAGGTACAAATATACTTACATAGTATATATATATATATATATGTGTGTGTGTGTGTGTGTACATATGCATAGTTTTGTAACTATACACACATATATTATTTACATTGGTGAAAAGCAATGAACTTGGGACATCTGCCACTGATATATTCATATATTTTATATACACAAATATAATCACTTTGTGCACAGTGTGTGTATATATATTTGGCTGAAGAGCATTCTTAGATTCTGCAGAATCATGTACTTTTCTCCCTGGTTTAGACTACATAGTCAAAAAAGGAGAAACGTTTGCCTTGCCCTTTTCAGTACATGAGGATGTCAGTGGACATTTTGGCATGACTGCAATGGCCTCTAAGGGTTTTCCTTTACAGCATATAAAGTAATAATTGACTGACATTTCTAGTGATAGAAAATTAAACACAAATATACATTCAGTAAAAAAAAAACCTTCAAGGAGATATGAGTCTATGGCTCCATGATAAGTAAAAAAAATGTTTGTTTGGTGCTATGTAAATGCATCAGCATCAGCAAAAAAAATGTTTTTAATACTAGTTAAAATTAATAGTTCATAAAATATTAGAGCTTAAAGGAACCTTAGAGATCATCTAGTCAGCATGTAGTATGGGCTAGAAGCTGTCAGGAATTTAACAAGCTATAGTTCCCAAATTTGTAAAATGATATAAATAATATCTGCCCTGTCTATTCCAGAAAGCTATTTTGAGGAACAAAGAAAATCAATTATTCTAGGTATAAAAATATCTTAAAGATCAACAAACCCAACACCTTTTTTTTGCAAATAAGGAAGCTGAGGTATTAAGAAGGCAGGATCAGCTAATAAATATTTGAGCTGGAATTTGAAATAAGGTCTTCCTGCGCCCTTTCCACCATATTCTAATCTCTTCTTTTTTAAAGAAAATTACATTTGTCTGATTCTGTGATTCTTCTTTCCTTCTCTATGATCTTTCAAAATCTTTAAGAATGACTAAGAAAATCTTTAAGAATTATCACCTCTGTTGGTCCTTTCAGATTCACATCCTACACTTCTGTCACAAACCTATCTTCCTAGATATATGTTCTACTGCATCCTTGGCAATCAATTGGATTCAAATTGGCAAATCTATCTTGAGCACATTCCAAGAGACTTGGAAAGAAGTGCCTACTTCCATTGGATAGAATGAGCTTCCCTTAAATCCTAAACTTACTCCTGTTGCTGCCATCCCCCAGCCCTCTGCACTGTGTAGTGAGGAAATGAGGATATTGATTAAGATACTGATTAAAATAAGATATTTAATAAAGAGATCTCTGAGAGTACAAGCAAGGTAGAGAGCAGTTCATGAGACCAAAATTTAGAAGGAAGAACACAGGAACAGATTCTGGTCAGTTGGTGAGGTCCTCTCACTGGGACACTCACTGGGCTTCAGTGGGTGAGCTGGCTCTCACTCTGGCTGCTGTCGTAGACAGACATCTGAGATTTTAGTCTTGGCTAGAAAAAGGGAAGAGAGACCTCTGAATCCCACCTGAAAAGGATTTCCACTTTCCTGATTGAGAGAAGTCATCTTTAAGAAGAAGCTGACAGATCTGCTTTGCTGGGTAACAGTTTTGGAGGAGAAAGATTGAAGATGTTTGTCTGGTCTCTGGGCCATACTAGGGTGACTAAATTGTTAGCAGCTGCCATCTTGGATGATTGAATTTATATGTTGTTGGAGACTCTCTTTATCAAATCAAATTAATTAAATAAGGATTTGTAGGTAGATTTATAGTCAGATAGCATTTGGGTTTTTTTTTTTTTTAGTAATTAGTTTTAGTGTAGCCAGAAGAAATGAAGACTCTGTTGTGAGACAGACTTATAAAGTGGTGGAAAGTTAGTTCCCTGATAGTTTAAGGCTTTCCTTTTTATTAATCCTTATTTCCATATTATTAAACATAAATAAATAGCATATATGTATATATATATACATATATGTGTGTGTATGTGTGTGTATATATATATATATATATATATAGTTTGTCTCCAAGAACCTTCAATATTGACCCAGGGAAGGGAAGCCATCTCTGGCTTTCCTTCAGGGAGGAGAGTTAAAAGATATTTTTGTGGATACCAAGCAAAGAATCTTATCACATCCTCCTCCTCACAACTCCAATTAATTAACATTACTTCTTCAACTGTGCAAATGGGGCATAGTCAATAGGATTCTGGATTTAATCAGGAAGACCTGGTCCTAAATCTTCATATTTGACACTTAACTGCTTCTCAACCTCAAACTTCAAACATCTCTCTAATACTAAAAGTTATAGACTAGTAGTGGTCAGTATAAGTCAAGGGACTTTCCAAACTGATGAAATCCCAAATCCTTTAGAGTTGGCATACTATGTGCATATGTGAAAAAATTTTACAAACTAAAAGAATATGCAAGTTATTGTGGTATAAATAGTAAATGATATTGGATTTTAGAAAAGATTATTGCAGGAATAGATTGGTCAAGGAAGGTTTCCTGAAAGGGTTGAAACTTGATCTGTACTTTGGATGTTGGGTGGGATATGAATAAGATTTAAAAATACTTGAATATTTATGGTAGATGTAACTGTAATGAAAATTTAGTTAGCTAAATGCTAGTAATTCTCATTCATATAAGGTTTTAAGGCTTGCAAAGAACTTGACTCATATTCGGTATAAAGTCCAGTGAGATTTAGCATCTTGGTTAGAGATACCCACATTGGAAGGCACAGAATAAGGATAAAAATACAGAACTAACAATGAACTCCTTACTCTCTCCTTATATCACACTCCCAGATCAGATGTAGGAGGTTTCCCCTTAAAATGGATTTTTCTTTTGAAAAATAGATCTGGATTTAATAATCAAAGTAAAAGAATTTCTGGTTAGGTCCAGGTTGAACTAGCAAAAGCCTGGGGTCCATTTTCACTCTGTAACTATTTCCTTTCTACCCTATTATCTTTTTTTAACTTTATTTTAGCTTTCACTGACAAGCTTACATATTTAAATAGATAAATCTAACACCTAACATAAATATGTAAACCTAACACCTAACAAGGGCTGATGAAATCATATTTAATTGAATACAATCTGATCACAAGGGTTTTACACATGTAATAAAAGGGGAATGGAGAAATGTATGCATGAATATCTTATGTATAACCAAACTACCATAGAGAGAAATAACTTATTATATATGAAGAACATCCAAAATACCAAGAAATCCATAGGAGACAAATTTCAAGGAGACAGTAAAAAAGAAATGCTAAATGTAAAGAATTCAGAAAGATATGTGGAGACATGAAATGGTACAAAATAAAGTGAGTAGTAGCAGGGAAATGATGACTATGGCAATGTAAATAGAAAGAACAATAAAAACGAAACAGGACACTGTATAATGACCAACCTTGACCAGGAAGAATTGAATTGAGAAAATTCAACTTTTCCCCTTCATTGTGGAGGTAGGGAGCTATAGGTATGAAACATTACAGATATGATCAATGTTCTGGCCTTGCTGAACTGCTTTTTCCCCCCTTTAAAATCTTTATTATGAGGGAGGAGGGATACATTTGGAAATAAAAAGAATATAAAAATAAAAGGAATCTAGCACTGCCTCCATGCTATGATGAAGAACTGATGTGAGTGAGGGCATCTTACTTTGCTTCTTTCATTTTAAGTGCTTTTTTTTTTTTACAACACCATCACTACAATAGAATGTTGTCTTGTAACCAAAAAAAGCTGCAATTAAGTAGCACAAACAATTGGTCATGTCTTATAGTATACGCCTCATTCTACTTCTATTTTTCACCTTTCTTGTTTAATGTTCCTTCTTTGCTCTGGGAAGCTTTATCAAAGTATTTGTGATTCACTCTATCTGTTTTTAGCTCTATATCCCCAACCAGAATCAGCTTTGGAAGAACACCTCATTATTTGATTTCTCTCTCTTCTTCTAGGTATGCTTTCTCTTAAATTGTTTCTTTCCGACTACATACCTAATAAATACAACTTGATGAGGCATTAGCTTTTGGTAAATACTGTTTGTAAAGCAATGTTGATGTTTAAAATAAATGAATAAAAAGGTAAGCAGATTTTTCAGAGAGAAAGATTTCAGACTTTCATAAGGAAGCCTAAAGTAAGAAAGGACATACAGAATTAGGATCTCCAGGATGGGGTGGAGGTGGGGGAGAAGAATCAGCAAAATAGCATCTGTCCTGACATTCTTCTGCCAGTTTTACTCATACTCTCTCATTCCCAGAGTCCTGGCCCTTCTCTTTGTAGTGGCTACTTCTGCTGCTATATGTGGCTTCTCCCAGCATCTCCTTCTTCAGTTCCACGTGTCTGATTTGGAGCTGGTATTCTCTTTAAGTCCGACTTCCACTTAAATGACTGAATTGACATTTAAAGGGTATGCTTGTTTTGTGCCCCACTTCAAATATATTCAATAGATAACTTATATCTCATAAAGGATCACCTGGAATGACTACATGTTTACAGTTAATTTACATTTTGTTCATTTCTGGCCCTTTTTAAAAATCATTAGACTCTAAGCTTTCAAGGATCAATTTGCTTATATACTCATATACATAATTTATTCAATAATTTACTAACTGATAGGCACCTACTTTGTTACCCCTAAAGCGCTGATATAAATATTTTATCTTTGGGAGCTTATATGCCCCCATTTTGGACCTTCTTGTGGTATATATCCAATAGCTGGATAAAAGGGAAGAACTTAAAAAGCTTTTCTGATATAGTTCCAAATTGTTTTCCAGAATAATTTTACCAATTCACAGCTTTATCAATAGCATATTAGTGTGTATATCTTCCCATACACTTCCAAAGTGGAACATCTCTATCTTTGCCTAAATGCAAGGTATGAGGTGAAAATATAGAATTTTTAAAACTGAATTTCTCTTATATTGGGACCTTGGAATATTTGTAATAAGGTTTTGAGAGTTTTCATTCTTTGTTTTTGAAAACTTTATATATTTTGACCAATTATGGAAATGGTACTTGTTCTAATATCGATTCTTGATATAACTTTGCTATCAGACCATTATCAGTGATTGTTAATGTAAAAATTTTCCCCAATTCATGATTGTTCTATTTCAATTTAATATTATGTATTACTAACATTTTTTTTCAACTTCTTATCATCAAAATTTCCTATTTAGTGTATCATGAACACCTTTATTTCTTGTTTGGTTATAAATTTTCCTAAAACTTTTGCTCTGAAAGATAATTCCTTCCATTCTCCTCTATCAAGAAATTAGTATCAATAAACCAATTTATCATTTGATTATTTATATGAGCATATTCATATCCAATAGGCATTAATTAAACTTCTAATATGTGCCAGACACTATGCTAAATGCTGGGAATATAATTAACAAAAAAGAAAAGCAGTTCTTGACTCAAGAAATTTATAATCTAAAGGGGGAGATGACAACACACACACACACACACACACACACACACACACACACACACCACAATGAAAGGAAATGGAGGGGAAATTCAGGAGCATGTAGTTCAGATACATCTTGTTCTGTGTAACTGAAACCAAGAAGAACAGCAGATGCAAAGTGGTATGAGCTGAGAATCCAGGAACTGGGGGGAATTCGTTACTCTATCCTCCAGCACTGTAGATAGATGGCTCAGAGAAGTGATGTCAACAAGGCTTGAGTTAGCAGCATGGTGGTGTGTTTAGAAGTGATGAAAATATACTTGAAAGGGTTTATTCTTCCATGAAGTTGCAACCAGGAAAAGTAGCAGATACAAAGTGAAATGAACCAAAAGTCCATTTAAATATCCATGTAGTGATAAATCATTTAAAATAACCATAGACAGAATAAAATATCTAGGAATATATCTGCCAAAAACAAACCCCAAAACTATATAAACATAATTATAAAACACTTTTTGTATAAATCAAGTCATATTTAAATGATTGGAGAAATATTATTTATTTCTGAGTGGCCAAAGTCTGTATAATTAAAATGACAATCTTACCTAATCTAGTATTTAATGCCATCTCAATTAAAGTACCAAAAAGATTATTGAACTAGAAAAATAATTTTATATTATTTTAATTAATATCATAAATTTTATATCATGTCCTATTTATAGATCTATACTTCTCCTCCCCTACCTACTAAGTTATTCCTTGTTTTAAAAAATATTTTAAAGAAATAAAAAAAACAGTCTACCAAAACCAACCAAATGATCTGAGTTTGATAACATATGCAATATTCTATACACAAATTATTTTCTTGACTCTTCTTTAGGGCTAAGCTTGGTCATAATTAATCTTTTTTTAAGACTTTTTTTCATTGTTGTTGAAATTGTTGTTGACAATTGTATATATTGTTTTCTTGGTTCTCTTTACTCCCTGCATCAGTTTGGATTAACTTTGTCCATATAACATTCTTCTGTGCATTTTTCATATTCATCATTTTTATAGCACAATAATAATCCATTACATTCACCAGATGCAGAGACCATGCCCTAGAAGGATTATTTTCACAAATGTATAAAAGATACAAAATAAATCCACATAGTATCATAAATTTAAAACATGCATGGTAACTTATATGACATCTAGTAAAAACTCCTCATTTTATAGCTGAATACAAGAGGCCAAGTATACCTGGAAAATGGTAACTTGCTCAAGTTCACACAGGTATCAAATAATAGATAGCAATCAAAGTTAGATACTTTGACTCAAAACCCACCGCTTTTCCATTCCTGAACAGACTTTCTATACTGCAGATACAAAAGCTCAGGGCATATAATAGAAAGAAATTGACAGAGGTGAAAGAAGAGATAGTAGCAGAAGACATTTAAGTGATAGGAGATGAAGATGAGGGGAAAAGAGAGAACTCACAGCAAATAGCCACAATTTCCAAATTAAATAAGATTATGAAGGAAATCAATCATATTAAAATAGTTATCAAAATAATTGTTTAAAATACATGGACTCAAGTTAAGAATAATTTAGATGACTCCTGCTATATAATATAGTTTGAGGCATTGAAGGGTTATCATTTCCTCTTTATTTCTTGTCTTTTCCATTATTTCCTTTGGCATTCTAGAGTTTTTATTTTTCTGTCCAAAGTAATTAATTTTATTATTTCAACTAACTCTCTAACATCTTCCTTTAGTATTATGATTAATTGGAATAGCACTAAATCTGTTAATGGCATAGGTAATAATGATATTTTTATTATATTGCCATGGATCAACAATAAACACTAAATATTCTTATAGTTGTTTAAGTTTTTCCCATTTTTTCTCTAAGGGACATTTTGTATTTGAATCTACACAGCACTTAAATGTGCTAATTGAATAGATTGATTTCAAAATATTTAATACATTTTAGAGTAATTTTGAATGGAACTTATCTTCTTTATAATTTCCTCTTGAATTTTATTATTATTATATAGAATGCTATTGGTTTTGTGGACTTATGTAGCCTACAACTTTGCTGAAGTTATTAATTTGTTAATTCATTAGAATTTTATAAGTAAACTGTCATCTCATCAGTAAAGGGAACATTTTTTCCTTCTTTTTCTTTTATGCCCTTAATTTCTTCCTTTGGTCTCTTTGCTATGGCTAACATTTCTACAATTATGTCAACTAATAGGAGGGAAAGGAGGGCATCCTACCTTTACACCCACATTAATTGAGAAAAATGGTATTTCACCATTGCATATAAAGCTTATTTTTGTTTTTATATTGATATGTCTTTTATAACATTAAAAAATTCATCTATTCCTACGCTAAGTGGGATTTTTTAAGCCCTTACCTTCCATCTTGGAATCAATACTGTGTATTGGTTCCAAAGTAGAAGAGTGGTAAGGACTAGGCAATGGGGGTTAAGTGACTTTCCCAGAGTCACACAGCTAGGAAGTGTCTGAGGCCAGATTTGAAACAAGAACCTCCTGTCTCTATGCCTGGCTCTCAATCCTCTGCGCCACCCAACTTCCACCTTATGTAGGATTTTTAGCATCAATCTCTGTTGTAATTTTACAAAACACTTGATTTAAGATGTTATTATTTTTATATTAATATTACTCTGATTCTTTCAATGTGGTCATGATTATAGCTGTTCAATATGATGGAATTATTATTTTTAAAACATTAAACCATTCTTACATTCATGAAATGAATCCAATTTGGACATAATTAAAGTTTTCTTAGATTACTCTTGTCTTTTTGCCAGGGTTTTAGTTGTAAATTTTTATCAGTATGTAGTAATAATATTGAATTATAGTTCTCTTTCTTTGCTTTCTTCCTTCCCTTTTTTTCTTTTAAGTATAAGGTCTATATTTTTCTTATAAAAGGAGTTCAGTTTAGAACTTTGTTAATTTGGCAATTGTTTTAGTAAAGATATTATTCATTAGTTTTTTATAGTATTATACTTTAAATCCATTAAGAAGAGGAGGATTTTTGTTTTCTTTTGTTAATTCTTTCACAAATCTATTTCCTTTTCTGACACATGATTAATATCTCTACTTATAATTCTATTCGTTTGGGTATTTTATATTTTTAAGGGAATTTTCTATTCCTTTTGTCTCTCAGTTTCATTTTCATATACCTGTATATAGTAAGTTCTCTTAACTATTTTTATGTCTTGTGGTTTTATTGTGATTTCATCTAGTTAATTTTTATTTTATTTGCTTTCCTGCCATATTCTTTTTAGCCAGGGTGACTAAGAGTTTATCAGTTTATTTCTCTTTTCAAAGAACTAGTTTTTAATTTTGTTTTTCTTTTCTATAGTCACTTTGGTTTTTCCTCTAATTTTCAATTTGCTTATTTGCCATTTGTTTATTTGTTACCTTTCTCATTTAAAAACATACTATTTCATTAATATTTTATTTTTCCACTTTGTTAATGCATTGAGGGATAAATATATATGTATGTATATTTCCTTCTGGTTGCTTCAGTTGCATCCCAAGTAAACAAACTATTTTATTATATTGTTTTAAAATTATCAATTATTTCACTGATATGTGCTTTAAATCATCTATTTATTTTAAAATTTTCATAACACTCTCTGAAGATCAAATCTATGTTTTGTTTTTGCTATCTGAATTGATTATTAGTTTTATTGTTATGATCTATAAAGAATATTGCTTATATCTACATATCCTCCTTTTCATTTAAAAATAAAACAAGTGTCTAATGTTAAAAAATACTATAAAGAATTATAAACTCAATCAAAAAATAAAAATAGTAGTGTGAATAGCAATCATAATAGATCAAAATGAATTCCAAATCAAATAGCAAAAATTAAATGCAAAAATTATGTAGGATTAATAATAAAAGTAAAAATTATCTGAGCTTAGTAACAATGTTGTAAAAATGAGCAGAATGATCTTCATATCCACTTAGCAAAATCGAAGGTAAAAAGTTTCATCAAAAATCAAAAATAATAAAATGATCTTCATTCTTTAGTGATCCTTAATTAATGTAATATCAGTCCCATAGTCTATAGGACAGGTGCATTAATATATCATATTACCTATGTACAGCCAAGACTATAAGAAGTTGTCAGACCTTTCATAGTAAAATAAAAGGACTATATCTGGAGATGAGAGGGAATTCTTGATTATTCATAGACTTAGGGATAAAGAAGCCAAGATGCCTGCCACATAGATATATGGTTGGAACTTTGGTACCAGGCCGACCTGTGAATGAGGGTATCAAAACACTGCGCCCTTTTACCTCCAACCTAATCAACCAATATATATCCATATCCTATGGAATATACATCTAACTGGGGCTTAGGCTGTCTGGCCAAGTGTAAGGTATCCATTTCAATCCCTTTTTATGCAATCAGGCACAATAACTCAGAATAGTCCCATGATGCTTAACAAATGCTGTCACGTTCCTACAGTCTCAAGTTTTTGGGTATGTACAAAAATAAAATTTAGATTTACAGTTAATTCATAGTTCAGGATCAGAGCATTAATAGTACTTGCAATGTACTTCAAATATCACCAAAATTGTGAAAAAAGAAAGTAAAATGAATAATAAAAGTATTCAGCAAAAAGAAAGTAAAAGAAAAATAAACAAAAAAATGTTCAATTAAAATAATAATAGAATAATGATATTCTAAATTTGTGTGTGTGTGTGTGTGTGAGTGTGTGTGTGTGCCATGTGGCAATTTGTCAATTAATCCACATTGTGACAGGAAGAATTCATCTCCCAAAATGCATCTTCCATGCCTAATATTAGATGGTCAATATTCATGGAGTAAGCATACCAAATATATTAGCATGTAACAAACTTTACAAAACATTAATACAATCATTAATGTAACTCTTAAAAAGTACTGTCATTTTCTTAAACATCACGTTCTGAGTGATTGTAGTTCAATATCATCAGGTAATAAATGACGAGAATGACGAAACAGAGCCACTTCTGGCTGCATATTTCTGATATAAGCCTTATTTCTACAACCTTTCCTGCAAAGTATGATTAAACCAGTCACCAAAATAATAAAGATTATAATATTGCCAATGTTTGTTAAATTAATTCTGCCAAACCAGTTACTAGGATTCATTGAAGCTAAAGTTGCTTCCCATTTGGATGCAATTTTTACCGCTTCTTGTTCATATACAATTTGGTCTAACCTATTAATTTCTTGCTGTAAATGTATAATGTCCAAAGTGCTATTATGATGTCCCCAGGCACCTTTAATGTGCTGTACTAAGGATCGCCAACCATAAGAGATATTATTATATTTCAAAGGTGTAATACAATATCCAGTTTGATTGAAATGACATGGATAAGTAATTCTAGTGGGTAAAGCTTCAACCTCTTTTCCTAACCAAAATACTGCATCTTTCAAAGTTTCCAATTCATCCTTAAAAGCTAAGTCAAGACTTTGCTGTGTGTGCCACAATTCAGATGAATTAGAGACAACCTCTTGTATAAACTCTTGGTTCTGAATGGAATTAGTTAGTGCAATGGTTGCTGTAGTTAATGCCGTAATCATAGCAATGACAGACACTACTGCTCCTATAATTGACAATATAAAACATTTGGACCAATGCATAATGGTGTTAAATGCTTTTTGAACAAGATGGACAGTTGAAGTAAATGCCCATGTCTCTGTAAGATTGACAGGTAACCAAACCAATGGTGGTTGGTACATAATAGCTATAAAGGTATTGTCAGGCCTAGAATTTATACATTGATGTAGGTGACAATTTGGGCATTGAATCTCATACAGTTCCTTCTTGTTCCTAGTAATGTTTAGAGTGTTACCTACTAATATCACATAGGGAGTAAATACACATGCTGTGATGTTGATGTGTGTGGTATTTTCAAGATAGATCTCTGAATTTGTTATATTTACCTGAAATTTACTAATTGACTGTGTGGCAGCCATTGTTTTCCATTGGGTATTTTGAATGGGACCTGCATCAATAGCAAGTCTGGGACCTGATATATTGGCCTGTGGAAATTCTTCAATCCTATTGTAAAAATGGATTTGAACTCTGGACTTCAATCCCCAGAAGCCCTTGCTCCACTTCCCCAGAATGCTTTGTAACCTCACCTGGGCCAAGAACGAGATGGGGTATTTAACCTGACTGCAAAGGCTTTTGGCTCTCTTTACTTCCTGTCTCTGCTGGCAAACAGACGCGTCTCATGATGTGAGTGAAATTTTGGGTGGGCCTCATAGCCCACCTGGCACATGCCTTTTCCTACTTGTATATTCTTAAATTCTCAACCTTTAATAAACCTCTAAAATATGATACTCCTTGCAGAGAGAAACTAATTTCTACCTGCCTCAGTCTCCCCTAAAAATTTTAATCTTTATATTATGCTGTGTTGTTCATGGAATGTGCCATATCTCATATCCTCTAGTTCCATTTAAACGTGTTAGTAGATCACAAGAATGATGCCTGACATTTCATCCTTTCTAGGAGTTTGACCAGGACAATCTGTCCAAGATAAATCCCTGTGCAGTGTCTCTTCCTGCTTTAAACAATTTTTTGTTGTCAGGGTTACTAGGTCTATGCTGTGGATGAAAAATTCTATCTCCTTCTCCTAAGAAAGCCATACCAATGCCTATACAATTGTTATCAGTAGCATTTCTTACAATACAAGTTGGAATTTTAAAATGTATAGAAAATAAATTCCTTTTTACAGTAAATAGCATAGACATACAAAATGAAAGGTATACAGTAGTGTCCAAATAATTGTAACTATTCTCGTCTGATCCCATGGTAAAGTCTTTGGAGTATGGGATTTATCTGGTGTCATTAACATACACATGTGGGGGTTAGCCCATCCAAGTTAACATTATTGATATTGGTTTAGGTATAATAGATCAATAGATGTCAGAATAAGTGTCCAACAGGGTAATGATAGTAAATGTCATTAAAAGCAGTGTAATGTCAGTCTTTGGTGTGTGTGTAGTCACCAGTGATCTTTTCGTTCTGCATGTCTGGAGTGTGGCTGGTGTGTAATTAACTGATGTCATCAGTGCTGTTCATCTGCTTCTCTTCTTGGTCTTGTGTCACATGGCATGATGTGCTTTGTGGGTGACCAGATGTTTTCACTATCTGTAGAAATATAAACAAACCCTCGACCCAAAGTTGTCATCCTGTTGGTTCCCCTATGATCTTAATCTCCTGGTAATATTCAACCCAATCCAGGGATACCATACAATGTAATCTCTATCATTACATTCAAAATGTTATTGCATTGGATTAGCCTATATCCCTTTTGGGATGGAGAAGAGATTGATGGTTAGGAGTACCATTACATCCATTTTTTCTTTTAAAAGCTTAAATGCCATTTCCAGCAAAATTGACTTTTAAATAAGTCTGATTCTAATAAAGACATACTGGTTTTTGCAAATATAAAATGAACCATTTAAGACAATTATCATACATACATTTTGGATAATAGAAACAATTCCTGCTGCAATTGAACAGTATCCAATGTACTATCATAACATTCCCCATTGTACAAGTTGTTATTTGATTAAATTTGGGTAACATGGAACAATTACAATAAAATAAGTTCAAATTATATATGAACAAATACATTCAAAATTTTCAGGTACATGATAAACTTTGATTTTACAACAAATACCCATATACTTTTAGAATAGAATTATCTGTAAGCAAATTAATGATATTCTTCTGTAGGTCAATTGTCTCTCAGAAAAAGTACATTTGTGTGGATAGTGCAATAGACCTGTCCCTAAGGCAGTGGTTTTGCCTTGTTTGTTTTTCTGCTGTTTTTCTGGTGTCTGGCCTCAGTGCTGTGCTAGACAGACATCTGCATTCTCCACTCTGACTTTCTTTATGCTGGATGCCTTCAATTTTCCTCCATGGATTTCTGGCCTCTGAGAAAATAGAAACAAAATCTCAACCCCAAATGAAAGACTTACTGGGTCTTATTCAGTTAGAAAGTGACTGAAAATATATCCTTCTTGGTTTTGAATTTGGGCTTTTAAATTTCTGTGAGCCCTTTCTCTAATTGCTTGTATTTAAGAATTTTCTGGAATCTCAGTCTTATGAGATAAGTTCCATGATTTATCCAATTTAGCCCATCTATTGCTGGTAACAGCACCATAATTCCAAAATTGTTTTGGAATGGCCAAATGTGCAAGATTATTTACAAGATGTGCAATAACTCTGTATACTTCTTCATATTGAGCTTAATCTGATACATCAGGAGAGTAACTATCTCCAATCACATATTAGTTTTCCATTTTTAGAACAGGAGCATATTGAAATGCATCCCTTAGCCCACATTGTGCAGTTCTTAAAATTCTGCAGTTACCTCTTTGAAATGAAGTGACATTATATATTCCACAAAATTTTGCACTGCCAAGTAATTTCACCTATTTGTATAGAATACTGAAGTACAATAGATTTGGCACTCTGATATAGTAGTGAGTGTTAATGATCTGCCTGCTAAAAAGCAGTGGCCTCTAGGCCATTTACTTTTGAAATTCCCTCATAGTTAGCTCAAAGGAGGTTCATGTCCCAGTAAATGCGTGTTATGAAGTTTTCACTTTGACTTGGCAATATAGCATACATTGATGTTTAATATTCACCTCTTAAACCAATAACCATATAAACAATATACAATGCCAATTCTAAACCACTAATAAATCACTCTACTGGCTAACAAATTAATTAATAAAATTAATAAATACTGGTTAAGATTTGAATCCATCTAACAATGTGAGCACTCTGATGTCATGCAACAATGAGAGTCTCATCTTTAACATTGATACTGCATCATTTTGAGAATGAATAACTGTAAATAATTTGTTTTTTTGGATAAAGTTGCATTAATGAGCCTCATATAAAGTTTCTGAACCTCATTCAGATTTCTTAAACAATGTCTAATAATTCTATCCTTGGTGACCTTATGTAAAAACAATTGTTCCTGCATATTTAAAATTTGGATATATTTGAAATTTCTCTGAAGCCTATACCAATTTATGCTTGTCATCTAAACAATTGTACTTGGTATTGACTTTCCTGTTGGCTAATTCCAGTACTTGTGATAAAAACTTTTAACCTAAGGTACAGGAGTGCTGCTATCCACGTGGCAGGATCAACTTATCAATCTGCTGGAGTAACTTTCCTTTTAAGATCTAAATAGGTTTAGAAGCAAGCCACATGGCTGGAGCAGTCCATGTGGCTTCACATTTAATTAAAAGCCTTAAAAAATTCTATTTGCACCCTGGTACTGCAGTTATACTGGAATCTAGATTAAAATTCATTACAGATAGAATATCTTTTGTCCAAAAAGTCTAGGGTATATGAAAAATATCAGAAAAAAATTTTAACTTTTCCTATAAAGAAATATAATCAGATATCTCTTTGTGATTATGCCATGTCCAATATAAATTAGAACTATTTAATTTAAATTTGACTTCACAATAACTCCATCTTTTAGCAGAGATCTGTTTTTTGTTTTTGTTTTTTTTTTTAATTTAGGTTTATACTTTTGCTTAAAACAATGGTCAGACTGGAATGTCTGGGATTATTTTAAAGTCTCCCATATCCCCTTTTGGATATGGGGGTCAAGTTACTTATCCAGGGACACACATCTGGGAAGTGTCTGAGATCAGATTTGAACCTAGGATCTCCCTTCTCTAGGCCTTGCTCTGAATCCACTGAGCTACTCAGCTTCCCCCTATTGATTGCTAAAATTGTGGTGAGTTTTGCTGATCAAGCAAAAAAGCCTGGTGCTCTGGCTATTCCCCTAAGCTTGAGATGATCTTATAGCCCTTTTGTGAGAACTTGTCTCCTCAAAGAACTCTTTAACCTTAAGCAGTTAGCCCAATGTGATTAAAGGTTTGTTCCGAGTCTGACAATTACCTATTAAGACTTCAAACTTTACCTGTGCCAGTGAATTCCTCATAGATAATGGACACATGAATTTCCTTATGATTGTTAGCTTTTCCTTGCATAACTTTTGAAATAGCAGTTTTCAAGTAAAGAAATCTTCCACCATAAGTTTAGCTTCAATTCGTAGCAATGATCTGGCCTTAGAGATTGCTGGCTTATCTAGCCCAATAGTCCTTAGTGAAAGGACCTTCATTATCATACTGAATTACCATGCTTTTAAATCTCTTTAGGAGTCAGGAATTAGGCTGCACCAAATTTACTTCTGTACTTTCAGAGTTATCTCTAATTTCTGTTGGAGAAGCAGACTACCTGCTTTCTTCTACAAATTTAAAATTCCCAATTGCTGGTAGTCACCATTTTTTTTATAGCTTGCCTTTTCAATGCCATTGTTGTTTAGAAACGCCTCCTCCTCCTTTCAAAGACAGGACATTAACAAGATAACTTTAAGTAATGCCTGGAGCTAAACTCCTGAGCTCTTAATTGCTAGTTTTAAAGAATTCACAGTATGAAAAAACTGGCTTTAGGGAAACCAGGATAAGATTTTAAAATAGTCTTAAGTCCTGGCTTCTGAATTAAGACTGCAACAACTGAATATAGCAGGTATGAGAAGTTTGACCCGTTTTCCTGAATGGAAAAGCTTACCTCACTGGCCAAGCACAGGACCTGCTCTTCTGTCTCCAATCTGGAACCCCAATACTTTCTCCCCAGGTAATTCGGATCATGTAGGTGCTAAATATAGCCCCATGTTGGGCGCCAGGTATAGCATCCAGATGGGAGGTATAGTGACCCCCCCCTCCCCCACAGGAGTGCTATAATATTTATCTGTGGGTAATAACCTGAGGTGGGGAGAGGAGGCTAAGGAAATGGGAGAATAATAATGACTCAAAGTCAGAAGTAGAAACACATGGGGAGTAACAGGAACTCCAAGGAAGTAAGGAAGTAAGAGGAACAAGAGAATAGGTGGGGAGTATCAACCCCTTGATACTCCTAGACAAGAGAGTCTGCTTTGGGGGCGACAACATCACTAGGAAAAGTGGAGTCTTACTCCTGGGGCGACCTTGTTGCTAAGAAAGAGTGGTAGCCTCAGCAACTGATGCCTCTATAGCAATAATAGGCACTAGGGCGACCAAGTCACTATGAAAGAGATATAGTGAAGCAAGAGAGTAAGTGGCGAGGAGGGAACAGAGGGAGAGAGGAAATGAAGGGCAAGAGAACTAGTCAAAGAGAGCTGGTAAGAGAGTGTTAGTAAGAATAAGAGAAGGGAGGAGTTTCGCGCTTGTTCCCAGTATTTATTGAGGGTTTTGGAAATGTATACCTAATATGACATAGGTTTTAACATTGGTTGAATTGACAATAATGAGATAAAAGAGGTGGAGTTTAATCCACCCCAAGCTTTGTAAATGAATGCAGTCTGAGCAGAGCAATGCCCTAATTCAACCCATGCTATGTTAATGAATGTGCCGAGGCAGCTTGGCCCCATCAAGACCCAGTTCATGCATTTGCCCATCCTTTGCTAGTGCCTAGGACTGTCCCTTTAACATCAAGAATTCTTACCATGGGTCTGGTAGTACAATATCAATACATCAATCATACTTCCCAGATGCCAACGTGCCTGGTATGCTACATTGCTAATGGCCAATGAGTACAACCCATACATGAAATGAATTATCACTATAACATACTTGGTAGGTAGGTAGTTGTTCAGCCTGTGTTCAAGGACTTGCAGAAAGGAAGAACTCATCACCTCTTGACAGTCTATTCTACTTTTGACAGTTCTAATGTTTAGTGTATCTATTTAATGACTAGTGTAACTATTAACATAGTTATCAAAATAGTCATTTGAAAATTCATGGACTCCAGGTTAAGAATGATGTAGATTTCTGCTGCTATATATTATATTTTGAACTATTGAAATTCTTTTCCCTCTTCATTTCTACATTTTCATTAATTACCTTGATAATCCAGAGCTTTTGTTTTTCTGTTGAAATAGATGATTTTATTATTTTATCTACTTCTATTAAGTATTCCTTTGGTAATATGATCAGTTTGTTCCTAAATCTTTAAATTACTTTAGTGGTATTGCCATTTTTAGTTTATCAGTATGGTTCAGCAATAAACACTTAAATATTCTTCTAGCTGTTTAATTATTTTTCTACTTTTTTTCTTTAAGTGGCATTTTGGGTTTGAATCTGATAAGGCTAAGATTTGTAATGTCTGCTATTATGAAAGGGCTAGTGTGTAGGTCCCTCAGTAGAGAGTAGACTTCTATGACAAATGAAGTTTTAGCTTCTAGCCTTGCACTAGGAAAGGTCTCTCTCTTGTGCAGCTTTCATTGTTCCCCCATGCCTTCATATCATAAACAAAGAACACAGGCAATTTAAAGACAAGATTAGCCATAGATGCCAATAAAAATTGTATTTAAAAATCTTCCAAACATGGTCTTCAAATAAAAATTCACAAAAGAGAAGTAATGTAGGAACTAAGGAAAGAAGGAAGGAAGGCTTATCTTCCTGAATTCAAATATGGTCTCAGATACTTACTAGCTGTGTCACCCTGGACAAGTCACTTAACCACACAAACCACTTAACCAATGATCTGCAGAAGAAAATGGCAAGCCACTCCAGAATCTCTACCAAGAAAACCCCAAATGAGATCTGACAAAAAGTTGTACATGATTGAAAACAACTAAAACAATAAAGGGAATAACAGTGTAGGGACTGCCAGTTCCCTCTGGTTAGTTTTTCCTTTGGCCCTCTTGTTACTGGAATGAGCCCCTGAAAAAAAGACTTCCAAAGTCACATCTATTTCTGCGTATTCACACAAAGTTTATCTCTCAAGGCTCCAATAAAAGGAACTGCAAGTGTCTTGGTCATGGCTTCCTGATGGACTGCTTTTATCATCTACTCAACTCCTCTGTAATCCTTCCACTATTAAAAGCTGATATCACAATTAGATCTCTCTTCACAGTTCATGAAAAGACAGAAGTTCCAGAGGGTTTTGTGACCAGACCAGCCTTTTCCCTAGAGTGATTACATTACAAAATTAAACTAAGATTGATCTCCTTTGCAATTTCCAACTAATGCAAAAACAGAATGTCATCCTCTTTCTGCATGGCAGTCTTTCAAATACTTGAGCATGCATATTATCATCCTCATCAATTTCCTATTCTCTAAGCTAAACATACTCAGTTTCTTCAACTAGTCTTCAGATATTATTGCTTATGGTTAGGCTTGAATCAGATTAGTCCCCTGGTAGTTTAGGTTTGATACTAGGACAAAATGAGACACTCACATTATAAGTCATTCATCAGTTAAGAAAAGGAGATTTACTTAGGGATACCCAATGAAGAAAATCTTTGAGGACACATTGAGTTGATTTGCTGAGTGATTTTCCTGCCTGTTACCCATAATGATCCACCAATAAAATTTCCAATAAATTCCTTCCCCTCCCCCTCTTCATCAGAGCTATTTCAGGATCTTTGTTGATTTTTTTTAATACCCAAGTGCAAAACTCCACAACTATCTCTATGGAATTTCAAAAGCATTTTAGCTTCAGTTCAGTGGTCTGGTCTATTGAAATCCTTTTGGATCCACTCAGTAATCACCATGGTATCTCTCCCTCATAGCCTTGTGATACCTACAAATTTGATGAGTCTTTACCTGAATCATTAATTTTAAAAAAGTTTAATAGTACAGAGCCAAAGACAGATTCTCAGGATACTTCCCATAATATCAGCTGCCAAATTGATATTATATAATTATCAACTACTCCCTCTTTGGCTGTGCAGTCAGTTCTGTGTCTATCTATATTAACATTTTATCAAATTTTCCCTATATTCCATTTTTTATCAAAACTTTGCTTCTTCTGGCATTGTTTCCTTCTTTGTTGAATTATTTCTCAGCATATCTGGGCTTAGTGGAACCTTTTCACAAATCTATCTTTGTATGTATTTATTCTCCAGCTTTAGTGGTACTTTTACAAGAGTTGATAATTTTTGAACATAAGTAAATTTAAAATAAATGTAAGAAGGCATAAATATTAAATCTATTTTTAGGAACAATGATACAAAATGTAGTCAATAAAAGAAATAGCAATGGATTAAAAGTTAAAGATTAAATTATCATATTCTAAATAATGAGAATAAGGCAAAGAACAATTCAGAAAAGAAAACAAAATTACATTAGAGAGAATTATTTAAGTGAAACGTTATATGAAAAAGTAAGAGACATAGCACTAGATAAAATAAGAACAAAATTGTGTCTCTGAAAATATATATTAATAAGAGGATATTGATAGATTGTAAGTTAAGACATAAGAAAACTTTTAAAATAAAAAACAATTAAGAATATTATTTCTTAAAGGATATCTTTTAAGAAGGGAAAAAAGAATTTTAAAATGAAAAAGTCAATAGCTTCTATAGATAGTGATATGCACAGAATTTAAGAATTTAAAGCAAAAGGATGAAAACTAGAAAAAAAACCATGATGGAAAGGATAGAATTTGTGGTTTCATTGAAATTGGGAAATTCAGATGAAGAAATTTCCACCACCACTGCAGGTTTTCTTTGCAATTTAGTCTGAAGAATTATCACCAAGAGGTTAAGTGATTTGCCTAGAGTTACATAGCCAGTCAATGTCAGGTGTTCCTGAAACTAAGACAAGCTCTCTTGTTAGTTGGTGCTTCTCCTTAAAATGAAACTTATTTTCTTAAGACATTATTAGCTTCCCCCTTTCCCAAGACTAATTTTTAATGAGTTATTTTCTTCAGAGAGTTTTTTAATATCTTTTTTCCAGTTGGGTGATCTTTCTTTCATAATTTTCTTACAATTGATTAATTTTTCCTCAATTTCTCTCATTTGTTTAAAAAAATACTTCTAAACTCTTCCAAGCTCTATTGGAGAGTATGTCCATTTTTTTCTTTGACATTTTGGAAGTATGTGTTTTCATTATCTTCTGAATTTGAACCCTAATTTTCCTTCCAATGTAGCTATCTATGATTAAGTTTGTTTTTGTTATTTTTTTTGCTTTGGTATACTCATTTAAAAAAATTTTAGCAGCCTATCTTTAATTGTTAACTTTATGTTAGTGTCAGGATTTTCTCCCTGTGTGTGACGGATAATATTTCACAGTTTAGTTGTTATTTCCTAAGATCTCTGGGGTCAAAGACCTCTTGGTTCTTCTAATTTCTATATTATAGCATCACCAATAATGCTGACACCTTTATCTCTCTTACTCCATGCAATCTCTCCAGAAGCCATAAGCATCATTTAATCCCTTTTGTCTGTAGTCACAATCAGAAACCCTAATCTCCAAGGGCTCTTGCCTTCCTTCAACCATACTCATTGGTGTTTGTTCCTCTTTATCTGTAAACAGAGTCTGAGACAGTATCTATTCAGCACACCTAGGCCTTACAGTCTTCTCCCAGTCAGTTTCCCAGGCTCCAGATAGTTGGTTGAGTTTTCCAAAACAGAGGCTGTGGCTTGCCCAGCTGTCTCCAGGCTTTGCAATCTGTTTATTTAGTTGTCAGATTTCAACCTAGAACCTTCCCAGATTCTTCCCAAGTCATTTTACTTAACAGTTGTTTATCCTTGAGTCTTACCCATATTTGCCACTTTAAAATTTACTCAAGGCATTATTTTTAGTAATTTGTGAAGGAATATGGAGAGTGAGGTAATCTTCTCTCTGATTCTACTATCATTCTTTTAAAAAGTCCAGGACTTCTGAGTTAACATGTCAGGACTTCTGGGTTAACATGTCTGCAATCTAGACGCGAATCGCTTCCTCTCCCCAGCACCAAACAAAATAGACTACCTCAAAAGAGCATAAAAACCACCTTGGAAAAAGAGGGACTCTCCAGTACCCCCACAGAAACAAAGGTACGTGAGGCTTGAACATTTCCACACTATAAGGAGGTGGAAAAGCTTGCACAAAAACGTGAACTGAGCCACCCCTCCCCCCCAACCCCCCACCAAACCAGAGTAAGGTATCAGAGTGCTCACTGGGACAGTGAGTGAGGAGTGTCTCTGTCGGGGGGGGGGGGGAGGCACACCAGGGTCCTTGGGATCTAAACACTGCAAGGAAACGACCTCTCAGGGCGGTTTCATGGAAAAATCCTGTGCTGAGCAAAGGGGCGGCCACGCTGAGAGGTTGCGCTGAGCAAAGGGGAGGCCGTGCTGAGCACAGGGGCCCGCACTCTAAGAAACCTCGGAGGCTGGGAAGAACTAGTCTGAGGCAACCTAAATTCAAAGAAAACCCGCCCATATCACCCAGACCCCAGACTGGAATAGGGGAATAAAAGGAAAGGGGAATAAAACCACCAAAGGGATGGCTCACACGGCCCAAAATAAAGCCTCCAGGAAGAAAGGGAAAAAGGTGACTATTGAAAACTTTTATGGCGGGAGTACCTAAGGAAAAGAAGAGAAATAAGATGAAACCCAAACAAAATCAAACCATGCCTCCCCAAATGGAAATTATCCACAAGCTCTGGAAGAACTCAAATTGGAGCTTACCCAAAAGATGGAAACCTTCTGTAAAGAAAAATGGGAGAAAGAGATCAGCAGTTTGATAGGCAAGACTTCACAATTGGAGAAAGAGCTGGAAGTATCTAATAAAAGGGCAGACAAAGCTGAAAAGCAAAACCAGTCCCTAACAACCAGAATTAAGCAACTGAAAGACAGTGAGCTTGCAAAACAGCAAGTATTAATAAAGCAAAGCCAAAAAATTAATGAATTAGAAGAAAACATAAAATATCTCACTGAAAAAGTCACAGACCAGGAAAACAGAGGAAGAAGAGACAACATGAGAATTATTGGTCTGCCCAAAAAACCAGAGATAAACAAAAACCTTGATGCTATACTACAGGAGATTATAGAAGAAAATTGCCCACATGTTCTGGAACAAGGGGGTGAAATAGAAATAGAAAAGGTTCATAGAACACCCTCTATACTAAATCCCCAAAAGACAACCCCCAGGAATGTAATTGCCAAATTCAAGAGCTTCCAAGAAAAGGAGAAAATCCTACAAGAAGCCAAGAAGAGGAGCTTCAGATATGGGGGGTGGGGGGGCTCCCATAAGGATCACACATGACTTAGTGGCTAACACACTAAGAGACTGCAAAGCATGGAACACGATATTTAGAAAGGCAAGAGAGCTGGGTCTCCAACCAAGAATCAACTACCCAGCAAAACTGACTATATACTTCCAGGGGAAAGAATGGGCATTCAACAAAACAGAAGATTTCCAAGCATTTACTAAGAAAAGACCAGAACTTAGTGGAAAAGTTGATATCCAATCATAGAAAGCAAGAGAAACATGAAAAGGTAAATATGAAAGAAAGGAAAAAGGAGGTAAATCTTATCTTTTTCTTTAAGTCAAACTCTCTTCTATAAGGACTACATTTACATCAAATTATATATATTAATATGTGGGGGAAATGTATTGTGTAACTCTCAAAAATTGTATGCACCATAAGAGTAGTTAGAAGAATCATGCATAGGGAAAGATTGGGGCATCAAAAACATTTGGTGAAAGGGGGGAAAATAAAGGAAAAGGGAGGGGGGGAAGTGTCAATAATACTAAGACTTACTTTAAGAAATGGGGGGGACTAAATAGAATAATTTTTCCCATACAAAGATACACATGAGAAGGGGAGGGGAAGAACTCTCATATGAGAAGGAGAGGAAGAGAGCATGAAGTGGTATTACTTAAACCTCACTCTCAGTGAAATCAACTCTGAAAGGGAAGAACATCTAGATCCAGTGGGATGCTGAATCTATCTTAAACAACAGGGTAAGAAAGAAAGGGAAATTAAGGAGGGCCAGAGGGGAGGGAGTATAAAAAGGGAGGGAAGGAGAGGGGGGAGGGGAAGGAAAAAAAGGGAGGGGGTAGAAAGGGAAGCATACCAAGGGAGGGGACTAGGGGGACTGACCTAAAGTAAATCACTGGTTCAAAAGGATATAGCTAGGGAAGAAAGGTCAGAACTAGGGGAAGATATCAAAATGCCAGGGAATCCACAAGTGACAATCATAACTATGAACATGAATGGAATGAACTCACCCATAAAACATAGACAAATAGCAGATTGGATTAGAACCCAAAACCCTACCATATGTTGTCTTCAAGAAACACCTATGAGGTGGGATGATACTCACAAGGTTAGAATTAAAGGTTGGAGTAAGACCTTTTGGACCTCAACTGATAGAAAGAAGGCAGGAGTTGCAATCATGATATCTGACAAAGCCAAAGCAAAAATAGACCTGATCAAAAGGAATAGGGAAGGTAAATATATTCTGTTAAAAGGGACTATAGACAATGAGGAAATATCACTAATCAACATGTATGCACCAAATGATATAGCATCCAAATTTCTAATGGAGAAACTAGGAGAATTGAAGGAAGAAATAGACAGTAAAATCATATTAGTGGGAGACTTGAACCAACCACTATCAAATTTAGATAAATCAAACCAAAAAATAAATAAGAAAGAGGTAAAAGAGGTGAATGAAATCTTAGAAAAAATAGAGTTTATAGACATATGGAGAAAAATAAATAGGGACAAAAAGGAATACACCTTCTTCTCAGCACCACATGGCACATTCACAAAAATAGATCATACACTAGGTCACAGAAACATGGCACTCAAATGCAGAAAAGCAGAAATAATAAATGCAAGCTTTTCAGATCACAAGGCAATAAAAATATTGATCAGTACAGGTAAATGGAGAGCCAAATCAAAAATTAATCGGAAATTAAATAATACTCCAAAATCAGTTAGTTAGAGAAGAAATCATAGAAACAATTAATAATTTCGTTGAGTAAAATGACAATGGTGAGACATCCTTTCAAACCTTATGGGATGCAGCCAAAGCAGTACTTAGAGGAAAATTCATATCCATGAGTGCATATATTAACAAATTAGGGAGGCAGAGATCAATGAATTGGAAATACAAATCAAAAAAACTTGAGAACAAACAAATTAAAACCCCCCAGAAGAAAACCAAACTAGAGATCGTAAAAATTAAGGGAGAAATTAATAAAATCAAAAGTGATAGAACTATTGCACTAATAAACAAGACTAGAAACTGGTACTTTGAAAAAACAGACAAAATAGACAAAGTACTGGTCAATCTAATTTAAAAAAGGAAAGAAGAAAGGCAAATTAGCAGCATCAAGAATGAAAAGTGGGACCTCACCTCCAATGAAGGGGAAATTAAGGTAATCATTAAAAACTACTTTGCCCAACTATTTGGCAACAAATATACCAACCTAGGTGATATGGATGAATATTTACAAAAATATAAATTGCCTAGACAAACAGAAGAAGAAATAGATTTCTTAAATATTCCCATATCAGAAAAAGAAATCCAACAGGCCATCAAAGAACTTCCTAAGAAAAAATCCCCAGGGTCTCATGGATTCACCAGTAAATTCTATCAAACATTCAAAGAACAGCTAACCCCAATACTATACAAACTATTTGCCATAATAAGCAAAGAGGGAGTTCTACCAAATTCCTTTTATGACACAAAAATGGTACGGATTCCAAAGCCAGGCAGGCCAAAAACAGAGACAGAAAAATTATAGACCAATCTCACTAATGAATATAGATGCAAAAATCTTAAATAGGATACTAGCAAAAAGACTCCAGCAAGTGATCAGAAGAGTCATTCACCATGATCAAGTAGGATTTATACCAGGGATGCAGGGCTGGTTCAATATTGGGAAAACCATCCACATAATTGACCACATCAACAAGCAAACCAACAAAAATCACATGATTATTTCAATAGATGCAGAAAAAGCCTTTGATAAAATACAACACCCATTCCTATTAAAAACACTAGAAAGCATAGGAATAGAAGGGTCGTTACTAAAAATAATAAACAGTATATATCTAAAACCATCAACTAATATCATCTGCAATGGGGATAAACTAGATGCATTCCCAATAAGATCAGGAGTGAAACAAAGATGCCCATTATCACCTCTATTATTTGACATTGTACTAGAAACCCTAGCAGTAGCAATTAGAGAAGAAAAAGAAATTGAAGGCATAAAAATCGGCAAGGAGGAGACCAAGTTATCACTCTTTGTGGATGATATGATGGTCTACTTAAAGAATCCTAGAGATTCAACCAAAAAGCTAATTGAAATAATCAACAACTTTAGCAAAGTTGCAGGATACAAAATAAACCCACATAAGTCATCAGCATTTCTCTATATTTCCAACACAGCTCAGCAGCAAGAACTAGAAAGAGAAATCCCATTCAAAATCACCTTAGACAAAATAAAATACTTAGGATTCTATCTCCCGAAACAAACACAGGAACTATATGAACACAACTACAAAATAATCTCCACATAACTAAAACTAGACTTGAACAATTGGAAGAACATTAACTGCTCATGGGTAGGACAAGTCAATATAATGAAAATGACCATCCTACCCAAACTCATTGATCTATTTAGTGCCATACCCATTGAACTTCCAAAAATTTTTTTACTGATTTAGAAAAAAACATAACAAAGTTCATTTGGAAGAACAAAGGATCAGGGATATCCAGGGAAACAATGAAAAAAAATACAATGAAGGGGGGCCTTGCAGTCTCAGATCTCAGACTATATTATAAAGCAGAGGTCATCAAAACAATTTGGTACTGGCTAAGCGACAGAAAGGAGGATCAGTGGAATAGACTCCAGGTAAGTGACCTCAGCAGGACAGTGTACGACAAACCCAGATAACCCAGCTTTTGGGATAAAAATACACTATTTCATAAAAACTTCTGAGAAAATTGGAGGACAGTGTGGAAAAGATTAGGTTTAGATCAATACCTCACACCCTACACCAAGATAAATTCAAAATGAGTGAATGACTTGAACATAAAGAAGGAAACTATAAGAAAATTAGGCGAACACAGAATAGTATACATGTCAGACCTTTGGGAAGGGAGAGGCTTTAAAACCAAGCAAGACTTAGAAAGAGGCACAAAATGTAAAATAAATAATTTCGGCTACATCAAATTAAAAATCTTTTGTACAAACAAAACCAATGTAACTAAAATCAGAAGGAAAGCAATAAATTCGGAAGCAGTCTTCATAAAAGCCTCTGACAAAGTTTTAATTACTTAAATTTGCAAAGAGCTAAATCAATTGTACAAAAAATCAAGCCATTCTCCAATTAATAAATGGGCAAGGGACATGAACAGGCAGTTCTCAGCCAAAGAAATCAAAACTATTACTAAGCACATGAAAAAGTGCTCTACATCTCTTATAATCAGAGAGATGCAAATCAAAGCAACTCTGAGGTATCACCTCACACCTAGCAGATTAGCTAACATGACAGCTATAGAAAGTAATGAATGCTGGAGGGGATATGGCAAATTTGGGATACTAATTCATTGCTGATGGAGTTGTGAATTGATCCAACCATTCTGGAGGGCAATTTGGAACTATGCCCAAAGGGCGATAAAAGACTGTCTGCCCTTTGATCCAGCCATAGCACTGCTGGGTTTGTACCTTAAAGAGATCATAAGAAAAAAAACTTGTACAAGAATATTCATAGCCGTACTCTTTGTGGTGGTCAAAAACTGGAAAATGAGGGGATGCCCTTCAATTGGGGAATGGCTGAACAAATTGTGGTATATGTTGGTGATGGAATACTATTGTGCTAAAAGGAATAATAAAGTAGAGGAATTCCATGGGGACTGGAACAACCTCCAGGAAGTGATGCAGAGCGAAAGGAGCAGAACCAGGAAAACATTGTACACAGAGACTGATACATTGTGGTACAATCGAAGGTGATGGACTTCTCCATTAGTATCAATGCAATGTTCCTGAACAATCTGCAGGGATCTAAAAAATACTACCCACAAGCAGAGGATAAACTGTGAGCGTAAAAACATGGAAGAAAAGCAACTGCTTGACTACAGGGGTGGAGGGGATATGACTGAGGAGAGACTATAAATGAACACTCTAGAGCAAATACCAACAACACAGAAATGGGTTTGAGTCAAGAACACATGTGATACCCAGTGGAATTATGCACCAGCTATGGGAGAGGTGGTGGGAGGGGGGGAGGGGAGAAAAAGAAAATGATCTTTCTTTCCCATGAATAATGTTTGGAAATGACCAAATAAAATAATGTTAAAAAAAATTCCAAGCGCATGCATAAGGAGGAACTAGATATTCTAAGCAGTGAAAATTTAAGAATAGAAATAAATATATATAAATTAATAAGGTGAAAAAATCTTGTCCAAGAAGATTTTCAAATACATTTAAATGTATCAATTAATTGTTTTCAAAAATACAAAAAGAAGATACTCTACTGAATTTCTTTTATAAGACAAATGATATTCTATTCCAACATGAATTTAAAAAGGAGAACTAAAAGTCAACATCACTAATAGAATATTGATTAAAAATTTTGCAATGAAATTTAGTGGTATAATTATACTAGTAAAGAAAAATGAATTTATTTTTATCAAAAACATAAGAATAGTTAAAATTAGGGAATTAATTGAAAATAAATTTTTCCATTGACCAATGATTTAATTTTTATAATTATATCAAGATAGATAATATCATCTTAGTGGCAGAACCACATGTTCATATCAATAGTTGTAGGAGAACATACTCTGCCATGACCAAACATTTCTCTCTGATTCATGATCTTCAACAAACAAACCTAATGAAATAGAGTATCTAGGTGAATTTTTTTAATCTCAAAAGATCTAAAGATCCTGTGAAGCATGCAAATTGCCAGCTATACCGTGTGACAGTGACTAATGTCAGGGGAAGAACCTGAATCAACAATATAGAGACATATTGAAGGCAGGTAAGTGCAGAGAGCTATCCAAAGAAAGGTTGCTTCAAGGAACAAACCATTGGAACAAAGAGAAGTTCTCACTATGAACTCAAAAAAGACACAAATTGTGGAATTCTAATCTCAGCAACCTCCCAAGCAGAGATTAGCATCTCAAGGGAGCAAGGTGAAAACTCTACAAAAGTAGAAAGGGACATTCAGGAGTGCTAGGACTTGATGTTCACCTTTGTCATGTGTTTTCTATATATGTGCTTCCCTATCATTGTACTTTCATTTTTCAGTCATTCTCCCCAAGGACATTGTAGATACTTCCAGGAAAGTTCATCCCAAAGTTGTGAAGGTTTTGTTTTAAACAGATTGTCCTTAGTACCTTAGTAAATGACTTTTCTCAAAATCTAATAAAGTCCACTGGCTAGATGTTAATGGAAAGAACACTATTGAGTTCATGAGGTCGAGTGGTAGGTCTATTGGTACTCATATTTTCTCTTAAAAAGGGAGATAACAGTAACCCCTCTGGGGACTCAATCTTCAAATCTGAGAGAGAGGTCCCAGACAGGATGGTACAGGTAGAACTACTATGCAAACTTGTTTATAGCAGCATTTTAAAAATATCTAACATCTGGAAGCAGGTATGTTATATAATTTAAATAAACAGATAAAACTATTTTTAAATTCTAAACTATAATTTTTAAGTTCATTGTTAGCTATAATCCCAAAGTTGTGAAGGTTTTGTTTTGTTTGATTTATATTATCCTATGAACAAGTACTACCAAAGGCAGAATGTGACCAAGATCTTACTTATGAAAGATTTAAGGGAATGATGCACTATATTCACTTGAATCAGCATGGCAAAAATGAAAATTGTTAATGTCAACTAAGGGAAAGAACATATTTCCTCACTTCAATTGATATTGTCAAAGAGGACCTAGAATATAATGACAAAGTGATGAGTAGGTCTTGAGTAATTTCCTACAACCCCAAAACAAGATGTGAATAAGTCTTTACTCAATTTGAGAGCTTTAAGGGTCTTTGGCCAGGGCATGAAGGACACTAACATCACATAGGAAATGTAAGTGGCTGAATCAGTCACACTCATTTGACTTACATTTAAAAACAAGTCATTCATCATTGAAGAGTCCAGGATTAGAAGAACTGTTGTGAAGTAGAAACTTGGGAGTTAGGGGAAAGCAGGAGGGACTTTTTCTTCTCTCACCTCACATAAGTCATTTCATTTGAATTACTGGATTAGTAGCAGACCTTGCATCCTATCCCTGTCACTTATTCTCAATATAACTTTGGGCAAGAAAAACTTCCCCTCTTTGGGCTCCAGTTTTTTTATGTATAACATGAAGATATTTAATTTAATGACTTCTAATATTCCATTCATCTATATCATCCTATATTTTTATATTTAAAATATATTATTTTTCACTTTCCTGTCTCTTTAAATTTTGAGTTCTAAATTCTCTCCTTCCCTCACATGCTGGGAAGACAAGTAATGATACATGTGAAATCATATAAACATGTTTCCGTATTAGTCATATCACAAAAATAAAAAATAAAATAGGCCAAGAAAATTATACTTCAATTTGAACTGAGTTTATCAGTTATCACTCTGGAGGTAGATAGTATTTTTTCATCAAGACTCTTTTGAAAATGTCTTGGATCATTGTACTGATCAGAGTAGCCAAATCTTTCAGTTGATCATCATTACAACATTGCTGTTACTGTGTGCACAATAATCTCCTGGTCTTTCTCACTTCACTTTGGATCAATTTATATAGGTCTTGCCATGTGTTTTGTTTTTTAAATTGATACCTATCTTCATTTCTTATAGCACAATAATACCCCATATTTAGCCATATACAACCCCATATACAACATATTTAGCCATTCCCCAATTGATCAGCATCCCCTCAATTTCCATTTTTTATCATCACAAAAAAGCAGTGCTATAAATATTGTTATATATGTACAGATCATTTCCTTTTTCTTTTATTGCTTTGGAGTACATACTTAGTAGCAGTGTTGCTGGGTCAAAAGGTTGACACAGTTTTATACTCCTTTGGACCTAGTTCCAAATTGTTCTCCAGAATTACGAGACCAGTTCACAATTTCAACAATAGTAGTTAAGTGTATCTAATTTCCTCATCTCCTCCAGCATTTATCATTTCTGATAGGTATGAAGTAGTATCTCAGAATTGCTTTCATTTGCATTTCTCTAATCAATAGTGATTTATAGAGTTTTTTTATGTGAGTAGAAATAGCTTTGGTTTTTTTTTTCTTCTGAAAACTGCCTGTTCATATCCTTTAACCATTTATCAGTTGAGGAATGGCTCTTAATTTTTCAAATTTCACTCATTTCCCTATATATTCAAGAAATGATACCTTTATCAGAAAAATTACCCCTAAATTTTTTCACATTACTTCATTTAAGCAATAAAGGGTCTATGGTATGCTTTAGCAAAAAGTGTGGTTTACAAATTTTTTAAGACCTATGAAACCTTTTACCAAAATGTAGTTTCCCAGATTATCTTTTAATTAGATTTATTTTTGCTTTGCTTGAGATCATGATTGCTACCTTTGCCTTTTTTTATTTCAGCTAAAACTCCAGAACTGTGTTAAAATAAATCCTTCTGTTTTTATCTAGTTCTTATAAACAATATATCACTGAATCCTGGTTTCTGGTCCCTTCTTCTATCCACTTCCATTTTATGAGTGGGTTTATTTCATTCATATTCACAGTTATGATTATTAATTATTTATTTCCTTCAATGATATTCTCTTCAATTTATGTCTTTTTTTAATTGCCCTAATAATGATAAAGTTCTTAGGAATTACATATGTCATTTTCCATATATGAATGTAAGTGGTTTAACTTTGCATTGTCCCTTGTGATTGCTTTAGTGTTAACCATTTAATACTTCTCTTGAATCATGTGTTTCAATGTCAAAGTTTTTGATTTAGCCTTGGTCTTTTCATCAGGAAAAATGGAAAGTTCTCTATTTCATTAAATATCAATTTTCCCACTGAAGGAATACACTGTGTTTTTCTGGGTAGGTTATTGTTGGTTGTAATTAAAACTCCTTTACTCTCTGAAGTATCATATTCCAAAAACTTAGCTTCTTTAATATTGGAAGCCACTATGTTTGTGTGATTCTGACTATGGATTTACAATATTTGAATTATTTTTTTCTGGCTCCTTAAAGTATTTTCTCTTGATCTGGGGGCTCTAGAATTTGGTTATGATGTCCCTTGATGTTTTCATTTTGTGATATCTTTCAGGAGACAGCCAGTAAATTCTTTCAATTTTACCCTCTGGATCTAAGATATCAGGGCAGTTTTCTTTCATATTTTCTTGATGTTTAGGCTCTTTTTCTTTCATCATGGCATTTAGGTACTTCAATACTTCTTAAATTATCTCTCCTTGACCAGTTATCTGACCTCCTTACCATTTCTGGGCTCTAGAAGTTGCTCCTGCTTCTGCCACTTTTATGGCTGCCCCTAAAGCCCACCTTTCCAACCTTAAAAGTTGTTTTAAGCTGGAAAAAAATGTCTCACTCTGATCTTTTGTTAACTCTGCTACTCCAAAATTTGATTTGAAGAGTTATTTTAAAGCTGTTTGGAGGGGAATATTGGAAAAAATGTTCAGTTGAGTTGCTATTTGTATTCTTTCATCTTCACTCTGTCCTCCCATCTTATGACCTTTCTTTTCTACATGAAGCAAGCTTTGACAGATAAGACTTCATTAGCAGCAGCAATAGAAACAATAACATCAACCTAAATCTGGCAGCTAGAGGTCCTCTGTTTCCCTCCTTTTTTGGTAACAGATGAAACCAAGACCAGGGCACATTAAGATATTTGTCTCAGATCATAGAGCATAATTGGATCCAAATTTAGATCCTTGGAGTCCCAACTAAGTACTAATACCATTACACCAACTTACAGAAGTATCGGGGGATACTAAAGTGATAAACATTCATACTATACACACCCTAACACACTATGGCAGAAACGAGTTCTTGGAACATCTAAGGTTATAAAATGGATAGTGGCTCTCCTTAGAAATCTGGGAAATGGGGATATGGAAATACTCATTTTTAGAGGTTGATTATGACATAGATCCATAGTAGGAAAATACATAAATTATTGTGGGAAGACAAGATCACCCAGCAGTATGAGAACCAGTTTCTTCCTCTTATGGAGTTAATAAATCACTGTTATCACACTTATTTCTTCAGTTCTCCCACAAATCAGTATCCGTGGCACAGGGAACTATGTGTGCTGACTTTCTAATAAGAGACATTTCCCCTGGCCTAATTTTTAAAATTCCAACATAGTGGTGTCTTAGTCATGCAGCAAGACTATATAATTTATTAGTTGAATTCTTGGCCAGGTAGTCTTAAAACAAACACAAAACATGAAATACTTGTGTGCTTAATGGTTAAAATGTATAGTACTATAAATGAATAATAGGAAATTCATTCATTTGATAAGAATTACAAATAATGAGCAAAACAATATCTCTGCCTTCCCATAGCTTTCCATAAAATCACAAAATGTCAGACTTAAAAAGAACTTTAGAATCACAGAATGTTAGAGCTAAAAAGGGTGTTATAGCAAAAGTGACTTTTAGCATCATCTAGCCTAGACTCCTCTCAGTTTATTTATGAAGAAAATTAAGTCCAGAGAGAAGTAACTTGACTATGGTTATACAGTTAATGGATGGTAGAGCCAACTTAAATTCAAATCTGATTCAGGTGTTTATTTTTCTCTCTGCCTCTCTGCCTGTCTCTGACTCTCTCTTTCCTCGTCTGTCTGTACATGTCTCTCTCTGTCTCTCTCCCAATATGTCTGTCTCTGTCTCTCTCTTTCTCACATTCACACACATATAGACACACCCACCTCTCCTTCCTAGTAGGAAAACAAATCTATTTATTCTAATGCAAATTACTTTGTAAAAGCAATTGTAGTCCCATATATTATAATAAAGAAATATTCATTTTCTAAAATAAGTTAGATTATTTTATTTTACTTGCTTCTGTCTCTCTGTAAAAGACCCTAAAAGCTATGAAATTCCAAAAGGACCCTACTTAAAGTTAGCCTTATTTACTATTTCCTCACTCTTGTCATGTTAAAAGGACTTTTGTAGGTGAATGAAACTATAAGTTATGCCTTGCAAGGTTACACCAGATGGGCAGGTCATAGTAGAGAGTTCTGACAAAATGTGACCCACTGGAAAAGGAAATTGACAAATGACTACAATATTTTTACCAAGAAAACTCCATTCATAGTATTAAAATTCTAAAAGATGATGAAGCCCTTCAGATTGGAAGGTGTCCAAAACCTTAGGGCCTGGCATGGTCCACAGGGTCATGAAAAATCAGACACAACTGAATAACCACAACCTAGTTACTTTGGAATTAGTAGAAAAAAGAGAGAGATAAAAAAGGATACATCATAAAGGCAGAGTAAAATAGATAGTTACTTTGTTATTATGACATTTTAACATTTAATTAAAAATTTAATTTAGCAAACCATGCTTCAATGCTTCCTGTTCTTTCTTCCAAGTGGAGAACATGGCTTTTAGAAGGTGAGTCACAGTAATGATTTTGATTCATCTTAAGAATTTTAAGAATGTAAGAAACTGAAGTTGACCTAAAAATGACAACCATTTAAAATGGAGGCTTTTTATATTGATCCATATGTTTCATGCATTCAAAATGCATACTAAATCATCTCTGGATTATTCAGGAGGTTGATTTTCTAATTTGTAGGTTATCTAGTGTCTTTACTTTCTTATTTCCCTAGATATACACCTAGAAGTGACCTCAGAGATGATTTAGTAAAACCCTCCCATTTTATAGATGAGGAAACTGAGACTGAGAGTGGTTAAATGATTTGGCAAAATCTATATGAGAAAAAAATACTCCAAATCCAGGGAGGGCTCTTTCCAGTCTGGCACAAAATAGAAAAAGAAAAATAAAGTGATCTAAGGAAGTGGATCCAAACTGGGATGAGGAAAGAGTGCCAGAAACTTTTCTGAGAAGCTCCTGACATACTGTAAGCTATAAAGTGTATTTTCTATAAACCAAAACACAAAGAAGATAAATGATGTGTGTTTCAGAAAAGTAATCATGAGATTCTTAGTTTGCATCCTATACTGAGGATGAACCAGGACTATGGTGAGGCATGACTGGCCAACAGAGATACATAGAATGTGGCCCTTTGTGTGGGCTTTAATGCACTCTCCTGGACGAATTTCCTTTTGGCCTGATGACATGAGAATTGTTATGTCTATGTTCTTATAGCACTGTGTGTTTGGGACTAGGCTGTTTATTGTTTGGAGGAATAAGAAATGGAGAGAAATAAGGGGGGATTCTGTGATGACAAGAAAGACCAAAGGCTAATGAGTGTTAGATTTGTAACTACTTACTGATCTATTCCTTTTCATTATATCTTCCTAACTATTATCCAAAAGTACAAAAAAATCCAGTGGTTGCAGGGACTCTTTATTACTGATCAGTTGCTAAAAAAATAGGCATAATGTACTGATATAGTCAGTCACAAAGTGTTAGGTTAGTTCATATTAGTAATGGATCACTTCCAGATGGAGAGTCCAGGAAGCATTTGAACTAATCTTTGAAGAGTCTAGGAATTAGATGAGTAGAAATGAAACAAAGGGCACTCTAGGCAGAGAGAACAATGTGGACATTTCAGGAAATGGAAAAGAATATGTTTAGTTTGCCCATATACTGCAAGGTAAAAGAAAGGAAGCAATGACATGTTGGAAAAGATTGAGTAGTGCAAATTGTGAATGAACTTAAAATATTTTTAAAAATTTTGTCAAATTGGATATTATCCAGAGGTGTTACCAGTATTATGAAGTCTATGGCATGTGAGGATTTGTTGAAGGAACTTGGGAAGTTTGGTTCATTAGGTTATTTTTTTTTCACCTTTGTCACTGCTATAAGAAGACTTAATCTCTTCTCCTTTAGCATAGGAGAACTTCATCAAGGTCATGCTAAAGATGGTTTTGAATATCTGAACTAGACAGGTTGTACACTCTCAATATATCAACCTCCTCCCAGGTTTGCTGAATATGTGCCAAGGTTGACCTGGGAAGAAAGTTCAGAAAATCTGTTTATAAACTTACAGAACTTTACCCTGGCAAATTAAAATCTCCAGAGTCTTTAACAACAAATCAGCTAGATCAGAGGTCTCCAAATAATGTGAGATTTCCAACTACTTGTTTTTGTAGGCCTATTCAAAAAGACAATAACACTTTATTTCAAATGTAAAAGCCTTAGCTCTAGGGTCCATACAGAAACAGGCTTGAGGGTCCAATGTGGCCCACAGCATAATTTGCTGATCTCTGAACTAGATTTTCATCTATATATGAAAGGAAGCATTAATTTTAAATAGGCAAGAATAATCTAGCCTTAAATTTTCCCTGCTGTTGAAGATCCATTGCTGCTTGTATTCCATAGCTGTGGGAGCTCCCTTTCTTCCTGCATGGGAATGTGAAGGTTCTGAATAGTGATGGGAGGAAACTTGGAAGCAATGGCCTTTCAGAACTTTTCCTCTACCATCTTGGATCCCATCCATGTGTGCCATACTTCTCCATTTGGTTATGAGATGAGCTCTAGTTTTTTTTTTCTTTGAACATGCCAGTATTAACCACTTATCCTAGATTCATTCATTTAGGTAGCCTTCCTTACTCACTGAAAGAGAAAGAACAAGACACTGAACAACTTTCTAACTTCTGGTATTTGCTCTTTGAATCCAAAATGACTGATTATTGGAACTGCCTAGAAGTGTTAGTGTAATTGAATGATCCCATCATTTCAGGGAATATTGGAAGGGCATAAGAAAAGACTGATAAAGATGTTAGATAAACTGAAATAATAATTGTTTGAAGCTGTTAAGTTCAAGTTCTGGAGTACTTTTTGTCAAGTACATTCACCAAATGACTGTGTCCGGAGAACTGTCTAGAGCAAAAGACTTTTCTATAATTTGGTAGAGATTATCAAGAGATTATGGAGAATCATACCATCATTGCCAAGCCTATCAGAATCATGAGCAAAATTTTAGCTTTGGAAAAGATACTGGTAACCATTGAGCATGACTCATAGCCAGAAAGGAATTCCCTTCTATAACATGTGCAACAAGTTTTCATTCACTTTGCTTGAAGACTTCCAAATAGTGAGAGCCCTCCACCTTGCAAAGCAGTTCATTCCTCTTTTGGATTTCCTTAATTATTAGAAGATTTATCCTGACCTAAAGCCTAAGTTGCCCTTTTTGTAACTTCTACCATTATTTCCTGGTATTGCTTTCTGGAGCTAATTAGAACAGGATAATTCCACTTCCAAATAAGATATTAAAATATTTGAAGGTAGTTATTATATATTCTATGAGTCTTCTCCAAGCTAAATATCCTCAGTACCTTCACCTAATCCAATCCTCACATAGTATTCTCACCTCTACCTTTCTGGTTGTTCTAGATAATATCCAGCTTACTCAAGTACTTTATAATCTATGGCATACAAAAGGAACTCAATTCTCTGATTATGATATAAGTAAAGAAAAATAGGGAAGAATTATCATTCTCTTATTCTTGGAATCTATGCCTCTTTTAATGCACCCCAAAATAGCATTATCTTTTTGGGCTGCCATGTCACATGTCTATTTGCTCTTGAATTCCCCTGAAACTCCCAGAACTTTTTTGGAATTACTGCTATCTAACAATGCTTCCCTCATCTTTTATTTGAAAAACTATTTTTTAACACAAGTATAAGATTTTTCATTTATTTATACTGAATTTCATCTTGTTAGATTCAGCTCTAGACTGTCAAGTTCCTTTTGGATTCTGACTCTTTCATCACGTTTATTATTCCTCCCAACATTATGTCATCTACAAGTTGAATAAGTATACAAACTTTGTATTTATCCAAATCATTAACAAAAAGGTTAAACAACACATAGCCAACCTCAGATCTCTGGGGTACTCTTCTGTAGACTCCTGCCAAGGAATCATTGGATGATTGATGACTATTCTATGAATTCTGCAATTTCAATGAGGTCCAAATCCAACTGATTGTCATCTAGTTCATATCTCTCCATTTTCCCCACAAGAATAGAGTAAGATAACTATCAAATTCTTTGCTAAAAATAGGTAAATTGTATCTCTAGTATTCCTTGATAAAACATTTTAGTACTCTAATTTTTTTAAGTAAGCATTCCCTGAATTTACCCTACTGCCTTTCTCACTTTCTTTATACTAGCTATCTCTTCAATAACCCATCATATAATTTCCCCAGGAATCAAAAGCAAGCTCACTGTAGTTTGCAAACACTTTCCCTCTTTTTTGTTTTGAAATGTAAACATCTGTTCTTCTTTAGGTTTGTGGTACTTCTCCAATTTTTTATTGTCTTTCACACATCACTGACAATGACTCAGGATTTGCCTCCATTAATTTTTTCATTCCCCAAGAATGGAGTTCATTTGGGACAACTACCTTAAATTCATCAAAGGCAGCAAACTGTTCTCTTACAATGTGTTTACTTATTTGGTGTATCAATATTTGTTTACCATTTTGGTCCAGTCATTTCCAGGCTAAAAGGAATTTTAGCCAGAGAAAACAAACAAGATAAGAGTTGAGCATCTTTTTCTTTCCTGTCTTGTCAATTATCACTGTTCTGTCCATTCCTGGCAGTCCTATTTCTTCTTTTATCCTTGTTTCTTCAAAATAACTGATATAAAACAAAATAACTTTTGATTTCTTTAGCTCACCAGCCTCAGTTCATTTTCACCACTGAAACTCCTTCAATATGTGGTATTGGTCTTGAAATCAAGAAGATACATTTTCTTGAGCTTAAATATAGCATTAGATACTTCCTAGTTCTGTGACTCTGGGTAAGTAAGTAATTTATCCCTGTTTGGCTCAGTTCTTCATCTGTAAAAACGAGCTAGAGAAGGAAATGGCAAAACACATCAGTGTCTTTGCCAAGAAAACACTAAACAGGGTCACAAAGAGTCAAATATGATTGAAACAACTGACCATCATTTGTTTGCCCTTGCTTCATTCCTCCATTTTTCTTTTAAAAATCTAGGTTGGTTAGTGAACCCACATTGGTTCCTTCTTACAACTCTTATTTTGCCTACTCATTGGATTTGTTTCCCTTTGGGTCTTTAGATTTATAAAATTCTTTTTCCTCCTGACTTTCCTTGCCTTGGACCATTTGAGTTTGAGGGATTCTATCTAGCTTTCCTCTGAATCTTTTGAAATTTATGTTTCAAAAATCCGGGGTTCATTCCCAACTGTACTTGACTTTCTACTATATATATATATATAAAAGGAGATAATAATAAAACACACCTCCCAGGGTCCTGGAAAGGATCAAATAGGATAATATTTGTAAAGAATGTAGCATAATTCCTGACACAGAGTGAGTGCTATCTAAGTGTTAGCTATTACTTCTATTTTCTTCTATTTTTTTTCTCCTTTGAATTGTTTAATGTCTCAACTGCTATTTTTCTTCCTCTATTATAACTACAAGAGCAACTAAATGACACCATGATTAGAGAGACAGACCTGGAGTAAGAAAGATTCTTTTTCCTGAGTTCAAATCTGGTCTCAGATATTGTTAGCAGTGTGACCCTGGGCAAGTCACTTGCTTAATCTTATTTGTCTGTTTCCTCATCTATAAAATGAACAGGAAAAGGAAATGGCAAACCACACCAGTATCTTTGCCAAGAACATCCCAAATTGGATTACAAAGAGTGTTGGCAGAAATACTTACAATCTTTTACCACCGGAATTCTCTTGTTTTATCCCAACAAAGGAATTAGAAGCCCATCCTGCTTCCTGTCCCTTTTCTCACAAATCACCTTTTTGTTTTACTCATTTGTTTTTCTTGCTTTTTCTTATTAATTTTGATTTGACAACTACTTTCTTCTTTTCTTTCTCTCTATGTCCTCTTCAGCTTTCACCATCTTGTCCCTTTTTGTGTAACTATTGCATAGAAGAATGAAAAATAAACCAGACCTGGGGATTTTTCTTCAACTTCTTAATTTCTCCCCAACTTTTCCTCCCCCAAATTCAATATATTGTCTTTTTACTAAGTCAAAACTCTGGTTAATCACCTCCATATTTCTCTTTTTTTCTTCCTATTCATTTCAAGTCCTCTCTTATCCTCTTTCCATTCCCAGAGCCTTTTCCCAAAGATGCTAGAAGTCTCCCTCAAATATTTACTCCTTTCAAGTACTGGAAGCAGAAGAATAAGAAAGAATAGTCTAATCTGAACCTGCTGGGATGATTTTGAGATGCTGGGATAAGAACTCTAAAGAAGCTTTTGAGGATTTTTGTTAATGGCCTGTTGTGTGCCCCAGTGCAAGCTTATTCATATTCAAGTATATAGAGGATTGCATCCCACAGAACATGCCTGGAGATTTACAGGAATATACATGGGGTTCAATACTAACACTTTGAAATGATGAAGTAATCCTCTTATTGGCAACTAACCCAACAAAACCACTAAAGAACCACTGATTCAGTAGATTTTTTAATCTTTGTTAATACTACCACTGTGTTAATAATACTAATAGGTTACTATATGTTGAAGAATAAGTTGTACTAACCCAAAGTTCTCATTGTCTACAATCTTGTTTTCTGTTTTTTAACTGAAAATTATTTTCTAATTATCAAACACTTTTTCTCCTTCTTTCTTCCTAAAGTGATATCTCCACAGTTTATAAGGAACTGATTTAAATTTACAAGAGTAAGAACCATTTCCCAATATCTAAATAGACAACAGGTATTATCAGACAGTTTCAAAGAATGGAATATAAGCCAATAACTACCATATAAAATGTTTTACATTACTAAATAACTAGAGAAATGCAAATTAAAAAACTCTAGTTTTTATCTCACACCCATCAGATTTGCAAATATGACAAAAGAAAAAAGTAACAAATATTGGAGGGGATAAGGAAAGACAGGAATATTAATGCACTTTTGGTAGTTCTGTGAATTGGTATAAACATTCTGGAAAGTAATTTGAAATTATAACCAAAAAAAAAGACACTAAACTGTCAATAGTCCCTTGGCCAGGCAATAAGAATGTGAAACATAAACTCCCAAAGAGATCAAAGAAAGAAGAAAAATAAATATAGTAATTTTTTTCTTTTTAAAATATTTTTTCTATTGTGAAGCATTTATTTTTTCCCTCACCTCACCCTCAACTGAAAAAAAAAAGATGCAAAAGCCTCATAACCAATAATCATTATGAAGTAAATTAAATTTCCATATTGGCAATGTCCAAAGCCATATCTCATATTCTCTATATCAATTCATCATCTCTCTGATGTAAGGTAAATATCATTCTTCTTCATTGGTCCTCTGGAATCATGGTTTATCACTGAATGGATTAGAGCACTTGTCTTCAGAATTGCTTGTTTTTTATAACAGTGATGCTACAGTATAAATTATTCTACTAGTTTTGTTCTCATGCCTCTGCTTCAGTTTATATGCCTTCATAGGTTCTCAGAAATTCTCTTGACCTCATTTCTTAAAGCATAATAATGTTCCATTGTATTCATATGCTATAATCCCTTCACCTATTCCCTAATTGATGACTAGCCTCTTAGTTTCTAATTTTTTAACACTGTTATAAGTATTTTTGTATATAGAAAGCCTTTTCTCTTTTCTTTGATATATTTAGAAGAGAGGCCTAGTAGTCATATTGTGGGGCCAAAAGATATGCACAGGTTAGTAAGTCTTGGAGATATAGTACCAAATTGTTATCCAAAATGCCTGCAACAACTCACAGCTTTGCTAACAATATATCAATAATGCCTTCTTGTACACCCTCAATATTTGCTATTCCCCTATTATGTCAGCTTTGCCAAACTGATGGGTACTCAGTGGAACCTGAGTTGCTTTAATTTGCATTTCTCTAACTATTAGTGATTTGGAGAGTTTTTCAAGTAGCTATAGAGACCTTGGATTTCTTCCCTTGAGAATGTCTGTTCCTATCCTTTGACCATTTATCAACTGGGAAATGACTCTAATTTTAATTAATTTGAATTTGTTTCTTATATAGCTTGAAAATGAGAACTTTATTAGAGAAAGTAGCATTCACGGATTTTTTTTTCTCCATCAATTTCCCTCATGATCATAGATGCATTAGATTTGTTTGTGCAAAAACATTTTAATTTTGTGTAATAAAAATTATCAATTTTATCTTCTTTGATCCTGTATCATTGTGTTCACAAATTCTTCCTCTATCCATAGATAAACAAGATAAATTCTTCCTTTTTTCTAATTTGTTTGTGATGTGACCTTTTTATGGCTAAGATATGCATCCATTTGGAGCTTAACTTGGCAGATGCCATGAGGTGCTGGTGTGCTGTTGAGTTTTCTTACCAGTTTTTGTCATCATTTGACTCGGTAGGTCTTAAGAAGGTAAAGACTATTCTATTCCCTCCTTTTCTTCTAATCAATGTGTGGCAAGTAGCTTTCCTTTCCTGGGCTTCTTGTGTAAGGATAGGGAGGGGCTGCCCTTCTCCTACATGTTAGAAATATTGAACTTTGAGCACACACAGCTAGAACACATGCAATGGAGCAGATTGCCATTTATAAGCATGCATAAAGAGTAAGCATGATGACCCAGTATAGCTCATTCACAATATATGCATTTATGTTGCTGTCAACCAATGCATTCTGCTTAATAGATATGAAAGAATTATTGATTATTTTAGAAACTCAAAGTAGGAGAGAACTCTAGAGTTAGAAAGAGATGCTACAAGCCCAAGATTTATGTGTGAAATGGGAGACCACTCTTTAATATGTTAAAAAAAAAAAAGCAATTACTAAGTAATTCTTATTCCTACTCAAGCAACAGAAATATAAACTGCTCCTATGAATTTATTTACTCTATTCTAGACTTATTCCCTAATAGGTTGAGGACAAAAGTCCATTTCTTAATGAAATTCACTAAGGGTAAGAAACTTAATGTTGAACAAAAATACTTCTTTCTTAGATTCTTACCTTCCTTTTCCCCTGAAACAAGTCAGCACTTGGCCTATCTCAGGACAGTCTCCTTTTCCCAGATTCCCTGAAGAGGTAGCACTATGACCCACCCTTCTACATTCAGAAGAGATTGTCTATATTTAAGTAAAGACCCTTGTAGTCCTTGAAAAGAATGGTCAAGGAAGAAATACAGTAGTGACTATTAAAATGAAATTAATTCAACACTATATTTTAATATATTATATAGGGATAGAGGAAGAGAGAACAAACATTTATTAAGTGCCTAATATGTACCAAGGACAGCACTAAATGTTTGATAAATATTATCATAATTTATTTCATTTGATCCTTCCAACAACTTTGGAAGGTTATTGCTATTATCTCAATTTTACAGTTGAGGTAACTGAGGCTGATAGAATTAAACAATTTACCAAGGTCACACAGATCAATAATGTGTCTGAGGCCAGCTTTAGAGTCAGGTACTCCTAACTACAAGCCTAACATTCCACATGTTCAATTTTTGGAAACCTTTACTTCAAATGATCCTAGAGTTTAATTGTGCATGATAGAATGGGGAAACTTTATCAGCGTGGACATTCTCTCTCTCTCTTTCTCTCTCTCTCTCTCTCTCTCTCTCTCTCTCTCTCTCTCTCTCTCTCTTCTGTCTCTGTCCCTCTCTCTCTGTCTCTCTCTGTCTCTCTGTCTCTGTCTCTCTCTCTCTCTCATATACACACACAAAATAAAATTCTATCTGACTCACGCCTAAAATGCAGAATGTAGTATTAATAATTTTCTACAATACAAGAATCAAGAATTCTAACGTCATTCCTTAGAGAGACAAGCAACCTGGTCATTTTAATCATTCCCAAAGTGTACTGGGAATGCCAAAGCCTAAGAAGGAGGAAGAGTGGCATAAACTTGTGGCACTGTTCCTACATGCTTATTATGTTATTAAAAATTATACTAGAATATTTACCCTATTTCTGCTTTTTGGAGGGTATTAACCACTTTTACCTATTGTTTTGTATTTGAGAGTCTCAGGAAATGATGTCTTTAAGACTGATAATCAAGCTGTTTCTTTTCTGAGAGATAAGCTAATGGAGGAATATCATGTAGCTATGAGCAGCACAAAAGAACTCTGAAGGAGAAAATGATAATGGGATGCTTGAATTTATTATGAGAAATTCTAACAAGCAGCCACGGTCCTACTTCCAAGTAGTAGGGGAAATGGTCAGGCAGCCTGACCATCTACAAAATGACATAAGAAACTAGTCACAATCATGGAAAGACTACACATGACAGCCAACTCTTGTCTATCGAGTAGAGGACTGGACTCCTTGGTTTTCAGGAAGGAAAAGAATGATGAAGATTTGGGCAAGCAGGCTCCTAAATGGGACTATAAACTAGATACTAATTGAATGTTAGAACTAAATATATAATGAGGAAATTACTTGGAAAATTGTATAACACACCAGAAATTCAGGGAAGTTAACCAGATTGGTCTCAGTCAGAAAGGACCTCTGTTCTGACAAAAGAGAAGACTGCAATTGAAGTCTATTGTTTTCCTGCCTAATACTCTTGTGATGGAGGTCTCTAGGGAAAAAAGACTATCCACACACTAGCTGGAGATAGTGATAGTCAACCCAAGTAATTCACTAGTTTAGGAATAGGACCATATAAGCCACTGAAGATATTTTTGAGCCATCTATAAGGTCAGAAATAGAATTGTAGAAGACCAATAGGTCTGAGAATATCAAAGGTATAGAAGATCAACAAGTCAAAATAAAATGATCTAGTTAACATATAATGCTCAAAGTATAATAAGTGAAAAAATTACACAGTTAACTAGAGAATAACTGGTGACTGAATACTTGTAATACATGCTTTTTAAAATTCCAGGGGATTTGAAAGAGATATAGTGGTTTGCTTGAATGTATGGGTGTTGATAGTATTTGCTGTTAATATTTACTCCATATATCATAATGATTGTTATCTTAAGGAAATTCTTTTTACAAACTAACATATTGTATTTTTGTATTACCAGTGTTTCCTCTCTGCTCATCCCCCACTCAAAAAACCATCCATCATAATAAAGAATTTATTTTTTTAATCAATACATCAGGGACAACTAAGTGGCTTAGTGGATAGAGAGCCAGGCCCAGAGATGGGAGGTCCTATGTTCAAATCTGACGTCAGACAATTCCTACCTGTGTGAACTTGGGCAAGTCACTTAATATCCATTGCCTAGACCTTACTGTTCTGCCTTGGAACCAATGCATAGTATTAATTCCAAGATGGAAGGTAAGATGTTTTTTTTAATCAGTATATCAAACAAATCTAACTATGCAGTTTCATATTTATAATTCTCACCTCTGTTTAAAAAAAGACAGGAAGAAATACTTTCTCATATGTCTTCTTTGAAGTAAAACTTAATCTTTATAATGTCAAAGCAGCCACATTTTGATTATTTTGTTGTTCTTTCCTCCATTATATTTTTGAAGTCACCATAGTCATATACAATTTTCTTAGTTCTGCTTGCTTTAATTTGTATCAGCTCATAAACATTTCCCATGCTTCTCCATATTCTTCCTAGTCATTGTTTCTTATGGCACTGTAATATTCCATCACATTCATGTACCATAATTTGGTCAGTTGATAGGCATTTACTTTGCTTCCAATTCTTTGCTATCACAAAAAACCACTTTACTATAAATATGTTGGTGTATATAGAATCTTTGTTTTTTCTCATTTACTTCCTTGAGGTATATGCCAACCTAAGGAATTTCTGAGTCAAAGGATATGGACATTCTAGTAACTTTCTTGGCATAATTCCAAACTCTTTTCAGGATAGTTGAACCAATTCACAGATACACCAATTACTGGAGTGCATTAGTCCACCTGTTTTTACACAACTCTTTAATACTGACATTTACCACCTTACGTCATCTTTGCCAGTTTCTGAGATATGAAGCAAAACTTCAGAGTTGCTTTGATTTGCATTTTTGTTAGTAATTCGGAATATTCTTTCATGTGGTTGTTATAATTTTCTAGTCTTCTTTTGAGAACTGTTTGTTCATATCCTTTGACCATTTATCACAAAATGACTTTTGATCTTAAGTATTTTTGTTAGTGCCCTATATCTTGGATATTAAGTCTATATCAAATATGTTTCTTACAAAGAATTTTTTTCCTATTCAACTACTTCTATTTGCACAAATTTTAATAAATTCTTTTTATTTTCATTACAATGATGCCTCATAATCAGCTGATTTTTCAGTGGAGAATTCAGAGTGGGAATGAGGATTTAGAGAATTATTTTGAGTAGTCTGAACCCTGAATTGAATAGATTCTTTGGGCAATAGTTTCAGGTATCTGTCAAAAATAGATCACTGGAGATTCCCAAAGTTTTTATAAAGGAGATGATATGCTCAACACTGGATAGCTAGGTGTCATAATGGATAGAGTACAGGGTTTGGAATCAGAAAGACTCATCTTTCTGAGTCCAAATCTGGCCTCAGATTCTATCTGTGTGCCCCTGGGTAAATCACTTAATTCTGTCGGGCTTAGTTTCCTCATCTGCAAAATAAACTAGAGAAGGAAATGTCAAACCACTACAGTATCTTTGCCAAGAAACTCACAAATGGGGTCAGGAAAAGTTGGACATGCCTAAAAACCAACTCAATTATAACAAAATGATCAACATGGTGCTATCTTTTCTACCATACAACCAACTACCATACTAGGAAATTGCCTTGTCCTCTTTCTATTCCCTCTTCATGTCTGGAACCTTGAACCATTATCAATCAAACCCTGCTATTTTTCTTGGTTGTGGCTTCTCTGTCTATTGCCCTAGAGTCCCACTCATCACCCTTGTACCTTTTCAGGCCAAAATGCCACTCCTTGGTCACCATTCGTACTATATGTGCTATTCTCCCACAAGAATATTAGCTCTTTGAGAATAGGGACTGACTTTGCTTCTCTATTTGGTTCCTCAGAACTTTATGAACTTCAATTGCTTAATAAATGCCTTATCGTTCATTTGTTAGGTAATTGATTCATTAATTCCTTCTCATATTCCTAGAACAAAGAATGTTAAAGTTAAAGGAGACTTTAAAAATAATTTAGTCCAATTATCCTTATTATATGGTTAAAGAAATTGAAGCTCAAAAAGTCTAACTAAATCAGCTAAGGTCTCATAGCTAGTGAATGAGAGCCCAGCTCTCCTGACTTCTAGTCTAGGACTTTTTCTACTATCAATACATTTCCCACTATTTTGGATTCCAGTCTGGTTTTCTAAACCCAAGTTCCTTCCCTACCCACTTCTTCCCTTCCACAAACCACTGAGTGAAATCTCTCCACTTCATCAACCTACCCTTTATTCCATTATTCAAGTGAAGGAGATAGATCTGTCATCCAAAGAGACAGATTGCTGATCCCTGATAAATGGTCCATTTTAACATTGCAAGCAAACAAAATTGTGTTGCTTTTTGGGATTATCTATACTTGCTTAGTGAATAATTGCTTTTGTGACTGCTGTATAAGGCTAGCTTTAGGTAAAATTTCAATGTAAACACAATCTGTCATACTCCAGTTACTGAAAGTTCCCCTCCTTTTGCAGGGTTTCTCCTCCTCCTCCTCCTCTCTCTCAAAAGTTCAAGAGCACTTCATCCTTTTTTCTTAGTTAAAATCTTTCAAGAAATTATGGGGAAAAGGTGACAAAGAATGAAAGAAACAAGCATTTTATTTAAGCTTAATAATATTTACTGGGCATTGCGCTTCAGCTAAAAAATATCTGAGACCAGATTTGAATTCATGTCTTCCTAATTTCAGACCAGTATTCTCTTCATTGCACCACATAGTGGCTTCCTACCCACTATCTCAGAAGACAGCTTGATTTGATCCAAAAATTCATATCAGGAAAAAAGGGGGTCCATTTCCTTAGAGAGTGAATATTCCTAGCCCCATAATTTAGCTAATAATCCCTAGCCCCAGGGAGGAAGCAGATGGGAGAAGGATATAGGCCAAGCATGGCATTGGGGGAAGGTAAATTGAAGAAAGGGTGGGAATCTTGATAGGAAGCCACATTACACATAACCTTGTTTGCATTTTTATAGAAAATCACAAATAATGGAACCATATGGCTCATGTAAGGAAGAAGTATGAGATAAATGCATTTGGGAGCAAAGCCCTAGTCATCACAACCTATTTAAGGTTCTGAGCAAGGGCCTTTTTTTCACTTGGTCTCATAGTTTCTTTATTGAAAGAAGAGAGAAATTTTCTCACACAATAAGGTTAAGAGCCCCTGGTCTAGAGTAAAAACTAAATCATAAAAAATTCTTCCCCCAAGAGAAAGCAGTTAATAAAATAGAGAAACCCTTCTTTTCTAGAAATGGAACTTAGGAAACTTAAGTATTTTCTCTTGTACTCTCTTGGGGAGGGGGGGTGGATTTTCCTCTATGATTTAGTTTTCCCTCTAGATCCTGAGTGTCCTTTTTTGTGTCATGGATCTCTTTGACAGACTGGTAAATATTATGGATTCCTCTTTGGAATAATGCAAGAAGAAGGAAAGAAGAGAGAGAGAGAGAGACCTAGGAAATACAACATAATAAACTAATGAATTAATTTTAATACTCTTTAAATGTACAAAATACTTAGGATTATAAAGGAAACCAGTTATATTAAAATGCAGTTATCTTTTTTTAAATTTGTATTTTATGGACCTCCAATTAAAAACCCTGCCACAGAGAAATACCTCTTGGTTAAAAGAAGAGGCAAACCCATATAGAAATCCACTTCCTGAGATGGTGATGAAAAAACTATAGTGAATGAAGGACTATTCTTAGGAGCTTCTGAAGGGGTGAAGCAGTCAGTGTCCATTGTTACCTACCATATTCTTGCATAAGGAATCTGCTTTGGCATTTTTACCAAAATGGATGGCTTTCTATAAGCTTTAAGTTCAGAAAATAAAAGATTATAGGAATAGTTCCTCACAGTTTTTTGTTTTCTGGCTGAGTCAATGTGTATCCTACTATTCTAAATCTCTGTGGATTTTATAGTGATTACATCCCAGCACAGTAATGACTATGTTCTACTTGTTTTTACAATAAATAAAAGTTGCTCTTACCTAAATATCAGAAGGTATAGCATAGTTCTAGGGAGCTTTATAAGATCCTTCACAGTCCTGGAGCCACAAGGAAATCACAGAGAAATATTCCTTTGTCTGAAGGAGTACCTCTATCCTGGCTTCCACATGCTGCCAAAGGGATCCATGACATAGGGAAAAAAACAGGAACCCTTGCTCTAAGATCTTCTAAAGGTTTGATTTTTGTAGAGGACTGTTCTTTATATTTTGTCTTTTGCTCCAGAAAAAGGAAAGGGCTATAATTTAAAACTGCGATGTCTGGTCCAAATTTACATGGAGTAGGAACTCAGAGGACTGTCCAACTAAGAGTCTTTCATTAAAGCTAGCAGAGGGGGAAGCTTAACTCCTGGAGACCAGCCCTATGTCTCTGTGAAATAGCTGATGGCCCTGGCAACTCCAGGAAATAGGAAGAAATGGGGATAGTAGCCCAGCACGGGCTTTGCATTGAATGAAGATTACTCTCGGATTCTACAGAGTGGTGCCCCATATCTGAAGAGAGTAGTCCAGAAGTCTGATGCTACAAAGAAGCTCACCATTTGGATACTGGTTTCCTGGGCAAAAAATGCTAGTCACCCCATTCTAATAATCCCTCTAATTTCTATCTCTGACATTCTTTGTTCTAAAATCCCTCCCATTCCTTAAAGTCTATGTTCTTAGGTCCATTTTAATTTATTATCATTATCATTATTAATTATTTAATAGTAGTAAAACAACTAGCATTTATAGTGTTTTATAGATCACCTGATCCTTGGAACAAACTTGTGAAGTAGGTATTATTATTATCTCCATTTTACAAACGAGGAATCTAAGAATGGTTAAGGAACTCATCCAGGACCACACAGCTAATAAATATACAAAGCAGGATTTTAACTTGGGGATTCTCAATCCATGTTGCCACCTAAATTCTTTGAGTCTCATGAGAGGAAAAAACATTTATGAATTTACATATTTAGAAATATAGTTTTTTTTAGGAACAATTTCAAGGAACTCTGTGCCAAATGAGTAAAGGACAAATTTAGGGCAAAAATGGTGAGGAAACCAGGGGTTAAAGAGGATTCAAGGGCAGCTGCATCTTCATATTAAGACCCTATATTTCAGTCCTCTACTTCACAATTTTCTTCTACTTACCCAGAAAACCAGCAGAGCTGTCTGAGCTCATTTCATTTACCTAAGTCTATTTTTAAAATTCCTAGGTAGGAGTTAGCAACATTTTAGCTATAAATAGAGGCCACAGATTTTATGATCAGAGAAAAACGAGTCCATCATAATTTTAAAAGCACAACATTACTATTTATAGTGTAAGAATTTTTACAGCTGAAACATACTCTGGAAATTCTCGATTATTTTCCTTTTGACCTTATATGAAAATTTAGCAGTCAAGGGTAAAAATGTCATTTCAAATTGCTTGTATTCTAAAAGCCCACCTTGTAGAAGAAGGAATCATTCAAAATGTATGAAATTGACAATTCTTTGAGAAAAAAGGAAATCACACTGATGGAAGTTGAAGAATGTAGATTTCCTATGATCTTAACAATGTGTTTAGATGACAGGAGCATTTTAAGTAATTCATCTTGATGTCTCTACTGTACCTCAGAAGAGAGCCCAGGAAACAAGGGCTTACATCAATGAGCAGATGTCAGATCTGGCACCATGATGTTCTCAGAGAACAGAGCCCTGAGAAATACATGCTTTCCTCACATATCTAGCTTTCAGGGCTCCACATGATATGGCCACTGAAACCCCATCCCCTTTCTTATTCTCTCCTTCCTCTATCAATTCAGTCCACTAGGTTAATTATTAAATATCACTTAAATACAGAGCTAAAGGAAGGGAGGCAGTCAGGTGAAACTGGAAGACACACTCCCTATCTGGTTTGGTTAATTTGGAGAAAAAGCAACTACTATATCCTTGTAACTCTCAACTTCTCTGGGATTAAAAGAACAGAGAATATAAGCAAAGGCTATGAAGGAAAAATTGGAAATATCTTTGAGATAGAAAGGAGAAGTGGAGCGGAGGAAAACTTGGAGAGAGAAGGGATCATGAAGATTGTATGGCCCTACAAAATTGGAAATGAGGGAATGTCCATCATCAATTGGGGAATGATTGAACAAATTCTGATATATGTTGGTAATTGAATATCATTGTGTTATAAGGAATAATAAGCAATAAGATTTCAGAAAAAGTTGGAAAGATATAGAGGAACTGATGAAAAGCAAAATAAGTAGAACAGGGAGAACATTGTTCACAGTAAGAGAAATATTGTATAGTGATCAATTGTGATAATGTGGTTATTCTCAGCAATGCAATGATTTGGGATGTTCCTGTAAAGCATGCTGGATAATGCTATCCCCCTCTGGAGGAAGAAGTGCTGGAGTCATGTTTCACATCAGTGTATCTTAGGTTTTATTTGGGGGGGGGGGGTTATGTATGCGTGTGCTCTTATAACAATGAGCACAAAAAGTATGTCTTGCATGATAGTAAAAATGGAAAAAGATATGTGCTCTTTGTGGTGGCAAAAAATTGGAAAATGAGGAGATGCCCTTCAATTGGGGAATGGCTGAACAAATTGCGGTGTATATTGGTGACAGAATACTAATGTGCTCAAAGGAATAATAAACTGGAGGAATTCCATGGGGACTGGAACAACCTCCAGGAATTGATGCAGTGAGAGGAGCAGAGCCAGGAGAATATTATACACAGGGACTGATACACTGTGGTACAATCGAACGTAATGGACTTCTCCATTAGTGGCAGTACAGTGATCCTGAACAACTTGGAGGGATCTACAAGAAAAAACACTATCCACATTCAAAGGAAAAACTGTGGAAGTAGAAACACAGAAGAAAAACAACTGCTTGAATGCATGGGTCAAGGGGGATATGATTGGGGATGTAGACTCTAAATTAACATCCTAATGCAAACACCAACAACATGGAAATAAGTTCTGATCAAGGACACACATAAAACCCAATGGAATTGCGCATAGGATATGGGAAGGGTGGGGTGAGGGGAGGGAAAGAATATGATTCTTGTAACCAAGGAATAATGTTCTAAATTGACTAAATATTTTTTTTTTAAACTGCAAGTAAAAAAATGGGAAAAAATAAAATAAAAAGAATTACATAGCCCTACTTGTGCACCATGAAGAGGGAAAAACTGAGGTCCTAAAAGGGTGTGCACAAGCTAGTTGCAGGGCAAATGGGGCCCAGTGGCAAGATTTTCCTGAGTTGAAACTTAATTCGTTGACTCTGGATCTAGGGTTCCTTCAATCACATTATGTGCTGCCTCATTCAGTAACTGCTTTTTTTGGATCTAATTATGAATAAGTCTAAGTAAATTCAACTCCCCTTAGGAACACTTATTAACAAGAATTAAAGATTCAAAAAAAATTTTTAAACTGAAGGAAAACACAACAGCTTCTCCATCTCATAAGGGAGAGCACCAAGAGGCAGATCTGAAGTCTACTTTGGGGAGGTAGGATAGAAAGGCCTCTTGGAGGAGATGGAACAAGGAAATAGTGCCAACAAAGGCCTGAGTCTGCCCCAGAAGATCCACTTGAACCCAGCACCTGCTCTGGGGATACCAATGGACAAAGCCTCCACTGTTGGAGAAAAAGCTTTGCATTTGATTCTTGCCATTTCATTCCAGTAAATATCCCTTTGTAAAAGCTAAATGACATGAATTGGCTAATTTATAGTGTCAGTGATTATGACTAAAAATGATTATAATGAAGGACTTTAGCTAGCAATTGGTATTGGGCTTGATTTGATAACTTTATGGAAAAGCCTCACTTCACCCTTGACAACCACCAGAACCTTGTGGAGAAAAAGCAGCCAGCCAGAGTTCTGGAGAATTAAGTTGTCATTGGAAGTGGGAGTTGGAATAAGCATGCCTAGAGATTATTTTTTCCTAAAGTTTATGAAGGCTACCTGAATTTGTGTATACATGCATTTATACACTATGTGATTTATATACAGATATAGACATACACACACAAAATACACAGTGTGCATGTATATGTGCATTTGTGTATCCTGTGAACCTTTTGCCTTATTATAAGTATGGGTTTAAGTACTTTTCATTGTTCAGCAAAGAGTTTACAACTTTATCTTCCCCTAAGGCATGCTTAAGTATGGTGAAGTAGAGTTCTCACATTCCTGATCTGAGTAGAGTTCACTGCCCAAGTGGGGAATGGTCTTAATCCAATCTTATGAAGTAGGGTCTCGGAATTTTTAAGGTTCACAATCTACACATGTGTATGATCAGTACTGTATATAAGCAAGAGCTGGACAAGGATTTAAACAGGAGGAACAGTACATAAACAATAGAATTTGGAAAGGCAGTCAAGCAACTGGGTGGCACAGTGGATAGGATCAGAGAATCCTGTCTCAGACACTTACTATCTTACTAAGCAAGTCATATATCCTCTGTTAGTCTCAGTTTTCTCATCTGTAAAGTAGAAATAAAAAATAGTACCTACCTCCCAGGATTGTCATGAGGATCAAATGAAATTATGTTTAAAGCAATTGGCAAACCTTTAAGTACTATTTAAATGCTAGCGGCCATTAGGAAATTATGCAGACTTCCAAGGAACCATAATTACTCCCTGTTGGAAAAACCTTCTCATTTTGAGAGCAATATTCTCCTGGTGATTCTTTAGAGGTGAAAAGCATGATGTATCACTAATTCAGGAGAGCCAAACTGTAAGCAAAATAAAAGGAGTTAAAAAGACGTAGCAGTTGTAGTACTCTGGATGAATGTTATTTAAACCTATGTCTTACATGAAAATACTAGTATATCAGACTATTTACTACCTTGGGTTGAGGGAGAGAGGGTGGAATGGGAGGAAGGAGGGAGAAAACCTGAATCCTAAAATGTCAGAAAATAATTGTTTAAATTTTTTTTCTACATGTAATTGAAAAAAAAATTTAAGAATTTTTTTAAAAGCCTTAATAGTGAGTTTATAAAACTATAGCATCAGACCTAGGGATGCGATGTTCTAAGTTCAAATGCAACCTCAGGTCCTTCCTAGCTGTGTGACCCTGGGCAAGTCACTTAACCCCTATTTCCTAGCCCTTCCAGCTTTTCTGCCTTGGAACCAGTACATAGTATTGATTCTAAGATGGACAGAAAGGGTTTTAAAAAATTAAACTAAAACTATGGCATCTTGCCAAATGATGAATCACACACACAAAAGTATTATTTAATTACAGCATTTATTATTCATATTATCAGAAAAGAGGGTGCCCAGTCATATAAATTGGGGCAATTGTTAGTACCTGAATAGGATCTTTGTTGTATTATATAATTCATGGATTATTCAAAGAACTAGAGGAAGATCTTTGATAAATTGGTAGTTCCTTTAGAAAGACCTTATAGAGGGACATGAATAAGAGGGCATGACTAGAGGTACTTGCACTGATCATAAAACCAGTAAAACATTGTTCACAGGTCCATGCACAATATAGAGTACATAGTCGGTCCATACATAGTAAATGGAATTTATTTCTCAAAGAAAGTATTAAGTAATACCTAAATGTTATATAATACATACGTTATTATATAATGCAGACTTTCAATAGTAGATGAAATGAGTGAAGCCTAGCTCAAAGTCTTAAATATACCATCTCTAGGCAAGAAATCAGAAAAGCATATGGGATTTTGGGAAAGAAACCTTGTTACCAGTTCCAGATCATAGGAAAACCATTCACCTTTCTAGGCTTTAGTTTAAATAAGATAATATTGAAGATCCCTCCTAATTAACATAAAACAGTAATAACAAGTAGTTTCAAAATGCTTACTTGGTGCAGAACACCAAGCTAAGGGCTGGAGATAAATTGTAACAGAACACCATAGTCTCTGTCTTCAAGAACCATACAACCTAGGAGGAGAATACTATTTGTGCACAAATAACAATAATACAAGATAAAAATTTTAAATGGTTAAATGTGAACAAGACAAGTAGAAAAAGAATAGCTGAATAAATTCACTGAGAAGGGATTACTTCTTACTGGAGGGATCATGAAAAGTTTCATTTTGAAAAAGCACCTAAGCTGGACCTTGAAAAAAAGAAAGGATATCAATTGGGTGATATGAGTATGTGTATGTGTAGGGGAAGGCACAGGAGTTCATCCTAGGCACAGGGGCTAGAATGTGTAGTTGTAGAAAGGTGAATAAAGGCAAGAAAAAAATTGAACAAAAGGGTGGATGCAAAGGTTGGTTGTAACCATACTATGAAAGCTAGGACAAGGAGTTTGTGTTCTAATGTAGCATCTTTTTTGTAATCAGTACTATGGAGATGGGGGACTCAAAGAAAATGCTACACTTGTGTTTAGCATTTGGTGGTCTTTTTAAGTTGCCTTTTTTTCCTTCTAGGAGAAAGAAGCTGGAAGAGAAGAAGAATTCTCTGTCCATCTTGTTCCCAATACTCCAGGAAGAAGTGGGAAGGCAGGAGCGGCTTCTGGACAGCCATCACTCCTTTTCATTCTTCTGTGACTCTGCAAACTCTAGCTCTGTGAAATAGATTTCAAAGCTAAAAAGTGATAGATGGCATTTTTGATGTTGCAGAGTAGTCAGAGTTTAACTTTCCACCTCTATTGCCTGTTTAAAAAGAGATATCTCAAAGCTTGTATTCCTATTAAGCTAATAAATGATACCTTCTTCTTTGTGGAGAAGGCAGAGAAATGAGAGAGAAACTGATCCCATTCTTCCACTGCAGGCAGGTCAGAAAGCTGCCACCTTACAATCTTTGTCTTCCAATTATTTGCCATTGTTTTCATTACTTATGATCTGTTGTTTGCCTTTGAATAGAATTAAATTTAATAATCCCTAAATTCTCATCTGGTATGGACAATGATGGCAATAAGTAGAGATTTTTGATACTTGTAATAAAGAAATCAGTGTGAGGAGAGAGGAAAGACCTACATTGATTATGTTTGGAAGTTCCAAAGGCAATGGAGGCATACTGCAGCATGCCCCTGGGGTACAGATAATCACAAGTTTTCATAAACAGGAGAAACTATATAAATATAGAGGAATTAAATGGAATAGATACATATCCCTATAAATGAGAGAAGAGTCTGGTTGTGTTTTGTTAGCCAACTGAACTTTATATTGTCATATATCCTGGAATTCCTTTCTTCTTTAGCAGAAATTGATGACAGAGTGAATGGTGTGCTGGGCCTGAAGTCAGGAAGACCTGGATTCAAAACCAGCATTAGACACTTGCTAGCTGAATGACCTTAGACAAAACAGTTAACCTCTATTTGCTTCAGGTTTCTCAACTGAAAAATGGAAATAACATTTACCTCCCAGGGTTGTTGTGAGGAGCAAATGAGATAATATTTGTAAAACACTTAGCACACTCCTCAGCATGTAGTAAATGCTTGATAAATGCTTATTTCTTTCCTTCCTTTCCTTGTCCTATTTCTACTCATCCCTTTCAAACCCCAATTCCCAATGGTACATTTCATATGCCTTCTCCATTCCTCATTGCCAGCTGCTGAGCACCACTGGAAGTGGTCTCACAATTATGTTGAATGAATCCATAACAAATCTTTTGGAATTTCAACTGAGTCCTCACTGTCACACAACAATCTTTCAACTTCTTATTAAACTCCCATGGTATCTATTCCTACTGTTCCTTAGTCAAACTATACCAAAGTATATTTGAGGATATCACCTCAAACTTTACCAAGGAACTTGCTAAGTTTCCCCACTCTCCAATATTTTACCCATTATTCCTTGGAGTAACAGAAGACACGGCTGGAAAGAATGATGGGGACCAAAAACTAGAAGGACTTTGAATATCAGGCTGAAAAGTTTGGGAATGATTATGTGGGGAACAGGGAACCCTTGAAGACTGTTGAAAATGTACAGTGGAATATTAAAAAACCTAGCGATTCAGCTGAAATTTGGCAGCAGTCGCAAAGGCAGAAGTATCCTCATCCCCTGTGGTCCTTGTTCCGTGCTCTCTTGCTTGTTTCTAAGAGCATGATCTCTGATGCAAGGGCTTTCACAACACAAAAGTACCTGAATCATGGTCACCAAAGGATGTGAACCATTCCAGGAAAACTGATTGTTTGCTCTAATTTTAGAGGGGGAAGTAGTCTCACTTGCCTTGGCCAACCCCTCTTCTTGTACCTTTGATCCCACCTTCTTCTGTCTTCTCTAGACTGACTCCTTAATCTTTCAGTCACCCTATCTCTAATTTTGACTCTCATTATTTATTGGCTCTTTATCTGATGCTTACAAACCTGCACAGATCTCCCCCAACCTTAAAAAAGAACTTTTCATTTGATTTTGCCATCCCTTCAAACTCAGTTTTGCCTTGATCCAACATTCTACAAAGTAACCTGAGTTTGGAGAAGTCACAAGATTACTCCATCCTCTAAGAGTCAGACAAGGTAAAGAATGTTATAGAACAACCTCTTTCTCACTTTTTCCTCAGTGCCTCTTGATTGTCTCCCAGTTCCTTTTGTCCAACATTCACCTACAATTCACTGTCTCCTGATTCCCTCCTCCGTTAAGCACCCAACTTCACCATCTTGTCCCATTTTTCATTCCCTCCAAACTGTATATTAATTGAGTAAAGACCAAAGTTCTGAATTCTTAGTTAATGAGAGCCTTTAAACTGGTTTGTTTTGCAAGCATATGCACAGCCAAATAAATTATTTCTCTGAGTGATGCTTGGTCTCTTTATTTCAACATAATATTCTCTGTCTTTCACTTTCCCCTTTCCTTTTCTTTGCCTGTCTTTCCATCTGTTTCTTCTCCTCCTTTTTCACTCCCTTTTCCTTCTCAGCTCCAAATTTTCATTCATTCTCTGCCTCATCTAGCCTTTATTTCTCTCCTGAGATCCAAACTTGTATCACCAACTACCTGCCAGATATTTCCCCTATATGACCTATAGGTATATTAGACGCAAATGTCCAAAACAGAACTTCCTATTTTCCTCATTAAGTCCATCTCTTTATAAATGTCTGTCTGCTGTCAAAGGCAGCACCATGCTTCAAGTCATCCATATTTGTAAGCTCTGAATCATCCTTGACCCCATATCCTCCCTCTCCCCAAAAATGCAGTTACCAATTCAACCCTCATAACTTTTCACACCCGTCTATCCCCTTTTCCTCACTCACATGGACACCATCTATATTCTAGCAATCATCACTTCTGACTGTGTTGGCCTTTCTGCCACAAGTCTCTTCCTGTTCCTATCCATCTTCTATAAAGCTACCAAATTGATAGTCTGAAGGCAAAGGGCTGACATATCACTCTCTCCTGCTCAAAAAGCTCAGGTATAAGGAATGTCTATCAACTGGGAAATGGCTGAACAGGTTATGATATATGATTGTAAATGAAAACTTTTTGGAGGCAGAGTCAAGATGGTGGCATAGAAGCATCAAAAGTTCAGACCTCTGAAATCCCTTCCTTACCAATTACAAACTAAGTGCTCCTAAAGGACTGAAAAATCAAACCCAACAACAGGACAGAGCCAAGGAACCCTCTTGCTGGACTCAACTTAAAAGATATGCCCCCCCAAAAGCCTGAATTCAAAAACACTTCAGTTTAAGGGGAAGAAAGAAGGAAGGTACCAGGACCCCTCTTCCACTTTGAGCACTGAGCCTCCAGTGGTAGCTGGAACCTCTGGGTGGGCACAGGTCCTTGTCTGGAGGGAGTACATTGTGGGCAAAGCTGTGCCAGGCTCAGAGCATTGAACACAGGTGGTGGGGAAGCAGTTGGAGAAGAAATGCAGAGCGGGCAGCCTAGCTGCAGCAGCAGAGACACTCCATATTGCTCCCCCCAACCCAAGGTTTTGGCCTCAGGGCACACCCAGCTCTGCAAGTTCAACTTGACTGGGCTTAATCTCATAAAATCCTTCAGCAGACAGGGAAACTCAAGCTCCAACACCCCTTGCCCACAAACTGCATTGAGAGATTTGCTGACTAAACTTCAAGGGGGAAGGCTGACAGAAAATCCCAAAACCACAGATCTAATACACAATGAGAGGAGCAAGAGTGCAGGCAACTATAGGGGGGAAAGAAGGGGCAAATATGAGCAAACAACAGAAAAATAAAAATGAAATTACAATCAACAGCTTCTACCCAGGCAATGAACAAGGAACAAATGCAAAAGAGAAGGATAAAGGAACACCAAGCAAAAACACAGAAACTCCAGCAAATTGGACACAGGCCTTGAAAGAACTCAAAATACAATTTAAAACACAATTAAGAGAGGCTGAAGACAACTGGGAAAAGAACTTAAAAAGCAAGAGAAATCATCTGGAAACAGAGGCACTTGAACTAACACAAGAAAATAGTGCCATGAAAGCCAAAATTAATCATCTTGAAAAAGAGGCAAAGGAGATTAAAGATGAGGCAAGGAAGATGAAAGATGACCTCCAAAGAAAATCTGACCAGAAGGAGAAGGATGACTAAAAAGCCAGGGATGAAATCCAATCATGAAAAACCAGAATATAACAATTAAAAGCAAGTGACTTCACAAGGCAGCAGGAAACTATAAAACAAAATCAAAAGAATGAAAAAATGAAGAAAATATGAAGCACCTCATTCACAAAACAGAAGATTTAGAAAATTATTCCAGGAGAGACAACTTAAGGATCATTGGTCTACTGGAAGACCATGACAAAAGAAAAAGCCTGGACATCATCCTACAGGAAATTATCCAAGAAAACTGCCCCAATATTCTAGAAGAAAAGGGAAAAGTGGAGATTGAAAGAATCCACAGATCACCTCCTGTACTTAATCCCCAACTGACAACACCCAGGAATGTTATAGCGAAATTCAAGAACTATTAGACCAAGGAAAAAATATTACAAGCTGCTAAGAAGAAGTCATTCATATACCAAGGAATTACAGTGAGGATTACACAGGATCTGGCTGCATGTACACTGAAGGACAGAAAGGCATGGAATATGATATTCTGAAAAGAAAGGAAAATATAATATTACAGGGGTAAATTTGGTCATTTAACAAAATAGAAGAATTCCAAGCATTTGTAAAGAAAAGACCAGACCTGAACAGAAAATTTGATGTCCAAACACAAGAGAATCATCAAAAGGTAATTAAGAGGGGGCAGCTGGGTGGCTCAGTGGATTGAGATCCAGGCCTAGAGACAGGAGGTCCTGGGTTCAAATCTGGCCTTGGACACTTCTCGGCTATGTGACCCTGGGCAAGTCACTCGACTCTCATTGCCTAGCCCTTACCACTCTTCTGCCTTGGAGCCAATACAGAGTATTGGCTCCAAGACAGAAGGTAAGGGTTTTTTTTTAAGTAATTAAGAAAGGGGGAGAAAGAAAACAACAAAAAAAACTTTTTTAAAGATACCCAATAAGTTAAAATTATATGTATCCCTATAAGAAAAGAGGTCATTGGTAACTCTTAAAAATTGTTATCACCTGGGCAGCTAAAAGAATTACACTTAGAGGGAACAGTGACAAACTTTATAGGATGAAATGGCAAGACATAAATACGTATATAGATATATGTATGCATAAATACATATACATGTGTATGTACATATATATGTATAAAAATAGAACTTAAAAAAGAGGTTAATACTAAAAAATGGGAAAAGAAACAAAAAGGGGTAAATGTATATGTCACAAAGAAGCTCATGGTGGGAGGGGGGAGAACATCATTACACTGGAAGGGTAAAGAGGTTGGAGACAGGAAATACTCAATTCTTACATGCATTGAAATTGACTCAAAGAGGGAAGAACAATCAAATACATTTGGGCAGAGAATTGATTTGCACCCTATAGGGAAGTAGAAGGGTAACAAATGGACTGGTGGGGAGGGAAGCAATACAAGGGAGGGAGAAGGTGGGGGTAGTTTAAAAAGGCTGTAAAGAAAATAAGAGAGGAATAATAAGGGGGGTAGAAAGGAAAGTAAAATAAGTATGGGAATTAGGGAGACTGGTTAAAAATAAAACATTGGTGTAGAAGGAAATAGTGAAAGAAGAAAAGGCAGGACTAAGAGTGGAAATCAAAATGCTGGGAAATACAGAACTCAGAATATGAATGGAATGAACTCACCAATAAAACTCAAGTGAATAGCAGAGTGGATTAGAAACCAAAACTCTACCATATGCTGACTACAAGAAATACACATGAGGAAGTTAGACACACATAGGGTAAAAGTAAGAGGATGGAGTCAAATCTTTTGGGCATCAACTGATAAAAAGAAGGCAGGAGTCCCAATCATGATATCTGACAAAGTCAAAGTAAAAATAGATCTAGTCAAAAGAGATAGGGAAGGTAATTACATCCTGATAAAAGGCAGTATAGACAATGAGGAAATATCAGTACTCAACATGTATGCCCCAAATGGCATAGCATCCAAATTTCTAAAGGAGAAACTAGTGGAACTCAAGGATAAAACAGATAGAAAAACTATACTAGTGGGAGACCTGAACCTTCCTCTATCAGAACTAGATAAATCAAACCAAAAAATAAATAAGAAAGAGGTAAGAGAAGTGAATGAAATCTTAGAAAAATTAGAGTTAGTAGATATGTGAAGAAAAATAAATAGGGACAAAAAGGAATATGCCTTCTTTTCAGCAGCACATGGTACATTCACAAAAATTGACAATGTACTAGGGCATAAAAACATTGCAAACAAGTGCAAAATAGCAGAAATAATAAATGCAACCTTCTCAGATCACAATGCCAAGAAAATAATAATCAATGCGGGTACATGGGAGAGGCAAATCAAAAATTAATTGGAAATTAAACAATAAAATTCTCCATAATCAGTTAGTTAAAGAACATATCATAAAAACAATAACTTCATTGAAGAAAATTACAATGATAAGACAACCTTTCAAAATCTATGGAATGCAGCCAAAGTAGTACTCAGGGGGGGAATTTATATCCTTGAGTTCATACATTAACAAATTAGTGGCAGCAGAGGTCAATGAATTAGGAATGCAAGTTAAAAAAACAACTAGAAAGTGAACAACTTAAAAATCTTCAGATGAAGACTGAATTAGAGATCCTAAAAAATCAAAGGAGAAATTAATAAAATGGAAAGTGAAAGAACTATTGAACTAATAAAAAGACTACAAGCTGGTACTTTGAAAAAACAAATAAAATAGACAAAGTACTGGTCAATCTAATTTTTAAAAAAAAGGAAATAAGAAAACTAAATTGACAGTATCCAAGATGAAAAGGGAGACCTCACCTCTAATGAAAAGGAAATTAAGGCAATCACTAAAAACTATTATGCCTAATAAGATGGCAAAAAATATGGCAATCTAGGTGATATGGATGAATGTTTACAAAAATATAAATTGCCTAGACTAACAGAGGAAGAAATAGATTACCTAAACAACTCCATATCAGAAAAATTAATTGAACAATCTATCAAAAAACTCCCTAAGAAAAAATCCTCAGGTCCAGATGGATTCACAGATGAATTCTATCAAACATTCAAAGAACAACTAATCCCAATATTATACAAACTATGTGACAGAAAAGCAATGAGGGAGTTCTACCAAATTCTTTCTTTGACACAAATATGGTATTGATTCCAAAGACAGGCAGGTCAAAAACAGAGAAAGAAAACTATAGACCAATCTCCTTAATGAATATAGATGCAAAAATCTTAAACAGCATACTAGCAAAAAGACTCCAGCAAATGATCACGAGAATTATTCACTGTGACCAGGTAGGATTCATACCAGGAATGCAAAGATTGTTCAATATTAGGAAAATCACCCATATAATTGACCATATTAACAAACAAACTGACAAAAATCACAGATTATCTCAATAGATGCAGAAAAATACAACACTCATTCCTATTAAAAACACTAGAAAGCACAGGAATAGAAGGGCCTTTCCTAAAAAGAATAAACAGTATGTATCTAAAACCATCAGTAAACATCATCTGCAATGGGGATAAACTAGAAGCCTTCCCAATAAGATCAGGAGTGAAACAAGGATGTCCATTATCACCTCTATTATTCAACATTGTACTAGAAACACTAGCAGTAGCAATTAGAGAAGAAAAAGAAATTGGAGGTATTAAAATTGGCAATGAAGAGACCAAGCTATCATTCTTTATGGACAATATGATGACCTACTTAAAGAATCCTACAGAATCAACTAAAAAGCTAGTCAAAATAATCAACAACTTTAGCAAAGTTGCAGGACACAAAATAAACCCACATAAGTCATCAGCTTTTCTATATTTCTCCAACACATCTCAGCAGCAGGAATTAGAAAGAGAAATTTCATTCAAAATCACCTTACACAATATAAAATACTTAGAAATCTATCTGCCGAGACAAATTCAGAAACTATATGAACACAACTACAAAACACTCTCCACACAATTAAAACTAGATCTAAACAATTGGAAAAATATTGATTGCTCATGGGTAGGATGAACTAACATAATAAAAATGACGATCCTACCCAAATTGATTTACTTATTCAGTGCCATACCCATTGAACTAGCAAAAAACTTTTTTACTTAATTAGAAAAATACCATAACAAAGTTCATTTGGAAGAACAAAAGATCAAGGATATCCAGGGAAATCATGAAAAAAATGCAAAGGAAGGAAGTCTTACAGTCCCAGAACTCAAATTATACTATAAAGCAGTGGTCATCAAAACAATTTGGTGCTGACTAAGAGACAGAAAGGAAGATCAGTGGAATAAACTTGGAGTAAGTGACCTCAGTAAAACTGTCTATGACAAGCCCAAAGATCCCAGCTTTGGGGACAAAAATCCATTATTTGATAAAAACTGCTGGGAAAATTGGAAGACAGTGTGGGAGAGATTAGGTTTGGATCAACATCTCACCCCCTACACCAAGATAAACTCAGAATGGGTGAATGACTTGAACATAAAGAAGGAAGCTATAAGTAAATTATGTGAACAAAGAATCGTATACAAGTCAGATCTTTGGGAAAGGAAAGATTTTAAAACCAAACAAGAGTTAGGAAAAGTCACAAAATGCAAAATAAATAATTTTGATTACATCAAATTAAAAAGATTTTGTACAAAGAAAACCAATGCAACCAAAATTAGAAGGGAAGCAACAAATTTTGAAATGATCTTCATAACAAAAACCTCTGACAAAGGTCTAATTACTCAAATTTATAAAGAGCTAAGTCAATTGTACAAAAAATCAAACCACTCTCCAACTGATAAATGCTCAAGGGACATGAATAGGCAATTTTCAGTCAAAGAAAGCAAAACTATCAATAAGAACATGAAAAAGTGTTCTAAATCTCCTATAATTGGAGAGATGCAAATCAAAACAATTCTGAGGTATCACCTCACACCTAGCAGATTGGCTAACATGACAGCAATGGAAAGTAATGAATGCTGGAGGGGATGTGGCAAAGTCGGGACATTAATGCATTGCTGGTGGAGTTGTGAATTGATCCAACCATTCTGGAGGGCAATTTGGAACTATGCCCAAAGGGTGCTAAAAGACCATCTGCCCTTTGATCCATCCATAGCGCTGCTGGGTTTGTACCCCAACAAGAAAATAAGAAAAATCACTTGTACAAGAATATTCACAACTGTACTCTTTGTGGTGGCAAAAAATTTGGAAAATGAGGGGATGCCCTCCAATTGGGGAATGACTGAACAAATTGTGGTATATGTTGGTGATGGAATATTATTGTGCAAAAAGGAATAATAAAGTGGAGGAATTCCATGGAGACTGGAACGACCTCCAGGAAGTGATACAGAGCGAAAGGAGCAGAACCAGGAGAACAATGTACACAGAGACCAATACACTGTGGTACAATCGAATGTAATGGACTTCTCCATTAGTAGCAATACAGTGATCCTGAACAACTCAGAGTGATTTACAAGAAAGAACACTATCCACATTCAGAGGGAAAACTATAGGAGTAGAAACACAAAAGCAAAACAACTGCTTGATTACATGGGCTGATGGGATATGATTGGGGATATAGACTGAACATCCTAGTGCAAACATCAACAACATGGAAATAGATTTTGATCAAGGACATGTGGAATTGTGAGTCAGCTACAGGAAGGGTGGGGGGGAAGGAAGGAAGGGAAAGAATATGATTCTTGTAATCAAGGAATAATGTTCTAAATTGACTAAATTAATTAATTAAAAATAAATAAATGAAAACTTTTGTACCATATTAAATGATGAAAAGGACAATTTTGGGAAAACCTGGAAAGACATGTATGAACTGATGCAAGTGAAATCAGCAGAACCAGGAGAACATTGTACACAGTAATGTCAATATTGTATGATGGTCAACTGTGAATGACTTAACTAACATCAGCCATGCAACAATCCAAGACAACTCCAAGGGACTTATTATGAAAAATTCTACCCACCTCCATAAAAGGAACTGATGCAGCCTGAATGCAAATTGAAGCTTACTATTTTCACCTTATTTCCATCATGAGTATTTTCTCATATGTGTAATTTATGTCTTCTGTCATAATATGATGAATCTGGAAAAAAATTAAAGCTTTAGTATACCTTGGAAAAAAATGTAAAATAAAAACTTCTCTGCTTGGCATCTAATGTCCTAAACAATCTGTCCCTTACCTGTTCTGTAAGGCCTATTTAATATTACTCTACCATGTCCATTCTACATTTTAATAAAACAGGACTACTTGCTATTCCCCATATGGAAAATGCCATCTCTTTTTTCCAGGCATTTACTTTGGAAGGAAGGAAAAAGCATTTATATGGACCCTACCATGTTACAAATATTCAGAACAACCCTGGGAGATAGATACTATTATTATCTCCATTTTATAGTTGAGAGACAATGAGAGGTTAAATGAGTTCTCAAGTGTTGTGCAGCTAGTAAGTATCTGAGGTCAAATTTAAACTGGGCTTCCTGACTCCAGACCCAGAACCTTATCCATTGCACCACCTATTTGCCTCATTGGCTGCCTCCCAATCCTAGAATGCTGCCTCTATTTCTGACTCTCAGTATCCTTAGCTCCTTTCTCAGTTCAGCTCAAATGGCACTACCTTTGCAAAGCCTTTCTTGATCCTCCCAGGAGTTAAGTGGTTTCCTTCTAAAATTCCTTTCTCTTTTCTTTGTACATATTTTGAATGAATCTATCTTTGTATGTGTTATTTTTACAAAGAAATATATAAGCTACTTGAAAACATGGTCAGTTCAATGTATTTATTTTTGTTTAGTTACTTTCATGTGACACTGATGTATATGAACCCTTTCATCAGTCTCTATCCCTTTATATCTCTTGCTTTGGGAAAAACAATCAAGTTCACATTTCTATACCTAGAAAGGTCATGCCAATTAATTGCCATACAGCTATACTCTCCACCATCCCTATGATTTCTCAGTCCAAAACACCACTCCCTGGATACCCATACTTATATGTATTGTTTTCCCTTATTAGAATATAAGTCTCTTGAGGGCAAAGATTGCCCTTCCTTTTATGTTTCCCCAGGGTTTAATTAATAAAGTAACTAGTACATAGTAAGCATAAAACACTTAATGAATGTCCATTCAATCCATCCATTCATTCATTTTTGTCTATGTATCACCAGTATCTAGCATGATCCTTTATATATAATAAGAACTTAATAATTGCATATTAAATTTAGAGATACTATGAAGAATCAACAGATCTTGGTTACTGATTGGGTATGAGAAAAGGAATAAGGATAGAGAAGAGTTGAAGATAGCACTGAGATTTAAAGCCTGAATGAAAGCTTCAGTAGAAACAGGGAAATCTGGAATAAAGGTAGATTTAGTGAGGATAATAATTTATTTAGCTGTAGATATAAGATGCCAAGAAGCATAGATGGAATTATTCAGTGGGCAACTGGACATAGGAAACCCTTGTTGATATTCTAAATACTATTTGGTTCTAAGTTTGATTTTAACTCTGGTCTCTTATGGCTCTATAATTAGAAAAATCCTTTCAGCAGCTAATCTATGTTCTTTGGCCCTTTGACTTTTAGGCAAAGAGTTTTGCTGCATCTTGGATTCCTAACTGCAGCCTCCGTAGTTCTGCCTCTTTATGTGCCATTTGTCATTCTGGAAATACAACTACATTTTCTGAGTGTAGGTAATGCTAAAAAAAGTGATGAGTGGTCCAGGCTCCTCTTTCCAGCATGTTTTAATATGTGCTTTCTTCTTTAGTAAATGCTCACTCCCTAGGGAACTAGCAGAGACCATTAAGTCTTTCATTAAAACGTCTACAAGATGAAAGGTACTAAAGCCTTGAGGATGACATTAGCAGTGAGAATTTAAAGGAAGTATGAGGGGAGTCTTTTAGGAAGCAACCAAATAGAGAGGGAACCCACGGTTCTTTGGGAGAGAAATGGATGCTCTTGACTCACCACAAAGCAAAAAACAGTACCAATGCATTTCTGAAGTAGACAGGACAGAAAAGGTGAAAGCCATCATCAAAACCTAATAGCATATTAGGTAGTGATGAAGGAGAGAGAGAACACAGGTGCTTTTTTTACCTGCTGGCTATTTTTCTTCAAAACAGTTTATCAGAACTAGAACACTAGTCCAGGCTACCTTTCTAGTTCCAGTTCCAGAGTCTGGAAATTGGGAGAAACCAAATGAAAGTGTCACTCCGGTGTAGTTAAAAGAGTCTTGGGTCTAGATATCTAGGTTTAAAAATTGGTTCTATCCCTCAATACCTAGGTCTAACTCAGTGTTCACAATTTACAGACAAGGAATAATTAAAAGAGATTGCAAAGAAGTCATATGACTTTCCAATGGCCTTCTTGGTCACCATTGAAATGGAATTCATTCATCCATTCAGTAAACATTTATTAAGTGCCTTCTATGTACCAGACATTGCACTAAGCTCTGTATTTAAGAGACTTGATGCAATCCCAGTTTTTGCAACTTACACATTGTATGATACTGGCAAATCAGTTAATTTCTGGGACCCTTGATTTTTTTTAAATCTGTGAAAAGAGAATAATAATAACAACAGCAACAATTATAACTAGAATTTACATGGTTCTTTTAAAGAAGGGAAACATTTCTGTTACTCAAAAATTTGATAAATTCTTCAAGGTATTATTGCATTCTAGTACTTATAGTATTTTGCAAAGCGCTTTACCTATTATCTAATTTGATCTGCATAACCCTATTAGTTGGGTACATTATTATGCCCATTTTACAGAAGAGGAGACTGAGGTTAAGAGAAATTTTGTGACATGCCCAGAATCACACAGCTAATAAGTATCTGGAAGGTTCAAACTCTAGTTTTCTTGGCTCCAAATGCAAAACTCTGTCCACTGTGATACTTAACTGCCCATATATGATAATACTTGTATTACCAACTTCCAGAGTTATTAAAATGTTTTTTAAATTGTTAATTTACAGCAATCTTTGCCTGACAATTGTATGGAATTTTCTTTTCCTCTGTAGTCTTTTCACACAGAATCTGGAGACTTTTCATATATTGTTCTCATGGAGCACTCAGGATGCCCATCTGTAAATGCCTTACTCTCACTATATGACAAGCCTATACCTCTTTTTTCTAGTCACACTTTCTTGAATGATATTCCTCAGATTAGATCTTGAGTGCACATTATCAATGGAAATATTTTGCAGACTTCTTGCAACTGCCATTATGGTTACCCACAATTTTCATTCCTTTCATTCTGATAGTCTGACATTATTGATCAGACAATGGTACTGGAAGGACGTTTAGTTTGAAAAGATGGGATAGGTTTCCCAGGATAAACATTCTTTCTTTCCTTTGGAAAGTTGTAACAAAAGGAACTAAAATTATGCCAGTTTTCTGGAATTCCTACCCCTTAACCAGAAATACTACTCTGACAGACAGGGAAGTTTCCCTCTCAATGGTATGTGGTTGCATTCCCAACAAGTAAACTCACACTAGAAAATATCACTATTTATAAAGAGAAGTGCACTCGGGAGAAAAGCTTCAGACTCCCAAGGAGGACAAAGAAAGAAAAGAAATACATAATGACCATCTTGAGTTCTATAGTCTAGAAGCACAATGGAGTAGAACATGTGTCTTGATCTTTTACCTAATTGACCCTCCCAACTGTTCCCGGAGTCAGGACCCTTATGCCATTTGGCAGTTAACTTTGTCTCCACTTTGATAAGGCTTGTCAAAGCCTCTTACCTTGAGTTTCTGGATTATGTGCAATTGTTGGGTAGAGTACTGTTATGTCCTTTCAGAAAGAGCAGGTTGTCTTACTTTTGAAAAGACAGCAGCCTCCCTAGTTCTTCCTTAAAGCCTATGCTTTGTGTTCTAATATGTCTAAATAGAAGATGAGAAAGGAGTTTTATCTTGGCAAGCAAGTACCATTTATGCCCTATCTTTCTTCTTTAATTTTTTTAAATTTCTGAACTTAATAAACAAGAAAAACTATATTTCTATATGCAAAAGGATTATACATCTATTTCCTAGTGCTTGCTCTTTCTTTCAAGTGTATAAAATTCTGCCTCTCACTTTCAAAGCTATTCAGCTTGTCTGTGTTTCTGGACTTCTTGGTATTTAGAAATGTATCAATGTTCAGAGTGAAAGAAGCAGAACCAGAAGAACATTGTACACAGAGACTGATACAGTGTGGCACAATCGAATGTAATGGACTTCTCTATTGCTGGCAATGCAGTGATCCTGAACAACCTGGAGGGATCTACGAGAAAGAACACTATCCACATTCAGAGGGAAAACTGTGGGAGTAGAAACACTGAAGAAAAACAACTGCTTGATCACATGGGTCGAGGGGGATATGATTGGGGATATAGACTCTAAATGAACATCCTAATGCAAACACCAACAACATGGAAATAAATTCTGATCAAGGACATATGTAATACCCAGTGGAATTGCATGTCGGCTACAGGAAGAGCAGGGGGAGTGGAGGGAGGGAAAGAATATGATTCTTATAACCAAGGAATAATGTTCTAATTTGACTAAAAAAATAAAAATAAAATAAGAAATGTATCAATGACACTCTTTTAGCTTTTTTTGGGGGGGGGACCTATTTTTAGCTCTATTCTCACTCCCTCTTCATCTCTCCTTAACTGATGAAGAATAAATAAAACCAAACATTTTAAACAAATGTGCAAAAAAAAAAACCCAAATTCTCACATTCTCCGTGTCTGAAATATATATCTTACTCTGCACCATGAGTCCATTGCCTCTCTGTCAAGAGGTGGATAATATCCATCTACTAATTTTATCAGTAGCCCTCTGGAATTGAAGTAAGTCATTTCATTGATCAAAGTTCTTAAATCTTTCAAAGCTGGTTTTCTCTTCAGTGTTACAGCTGTTGTGTTTTATGATTTTTCACTATCTCTTAGAGTAATTACTTGCAGTTTGAGCCATTTCAAGGAATCTAGTTCTATGGTAAGATTTTTTCTAGTCTCAATCTCCTTATTTTTTCACGTATTTCTCATTTCATTTAATATTGTCTTTCTGCTCTCTTGTTTCATTTCTCTTGGTTATTCGTCTAGTACCTGTAATCAGGTCATTCTTGTCTAATACTCACTTGAATTTTTTGTGTGCTACTTTCTTTTTAGGGTTACTTTTCAGACCTCTTATTTCTTCATTGTGTTAGTCATTTTCATTTATTTATATCTCTAGCCTACATTTTTGGTTTGTCCTTAGGTCAGACTTTGCTGTCAGTCTCTTGGATGTGGTTTGGGAGTGGGCTATTTGAGGACTTGGCTAGTCATAGGCATCCTAGTTGCTGGATTGGACATGGATTGTCTTGAGGCTTGTGTGGACCTGTCTATTACTTTAGTTCTTGGGTCTACTGCCTGAATACTAGTCTTGCCATAGATCCTATTGTGGATTAAATGGGCTTCCTGTGCCCTCCACTGTGACCTGTTCTCTTGCTGTTGAATGTATATCCTGTATCTTCTGCAGTAGAGTCTCATCTGTCACAGAACCTCTACAATTCACTGGGAGTTGTTCAGTACCAGATGGAGAAGCTTATAAGCACTTTTTTGTTTCTTTTATCATTTTTCTTACTAGAACATTTTTAAAGTGGTGTGTTGGTAGGAAAATTGACTTCCTCTAGGTTCTCATATACTACCATCTTAGCTAGATGTCTTTAGCCTTTCCTTTTTCCAGCACTTCTGGTTATGGGTCTAGGTCTCCTTGGTGAGACACCTCACAATACTTATGTTGACTCTCCAACACAATCTCTATCTTCATCTTTGTAGGCTAAACCATAACCAGGTAATGGCCATTTGCCCAATAATCATCAAACAGAGCTATAGGTTTCAAAGTTTCCCATTTCTTTAAATTCTAAGTCTAGTCTGCTAGTCCAAGAAAAAGTAGGAAATGCCCAGAAGGGTCAGCTAAATTGCATAGTGGATAGAGACACAGACCTGGAAAAGGGAGAACCTGAGTTAAAATCTGGCCTCAGACACTTTCTGGCTGTGTGACCCTGTCACTTACCAGAATTACCCAGCCCTTACCTCTCTTCGGTCTTGGATTTTTTATTAAAACAGAAGGTAAGGTTTTAAAAAAAAAAAGTGGGCACAGAAATAATCTATGCCCTGGAGGCAAATCCATCATCTAGCTGAATTTTTATATACAAATTATTACACAGAGTTTCACATCCTTTACAAGACCTAAATAAGTCTTTTCAAAGTTTTACTTCAGGTTCAAATTATCTGTTCCAATCTCCTTTATGATAAGGACCATCTTTTATAAAGTAGTCCCATGTAGTCTGAATGGGAGACATCCTTTCAAGAGATATTTGAATCACTAGTTATCAATGTTCTCTTCAAAGCCATATGGAGTTATTTATATCATCCAAATGCATAAATCTTATAAAATCAATTTAACCTTTTTCTATTAAATTAATTAATCTGAAGTTGTAAAGTTCAAACTCAATTCCCCATTACCATGTTAAGAGGACTTCCAAACAACTGTTCATTTCTGATTTCAATTTATATTTGGGCTAAAATTCATGAAAAGGCTTCAGTCCTGAGTTGTCTTCCAGTTTTTTCATCATCTGTAAAAGGGAAATGAAGTGGGGAATGGAAGAAGCCCTTATTTAGTACTATGATCCAGGCACTGTACTAAGTGCTTTACAAATATTCTCTCATGTGATCCTTAAAACATCTCTAGAGGGTCGATGCTATTATTATACCATTTTACAGGTGAGGAAAATGAGTCAGAGATCAAATGTCTTCCTCACACAGCTACTAAGTGTTTGAGACTTGATCCAAACTCAGACCTTCCTGAGACCCAGTTCTCTTCCTACTGCAGTACCAAGCTATGAAGTCATATTTGTTTTTTCTTACTATTGAAGAATCAGAGATTGAGGGCACTATTTTAGAATCATAATCAGTCTGTTATACCTTAATTTTTTTTCTTCCTAAGGTCTCTTGTGCTGTCTGTCAAAACCAAATTAACTATTGATATTCCAGAGTACATATTTTAAGTATTTGGACATTTACTAGCTAGAGGGAACATCCTGTCTTCTAGAAAAATGTTTTTACTGTGTGAATATCTGGATCACATAAGATCCAGCCCCTTAATACCTCAAATTCTAAGTGTCATTCCCACCTATTAATTGCATGGCTTTATAATTAACCTTCCACATTTGCCATTAATGAACCTTTTGTAAATAAAGTCAGCATAAAACAAATAAAATATAATACATAAAGCAGAATTCATTGCCAGGTCATCTGATAACCCTGGTCAAATACAATGGCATTATAATTAAAGAAACCCCATTCACATCTCTTCCAATTTAGAAATTACACATTGATTTTATTTAAAACCCTCACACAGAGTATTTCATAGGTGTAATGGTGTGACACTATTGTTCATCAGTATAATCCACAACTGAGATTAACCATGCCATGAAAAAAACTATCCCAACTAATTATCAAATACAATGTATAAAGTTACCATATGATTCCAGTTGATTTTTCTAAATCTATACCACAGGAGTCTCTATGAAGTTAATCAAGAATATTATTAGAGATCTTCCCAATTCAGGGGAGAGGAATTCTCTTTCATAGTCTCCCATCCCAAACAACTCTATCAGGTAGGCTCTGTTCTGGGAATGTCCTTTATTTTTACTTCACAGAAAAGTTAGCTTAAGCCAATAATCTGCAAATGATTAGGCTAACTCATGATTAGAATAACTAACTTGCATTTCTCTTAGCATATTAGTGTTTATTTCTTAAACTTAAGCTTTTCTGTTTCCAAATCAAGAATCAGGTGTTTCAAATGTACTGTAAGGTACCTCCCTTTTCCTGCTATTTCTTGCTCTCTTCTATTTAGAATGTTGAAATGATTAGTTTTTTCAAAAAGTATTCTTTACTTAATTGCTTTTAAATGCTTAAAGACAAATATATCTCTTAAAAGTTATTCCTGTCAAATAATTCAACCAAATAATTATTCAAACTGACTCTTTTGAACTGCTTTCTCTTAAAATAAGTCATTGATCTTCCCTCAATACTTTTTTCAGTAGCAATACACCTACTATTCCTCACTGTATCATGGGAGATAAAGTCAGTATAAGGCCTAAGGGGAGGGGGGGGGGAAGAGAGAGAGAGAGAGAGAAAGAGAGAGAGAGAGAGAGAGAGAGAGAGAGAGAGAGAGAGAGAGAGAGAGAGAGAGAGAGAGAGAGAGAGAGAGAGAGAGAGAGAGAGAGAGAGAGAGAGAGAACAGAGACAGAGACAGAGACAGAGACAGAGAGACACAGAGAGAGAATTTTAAGGAAAACAGGAAAAATGGTGGTTGCAAATGTTATCTTTTTCAAATTTCAATTTAATGATCTGTAGTAAGCTCAGAGACCCCTTACCATTAAATTCAGCATAAACTCAGTTCATATTCTAATAGCAGGACTTTTCCCCTGTCACCTGACTGACCAGATCAAGGGAAAAGAAAGTATCTAATCAAACTAGGAATATTCCTATTTTGTTTTTAAATTAACCTCAATTTTAGCCGTTTTTACCTAAGGACAAATTTCACACACAGACAGAAACATAAATTATATATATATATATATGTGTGTGTGTGTGTGTGTGTGTGTGTGTGTGTGTGTGTGTGTGTGTGTATCCTGTTTATATATTAGAATATTGGAAGTTTTTTATTTTTTTTCCAGATTACATGTCAATACAATTTTTAATATTCATTTTCTAACATTTTATGATCCTCTCTCCCTTCCACCCACATCCCCTCCCTAAGAAGGCAGGTAAAATGATAAAGGTTGTATAGATATTATCATATAATACATATTTCCATGTTTGTTATATTGTGAAACAAGATATATTTCTTACACTAGAAAAAAATTCATTAAGGGAATAAAGAATGGTTTGTTTCCATCTGCATTCAGACACCATCATTTCTATCTAGGGTGGTGAATATCACTTTTTTTCATGAATCCCTTGAAGTTGTCCTGGATCCTTGCCTTGTTGATAATAGTTAAGACTTTCACAATTGATCGTAATACATTTTTGTTGTTACTATGTATAATGTTCTCCTTGTTCTACTCATTTCACTTTGCATCACTTCATATAAGTCTTTCCAGAAGTTTTGGTGATCCTCTTGTCTGTCATTTCTTATGGCACAATAATATTCCATTATAAGCATAAAGCACAACTTATTTATTCCCAAATTTATGGACATCATTTCAGTTTCTAGTTCTTTGCCACCACAAAAAGTGCTGCTATAAATATTTATATATGTATATGTTCTTTTCACCTATCTTTAATCTCTTTGTAATACAGACCTAATGGAGGTACTACTGGATCAAAGGGTATATATACACAGTTTTATTACCATATGGGCTAGGTTCTAGTTTGGTCTCCAGAATGGTTAGATCAGTGGCATTCCAATTTTTCTATATATCCTTCACAAATTGTTATTTTCCATTTTTGTAATATTAACCAGTCTGATGGATGTGAGATGGTATCTCATATTTGTTTTAATATGCATCTCTGTAATTAATAGTGATTTGGAGCATTTTTATTTGACTAAAAATAGCTTAAATTTCATTTGAAAATTGCCTGTTCATATTTTTTGACCATTTGTCAATTGAGAAATGTTTTGTATTCTTATAAATTTGACTCAGTTCTCTATACATTTGAAAAATTAAGCCTTTATCAGAGAGACTTGCTATAAAGATTTTTTTACAGTTTTGTTATTTGCCTTTTAATCTTGATTGCATTCATTTTGCCTGTGCAAAAGCCTTTTAATTTAACGTAGTCAATTTTATCTACATTATATCTTATGATATGTCTTGTTTTAACCTAAAATTTTCCCTTATCCATAGGTCTGACGCATAAAACTATTTTGTACTCTCCTAATTTATTTATGGTATCACCCTTTATTTCTATGTTATGTTGACTTTACTTTGGGATATGGTATGAAGTATTATACCTAATTTCTGCCAAGCTGTTTTCCAGTTTTCCCAGGTATTTTGGCCAAAAAGTGAGTTCTTCTTCCAAAAGCTTGGTAGGTTACTATGGTCATTTACTGTTCATTACATGTTGAGTACCTAAGATATACTATTGATCTTACACTCTTATTTCTTAGCCAGTACCAGATTGTTTTGATGTTTGTCACTTTATTATATAGTTTGAGATCCAATATAGCTAAGCCATCCTTCCTTTTATTCATTAATTTTTCCCATTAATTACTTTGATATTTTAAGTCTTTTGCTCTTCTAGATGAGTTTTGTTATTTTTCTAGCTTATGAAATAATTTTGGGTAATTTGATTGGCATGGCACTGAATAAGTAAATTAATTTAGGAGGAATTGGGACTTTTACTATATTGGTATGGTGGAATTTGGGAGGAGTTTTCCAGAAGTCATAGACTACAAAAGCCATCAAATGACACAGAAAAAAACTTAGAAACTCATAATTTGCATAATATCAACATATTTTATCTTTTAATACCATAATATACACAATTCCTTTTTTCATTTAAAATAAGTAAAAAGTTACAGTTTATGAAAAGAACATAAAAACTAGAAGATGACACACAAAAGCCAGAAATGCTTACACTGGCCCACATACAGCTTAATACCAAATATCTAACCCAAATTTTATAATAAGGTACTGTAAGTACATCATAAAGGAAAAAGAAAAAATTCAAACTTTCCTGGTATGAAGGGATGGCCAAAAAAAATTTATACAGATTTTCCAGATTACAGAGATGCCCTACCTCTCACTCCTTTGATGTAGAAGGGATACCAGTATATATAGGGATACCTGGACATATATATAAATATATATATATATATGTGTGTGTGTGTGTGTGTGTATCTATACATATATATTTCTCTATGAATTAATTTATATATGACCTTTATATGTGTGTATGTATCTCTCTCTACATATAAGGATTAATTTATATCTATAAATATTGATATGCCTGAAAGGGAAGTAAACCCTTGCCAGAATTTAGTCCTTAGAAATAAAGCATAACTTAAAAAAAAAAACCATTTTCCCTCTGGGATTCCTTCCAACTTTGCTCTGGCAGGGTCCCAGCATTAATTATTTTAGGTTAATCTCTTTTTTTTTTCCCTTTGCCAGTGAGATTTAACTTTTCTGTTTAAGAAAGACAGCAACAACACTATTCCCATTAACCAACAGGTGAAATGTTGCCAGTTCACTTTCTATTTCTGTGGCTTATTTAAAGATACCCCTGTAATGTGGAAGAAGTAGCCTTGCTGGAGAAGACAGCTAGGTCTGGAAGACAACATACATAAAGATGATGACAAAACCTGTGTTCAAATCTTTGCCAACCATATAACTGTTAGCAAGTCACTTAACTCCTTGATTTCCTCATCTCTAAAAAAGGGATAATAATAGCAACTACCTCATAGGTATTGTGAGGCTAAAATGAGTAAATACAGGTAAGCTTTATGTTTTAAAAGAAAAAAGGGCAAGAAAACTGCCTTTTTATTTCTGGAATTTAGTTCATACCAATGACAAAGTTGAGCGATTACTATTACATAGGATAGCACCTAGGCAACCAAAATAGATATTGCTGAGATTCCAGGCTCAGACAAGGTCACCACCATTTATGTGTCTACAAGAAAAGAAGCCAAGGGCATCCAAATACAAGCAAAGTCCAGTCATATAATTTAAGAGAATGGGCAATGAAAGGGTAGACAAATAGAGCCTCCCAGAATGAGACTCTCCAAGAGACACAGTCATTGATTCTCCACAAACTATCTCCCATCCTTTCCTCCTTAAAACCAAAGTGAACTAGTAGGAGATATTGCAGGACAAAGAAAGAGGCTAAAGGGGCTACCAAAACCAGTATTTTTTAAACCTCACTTGTAACTAGTCATGTCTAAGAGGAAAACCTCACTGATTTTTGGATAGAAACAGCAAAAGCTAATGAGTCTTGTCTAAAGAAAAGCCCTAGAAAAGTTCTATAACTTTGAACTAGGGTTGGACAGAGATCTATTTTTTTAAATATTTTATCATTAGCTCCAAACAAAACAGATGCCAACACTAGATTCTCTATTTAACTAAGACTCTTCCTAGAAACTGAAAGACTATCTGAACCAGGACTCTTCCCCTAGAGATTGGGGAAATTACATGAATTATTATTATTATAGCTAGTATTTGCAGCACATCTTAAAGTTTACAAAGTACAAAGTATGTTATCTATTTGATCCTCACAACAACCCTATTATATAGGTCATCCCCATTTTTCAGATGCGGAAGCTTGGAGCAGAGAGAGACAATGGAATTTGGCCAGGGCCATACAACTAATAAATATCTGAGGCAAAATTTGTGGTCAGGTTCTTTTATTTTATGTTAGCTAATTTTTCCAGCCTATTTTTTATTTTGGATTTCATGTTAGAGTCAGTCTCTGCTTATCTCTGATGGGGGTGGGGAGATGAACAGCCTGAGCTTCTGCCTTTTATGCCCTTCTGCTGCTTCCACAGCTCAATGTGAGACCCTAAAAGTTTTGAGGGCTTCCAAAATATTATGTGATCCAGTAAAAACTGTTCACTGCCCTCCTGGTACATTCAGTTCTCCTTATTCTCATTTCCCTCACAACTATGACTATTCCTTTCTGCCTTGAACTGTGAACTAAAACTGGGTAATAGGTGACAGAGCTGTTAGAGTCATATTCTCAGTACTAATGCTAAGGTCCCCTTGGATCTCTTTCTGACTTGGTGTTCAGTCCCTTTACTGTTGCTGGATGGTGGACTGCTCCCACCACTATTGACTCTGCTACTGCCTAATGCTGCTTCCTCTACTACCCTGTGCTTCTAGCCAGTCACCACCCCAGTGTCTATAGACTCTCTATCTTCTTAAGTTGCCCTGGGAAGGAAAAATTACACACTGTGATTTTTTTTCCCTTTCCACTCAAAATTCAATTCGGTCTATTTTCTGGGTTGTCACAGAAAAGATTTTGGGGAGTAGAGGAGAATTAGCTAGTTCTTAACTTGCTATCTTCCTTCTATCTTCCTAAAGCAGGATTTGAACAAATGTTTTTCAAACTCCTAATTCAGCACACTATCCACTGTGAAGCTTGGCAACCTATTTAAAACCCACAGCAATTACAAAGATTCCCAAGTATTTTCATATCAAGCAGTTTATATTTTTTAAAAACCAAGAAAAATAAGACATCTGTTAGAATCCCTTTCAAAGGAATGCATTGGAGAAATGATACTTTTTGCCATTTTTTTCCAATTTATAAAGCCTCAGTAGGAAGTTGTCAGCACCAGAATCATAGAATAATTAATTCAATAGCCTGCATTTTTCTGGATTAGCCAAGACATGTTCATTATGTATGTACACAGAGGGGAAATTGGGCCATGGTCATATAAGCAGGTCACATAACCATGTCCTCCAACCAGATGGAGTTGAACCAATTTTTAATCTCATAAAGTGATTGAGAAGGCAAAGAATAAATTGAGAGTGGTGCCATATTGAAAAAAATGAATGGGATAGGTAGAAGAATACTAGAAGAGAGAGGTTTAAATTTAGGAAAATTAATGGGATGTGGTGAATGATCTGTAATTTAAACATTCTAGAAACGTTGCCTAGAGACAGCAATTCTTCTTATAAGAGCACTTTTCCAATTGCTTCTTTAGGTTACCAAGATCTAGTCTACTTCTAAGCATTTGTGAAAATGCCAAGCTCTTCCAAAGCATCGAAAAATACAATAGCACCAGAGTCCTGATTCCATACCTGGAAGTATACAGAGATGAGACTTCATTTTCTTTGAGATCTTATTTTCCTCTTAAACCAGGGTGAATGAATGCAGTCAAAACAGGTGAAGGAACTTTATAAAGTGCACCTGAAGCTGATTGTATGACTTTTTAAGAGCAACTCAATGTGAATCTTACAAAAGACTGTAGATTCCTGGAGGATGTTGACCACATCTTTTTTTCTTGGTTATCTTCTCCAAGAACTTAGGACAGTGATTTACATAGTTAATAAATGTTTGCTGGATTTTTCCTTTTTGAACTGGACCTTGATATAGGTAGCTCCTGATGAGGAAACCACCTCTGCCCAATAAGTTTCATAACTGCTCTACCAATTTACAGTCTCAGAGTTGTGCAAAGCTCTGAAAAGGCAAGTGACTTGTTGAGGGATCAAACATACATTATATGTCAAAAGAAGTACTCAAATTCAGGTGTTCCAGAGTCTGAGTGCTCAGTATTATTTGGCTCAAGGACCCCATCTAACTTTCTGGCCACTGTTCCCTACAGACTTTCTTGAATATTGTAGAATAATAATGAAAGACATCTAGTCTTGGTTTTTTCTCTGGTCACTAAATTGGAAATATCCTCTTAACTCTTCAGAGTGAGCAAGATTGAGAAACTGCCCTGGGAAGGAGTTTCCATAAGTTTCTGAACTGACTCATTCCAATGTTCCATTGTCAGAAATCTATCTTATTTCACTTGAATTTTGCAGTATTGAAATATCACTTCATATGCAGAAGAGATGGGAAAATCAGTTGCCATCTTCTGTCAGATAATCCTTTATCCTATGCCCTCAGGTAAATAACTGCTCAGATGAAATAAATAGTGGGATTCTCATTGCTAAAGAAGATCTTGAGGTCAATAATAGCATTATAAAATAGAAAAGCTATTATAATTATGGCTCTATTTTTGGCAATTGTTATTTTAATATTGCACACTGTTGATTTGGAATGTTTCTTTTTTAACCTATTCTCCAAATGAGAAAAGCAAGTTTCACTTACTTTGGACCATGGTACTTGAATTCTATTTAATCCCATTTCTATTGCTCCAGAAATGGCAATTTCCCCTTTATCCTGAAATTAATATATAGCAATATTTGGAACATGCTCTAAGAATTTGTGCTGAAGTGCTTTTCTATATCATTCTAAGGATGCCAGAAAGTGGCATATTATTAGAAGAAAAAACCAATCCCACCAAGTCATAACAGATAGGTGAGGAGATAGATACCCATGCTAATGAATATACTCATAAATATTGCTCACAGTGTCCTATAGTTTACAATTCTTTTTTAAAACTATGTGAAGTAGGTAATGCAAGTATTCTTTCCATCCTAAATTTATAGATGAGAATCTAAAATGAAATGTTTAAATGTAGCCCTGTCTTTCATATAGTGATATAACTAAATAACAAGAGAAGAGAGCAAATTCATAATGCTGGAAGACCATCTTGAGCAGGGGAAGGGCAGGAAGGAGAGAGAATTCCTGAGAAGGAACAGAGGAACTGAGAAGATCCAAACAGCTGAACTCACTTCTCTTTGGGAAGCCCAGCAGGGAGGTTGATCTGAGCGAACCTCTCTGAGCCTGCAGCATCCTCCTGTGAAGACTGACCCAGTATCCAGTGGAAGACAAATCAGAGTGAATAGAACTTTGCCAGAAAGCTATTCACCACAGGAAGATTTCCTCTCAATCCCTCTAGACAGCCTTGAACTTGTTTTCATAGTTAGGACGGCTAGGAATCAGAACAACTTTCACGATTGACCCCAGAGGGTCAGGCAGGCAAAGCCTGACCCTACAGGACTTGAGGAAAAGGGGTTCACTTGTTATTTAGGGACTTTATATTTCCCACAAATCACTTGCCCTACATTTCATGTGTTCCTTTAGAATAAATAACTGTTTACTAGATCAAGTGCCTGCTTCATAGTATCCAAGAAGGGAGACTTGGAGTTTGGGGGGAGGAAAGTTACATTTCTCTCCTCAGAGAGGGAGAAGCTGTCTGACCTGACCTCAACTAAGTTTCTTAGGGAACAGTAACCAGTGATTCTGAAGGCAACCAGAGTGGGTTTACTAGGGAAAGAGAGAAGGAAAACAATCTATCCCCTCACTCCACCTCTTGGCTCCATTCCATCACTACCACACTCTGGTCCTGAATTCAGTGGTGGGAGACTCCATTTCTCTCCCTCCATTACATGATATAACTAGAAATTTTTTCACCTGTGGCAAAACATTTCTTTTCATGGGAGGCAAGATATTGTCACAGAGGACAGTCTAACCGCAGGTATAATGCAATAGAGACATAACCATGGGGAATGGCAACCTGGGGGGCAGACAAGAAAGTCAGATTATGTTGTGGAAGATTTTAAGGCATGAGGACAATGGCCTCTGGACTATCACACTGAGAAATTACAGTCCCATCACTCTAAAAAGAACCTCCCCACCCCATGTGTGCAACCTGGACCAAAACTTTGGACATCTTGCTTTAGTTATATCTCTGCAGTCACATACAATAAATACTTGTATGGTGTTCTATTATAGTATTGTTATTTGTTTACTTTACATTCTTTTTCTTAAATTTTGAGTTCTATATCTCTCCTTCCCTCAAGCTCCTCCCATACCCATTGAGAAGACTAGAAATATATCAGTTATACCTGTGAAATTATTCAAAATATTTTTCTGCATTAACTATATCAAAAAAAGAAAGAAAAATAAAGGGAAAAGACTGTATTTCAATTTGCACTAAGAGTTTTATCAGTTCTCTCTCATTTTTCATTATGACTACTTTGGAATTATATTGGATAATTGTTTGATTAAAGTAGCTAAGTCCCTCACAATTGAACATTGATACCATATAGATATTATGGTGTACAATTATCTTCTTGTTTAGCTCATTTCATTTTACATTATTTCATATTAGGTTTTTCTGAAAGTATCCCCCTTACCATTTCACAAAATAGTATTCCATCATAATCATATACCACAACTTATTCAGTCTTCCTTAAGTGATGGGGATACCTTCAATTTCCACTTCTTTGACAAAAAAAAAGAGAGCTGCTATAAATATTTTTGTACATATAGGTCCTTTATCACTTTTCTTTGTACTCTTTTGGATTCAGACTTAGCACCACAATTGAAAACATGGGCACAAGAGAACATGAAGCAAAAAATTCCAAGCCTGATAAATTTATCATCAAGACTAGCAATTACCAATAAATGAGACCAATGACTCAGTAGTCAGAACCCCTGAACTGAATTTACAAAGCACTATTTAGACACAATTAGGAAGAACAGAATAGGATATATAAACAATAAATGAGAAACATTGATCCCAATTTGATTTTATAACATTGACTCTCATGGGTGTTTTACTCTTACTGATTTGTTGGAGTATTTGGGGACTTTCCATTGTCTTCACAGAAAGCTGAAGTATATCAGAAGTATTCAGGGCAATGAGATTTCCCAGCCATAGCTAGCCTAGGGTCATTATGATCTATAAACTACAAAAAAAACATGTCATGAGCTTTCACTAAAAATGGAAAACGGCCTGTTTGTTAGCTTAGTTCTACAGGAGTTAATGCAAAAATAGGGAAGTTAGCTGATAGACAGGCTAACTGGAGCTAATGCCCTGTCAGCCTACATAGTCTTATACACTTCTTAATCTACTGTGATTTTATAAGTAGATAATTCATTGAAATTCAATTAATATTACACACTAGTAGTGGTATTACTGGGTCAAAGTGTATGTACAGTTTTACTGAAGTTTAGACATTGTTCCAGTTGTTCTCCAGAAATATTTGGACCAGTTTATAACTCCAATAATAGTCCATTAGTTTTATAATTTTCCCACATTTCCTACTGTATTTGTCATTTTCCTTTTATGTCATATGAGCCAATCTGATACAAAAGGTGGTGCCTAAGAGTTATTTTGTGTTTCTCTAGTCAATAGCAATTTAGAGCTTTTAATATGATATAAATAGTTTCTCTGAAAACTTCCTCTTCATACCCTTTGACCATTTATTAATTAGGGAGTGGTTCTTATTTTTTATCAAGTTCACCCAGTTCCTATATAGTTGATAAATAAGACATTTCTCAAAGGGACTTACTATGAAAATCCATTTCCATATAATTTTTACTGCATTGGTTTGGGTTATGCAAACACTTTAATTTCAGGTAATCATAATTATCCATTATACTTCATATAATCTTCTCTTATTTGGTCAAAACTCTTACCTTAGCCATAGATTTGATAGGGAAAAAATGTTATGCTCTTTGAATTTGTTTATGATATCACTATGTCTAAGTCATGTAACTATTTTGATCTTATCTTGTTATATGGCATGAGTTGTTCTATGCCCAGTTTCTGCCAAACTACTTTCTAATTGTCCCAGAAATTTTTGTTGTGTGAATCTTTGGATTCATCAAACACTAAATTATGATGGTTGTTTATTACTGTGTATTATATACCTAATCTATTCCACTCATCCATGACTCTATTTCTTAGCCAGTACCTGATTATTTTGATGATTAGCATGTTTTTAATACAGTTGAAAAATTAATAATCCTATGCTGCCTTCCTTTACATTTCCCTCCTTGATATTCTTGACCTTTTGTTCTTCCAAATGAATTTTGTTATTACTTTTTTCTCTAGATCAATTATTTGGTAGTTTAATTTGTATGTTACCATATAAGTAAATAATTATAAGTAAAATAATCATTTTTGTTATATTAGAAATAAGTATTTCTCTAATTCTTTAGATCTATCCTTATTTGTGTGAAAGTGTTCAGTTATTGTGTTCAATAGTTTGTCTTACCAGGTAGCCTCTGAAGTATTTTATATTGTCTACAATTATTTTAAATAGAATTTCTCTTTTCATCTTTTCCTCTATGTTCGTGATATTTATGAATATTTATAATTCATGTGCATATATTTTATATTCTACAACTTTGCTAATGAAATAGTTTCAACTAGTTTTTACTGGATTCTCTAGGTTATCTAAGCATACCATCATATAATCTGCAAAAAATAACAGTTTTGTTTACTTATTGTCTATTTTATTCCTTCAACTTCCTTGTTGTTATATCTAGAATTTGTAGTGCATTACAGAATAATAGTAATGATATTATACATTCTTGCTTTACCTCTGATCTTACAAGGAAGCCTTAAATTTCATCCTATGACAGATAATTCTTGCTTTTGCATAAATACTATTCAACATTTCAAGAGAAGTTCTACATATTCCTATAGCTGTTTTTAGGATGAATGTATTTTGACAAAAGCTTTTTGTCCTGAATCTATTGATATAATCATGTGAATATTGTTGTTTTTATTGTTAACAGTGTCAATTATGTTTATAATTTTCCTAATACTGAAGCAGTTCTGCATTCCTGGCATAAATCCAATCTTGCTGTTATATATTGTTATAATCTACTTGTTAGTATTTATTTTAAAATTTGCATCAATATTCCTTAGAGAAATAGAACTATAGTTTTCTTTCTCTATTTTTTCTCCCAGATTTTGTTATCAAAACCATATCTGGAACATAGAAGAAATTTGGTAGGACTTATGCTCTACCTCTTTTTTCAAATTTCAAATTTAATCTTGGAATTAATTCTCCTTTAAATGATTGGTAGATAAGATAAATTCAGAATGGATAAATGAATAAAATATAAAGAAGAAAACTAGATGAACATAGACTAATATACCTGTCAAATCTATGGGAAAGAGAAGAATTTAAGACCAAGAAAGAGACAGAGAATTACAAAATGCAAAATGAATAATTTTGATTAAATTAAATTAAAAAGGTTTTATACAAACACTGCATTACCAAAATTAGAAGGGAAGCAACAAGTTGAGGAAAATCTTTATAACAAAAACCTCTGACAAAGGTCTAATTTCTCAAATTTATAAGGTGCTAAGTCAATTGTACAAAAAAATTAAGCCAATTGATAAATGGTCAAGGGACATGAATAGGCAGTTTTCAGATAAAGAAATCAAAACTATCAATAAGCACATGAAAAGTGTTCTAAATATCTTATAATTAGAAAAACGCAAATCAAAACAACTCTGAGGTATCATCTCACACCTAGCAGATTGACCAATATGGCAGCAAAAGGAAAGTGATAAATGTTGGATGGGATGTGGCAAAATTAGTACACTAATGCATTGCTGGTGGAGTTGTGAATTGATCCAATCATCCTGGAAGGTAATTTGCAATTATGCCCAAAGGGGGCTAAAAGACTGTCTGCCCTTTGATCCAGCCATACCTCTGCTGGGTTTGTACCCCAAAGAGATAATAAGGAAAAATATGTGTACAAAAATATTTATAGCCATGCTCTTTGTAGTAGCAAAAAATTGGAAAATGAGAGGGATGTCCATCAATTGGGGAATAGCTGAACAAATTGTGCTCTCTAATGGTGATGGAATATTATTGTGCTGAAAGGAATGATGTACTGGAGGAATTCCACATGAACTGGAAAGATCTCCAGGAACTGATGTAGAGTAAAAGGAACAGAACCAGGAGAATATTGTACACAGAAGGTGAAACATTGTGGCACAATAAAATGTAATAGACTTCTCTACTAGTAGCAATGCAATGATCTAGGACAATTCAGAAGGACTTATGAGAAAGAATGCTATCCACATCCAGAGAAAAAACTGTGGGTAGAGAAATACAGAAGAAAAATATGTGATTGATTACATTGTTCTATGGTTATATGATTGGAGGTTTTGAGTTTAAATGATCACTCTATTGTAAATATTGATAATGTGGAAATAAGTTTTGAACAATGATATACGTAAAACTCAGTGGAATTGCTCATTGGCTCCAGGAGAGGGGAGAGAAGAGGGGAAGGAAAGAGCATGAATCATTCAACCATGGAAAAATATTCTAAATTAATTAATTTTAATCAATAAATAAAATAAATAACAATACATAAATAAATATATGATTGGTAAAATTCATTGATAATCACAATAGTGTGTTTACTGACCTATAGTCCTACATCCAGGAAAGTGAAGTCAGATGGACCTTAGGAAGCATTGCTAACAATAAGGCTATTGGAGGTGATGGAAAATTCAGCAGTGGCCTCTTGATTGGAAAAGGACTCTTTACATTCTATTCCTAAAGAATGATAATGCCAAAGGAGGATCAAGCAATCTAACTCCTTTTCATTTCATATGCTAGCAAAGTTATGCTTAAGATTCTGCAAGCTAGTCTTTAGCATTATATGAACCAAGAATTACCAAAAGTGCAAGCTGGTTTTCCAAAAAGCAGGGAAATTAGAGATAAAATTGCCAATATTTGCTGGACTAGGGAGAAAGCTAGGGAGTTCCAGGAAAACACCTACTTCTGCTTCATTGACTACATTAGTCTTTGATTGTGTAGATTACAAGAAATTGTGGCGAGTCCTCAAAGAGGTGGGAATATTAGATCATCTTACTTTTCTCATGAGGAACCTATACATGAGTCAAGAAGCAAGTTAGAACAGAAAATGAAACTAATTTCTTCAAGTCTGGTAAAGAAGTGCAAGGCTATATATTGTTACCTTCTTTAATTTATAATGGATGAATCAAAATCCAGAATTAACATTGACAGGAAAAAATCAACTCTCAGATACAGATGATACCACTCTGGTGGCAGAAAGTGAAGAAGAATTAAGAAACTTTTTGAGGAAGGTGAAAGAAGAGAATTTAAAAGCTGGCTTAAAACAACATTTAAAAACTAAGATCAAGGCATCTAGTCCCATTATATCCTGACCAACAGAAGGAGGAGAAATGGAATCACTGTCAAATTTTACATTTTTGGTCTCAAAGACTACTGAAGATGGTGGTTGCATCCAAGATGTTTGGCCCTTAGAAGGAAAGTTCTGGCAAATCTGGAGGGTATACTAAAAATCAGATATAAGGATTTATACAAAGTTATAATTTTGCCAATAGTAATGTATGACTGTGAAAATTAGACTATAAGGAAAACTATATGCCACAGAATTGATGCTTTCTAATTGTGATGCTAAAGAGGACCTTTTAGAGATCCTTGGACAACAGGGGGATTAAATCAATCAGTGCTTAAAGAATTAACCCTGATTATCAATTGGAAGGTTAAATACTGAAAATGAATACTTTGACCAAATACAGAGATGGGAGTCATTAGAAACGATTCTGATTCTGGGAAAGATTGAAGGCAAAAGGAGAAGGGGCTGTCAGAATCTAAGATGAATCGATAGTGTCATGGAAGCAATAAAAATTAGCCTGAAGAAACTTGAAGAGATAGTGGAGGACAAGAGGGACCAGTGTTTCATGAAGGGTCCAATATGACTAAATGACTCAAGAGTAACACTTCTTTTTTAAATAATCTAGTCTTGACGATTTTTTCTCAACAGGTTCATTTATGACTTGATCAATATCTTTTTCTAAGATAAGGTTATCTAAATATTTTCCCTCTTCTGTTAATCTGGAAAATGCTCACAGTGCATATAGATCCAATATTGATGTTTCATTGTCCGTAGTAAACATTTCCCAATAATATAGTAACCTTGTTCATCTCTTTTAATTATGTCAATTTTAGTCCCAAATCTATCTGAGATCCTAACTGTTCCTTCTGCCTTTTCTAGATAAGCTGAGGTATAGTATATTCTGCTCTAGTCCTTCACTTTTACTTTATATTTATCTCTATTTTTCTGTGTGTTCCTTGGAGACAACATATTAATTTTTATCCTTTTTGCTATCCATTTTCTTCCCATGTGTGGATTCATCCTATTATACTTAATGTCATAGTTACTAATTGGACATTTCCATCTATTCTGTTCCTCTTTGCTGTTTGTCTCCCTCTCCTTCTTTCCATTGTATCCCTCCTCAGATGTCCAATTTCCTTTTGTCAGTATATTGCTCTCCTATTCACATCTCTTCCCATAAATGCTCTTTTATCTTCTCCTCTTAGTCTCCTAGTTCCAAATTGGCCCATCTTTCCAAAGATCACTCTCTTATCCTTTTCCTTTTCCTTTTTCATTCGTATTCTGTTCACCCTTCTCATAATGCCTTCCTCATCCCCCAACTATGCCCTCTTGCTTCGTGACTCCTTTTTCCCCTCACTTTACCTCCCCACCTCTCGATATGTATGCCCCACTAGGTATCCCTTCCTTCCCTCCCTTTTCTTATCCTTCCAGTCCTCTTTTCTTTTAACATTCTTTTCCTTCTCTTATTTTTTCAGTCCTTTAAGGGGACTTCCAGTCCCTCCCTTCTCCCTTCTCCCTTCCCTTCTGTGTCTCTGTACATTAAGACATTACACTTCTAATATCTGATGAGAGTTTGGGTCTAGTACTCCAAACCCTCCATTCCTGCATCACCTTCTCAGTGGCAGTTCTCCCACTCATTCCTCCTCCATATGAGATAGCCATTTCACTCTGCCTTCTCCTGGTTTGTTCCACTATCGTTTTTGGCTAATTCCATTCCATTCCCTGGACCTCAAGTCTTCCATCCATACCTACCTCTTCAAAATACTCAAGCAATGACGCCATTAAAAGGGGCCATAGATGACATTTTCCTATACCAGAATAAAACAATTTGACCTTTTGGATTGCTTGTAATAATTAGGTTTTAAAAAAACCACTTCTGTATGTTTCTCATAGATCAAAATTTCTCCTGAGTTTTAAGAGTTCTCTCCAGAAATGGTTGAAACTCCTTTAGATTGTTATATAACCATTTTTTATTATGCTCATTTTTGCTGAATGTATAATTCTTGGTTGTAAGCCCAATTCTTTTCCTCTGCAAAAATCTACATTCCATGTCTTGAATCCTTTTAATGTTGCAGCCACAAAGTCTTTTATTTTTCTGACTGCAGCTCCAAAGTGTTTAACTTGTTGCTTGTTTTTTTTTTTCTTAAACAGGGGGCTACAGAATTTAGCAATGACATGTTCCTTTGCATTTTCATCGTTAAGTCTCTTTGAGATGGTGTTTGATGGATACTTCCAATTTTTACTTTACTCTGTTTCTAGAACTTCTGAGCAGTTTTCCTTGATGATTTCTTAGATTATGTTGTCTACAATCTTTTTCTTTACCCTAACTTTCCAGGAGCCCAACTATTCTTATATTGTTCCTCCATTTTCTATTTTCCAAGTCAGTTGTTTTGTGATAAGATGTTTCATATTCTCTTCTATTATGTCATGCTTTGGATTTTGCTTTAATATTTCTTGTTGTCTTAAAAAATGGTTAGCTTCTCCCTGCCTAATTCTAGGACTTAATATAGTATTCTCTTCTGAAAGTTTCTGGATTTCTTTTTTCCATTTTGGTGATCTTTCATAATTTTCTTAACTTTCTTGCATTGCTTTTTTCCTTAATTTTTCCTTGATCCCCATCATTTCATTTTAAGATCCTTTTTAAATCTCTTCCAACAGCTCTATTTGAGCTTGTGGCTGTTTGTTGCATTTCTTTGCTGTTTTTGAAGTAGGTATTTTTCCTTCACTATCCTCTGAGTTTGCGCCCAGATCTTCTCTGTCCCCATTATAGCTACCAAGAGTTTAGCTCTTTCTCTTTTGCTTGCTTATTTTTACTTATTTTTATTTTTAGCAACTAGGTCAATAGACTTAATTATTGACTTTTTATGGAGGTTCATACTGCAATGAAGTAGGTTATCTCAAGTTTCAGGACTTTCTTATGTATGTTTGTTTTTTTCCAAGGTCCTCTTTAATTATTGCAGTTCTTATAATCCAGAGTCAGATATGCTCCTGGTTCTCTGCTCAAGCCCCAGACCATGATTGACATCAGATTCTCCAACCAGGGCCAGAAGATAGTTTTGTTACTGCAAATGCAAGCAGCCAGTCTGCCTCCCTTTGTAGCAAAAACCAAGAACTCCATTCTCCTCAGAATTTTCATATCTGATAGAACCCCAGTCCTTCAGCAAACATACTCGCTGGTGGAATCTCCTTCCTCACTACTTCTCTCCTACCACCATAACCTTGTTTTGGGGGCCTCCAAAGACCCTCTTTTGTTAACAATGAGGCTTGAGTTCCTGCCCATAGGGTCTTGAACCCACAAACTTCAAAGTGCATATCTACTCCTTCTGTCCTTAGCCCTGGGCCAGCCAGTGTCTGCAGCCACAGCCACACCAAATACAACTTCTCCCATGGCTCTCTGCTTGTGGTGCCAGTGGTATCCTTGGAGATGCCAGCAACCTCAGCAGAGAAAACAAGGTGAGGTTGCTAATTCTGCCCTTTGGGTCTCACTTTGTGGATTCCCTCCATTTGTCCTATTCCTGCCTCCAGGATCTAAGGGAGTCAGAAACTTTTCTCACTAGTTGTCCTTAGCTATTTATCTTCACTCCAAAAGTCTGGTTTTGCTGCTTTTAGTGTTGATTTTATGTGGTTATTTTTTATTGTGTGTGAGGGAGTTTAGAAAGGTGAGAAAGCTTCAGACCCTTCTCCACCATTTCCCCTATAATTTCTTAAAATATTATGTGTAAGATATTTTTAAAATCATAACTTTCAGTTAGTCCAATAATTCTTTTTTTTAATAATATTTTATTTTTCCCCGATTGCCTGTAAAAACTATTTTTAGCATTCATTTTTTTAATTTTTTAAACATTATTTTATTTGGTCATTTCCAAGCATTATTCATTGGAAACAAAGATCATTTTCTTTACCTCCCCCCACCACCACCTCTCCCATAGCCAACGCATGATTCCACTGGGTATCACATGTGTTCTTTATTCAAACCCATTTCCCTGTAGCTGGTATTTGCATTAGAGTGCTAATTTAGAGTCTCTCCTCAGTCATATTCCCTCAACCCCTGTAGTCAAGCAGTTGCTTTTCATCAGTGTTTTTACTCCCACATTTTATCCTCTTCTTGTGGATACTGTTTTTTAGATCCCTGCAGATTGTTCAGGGACATTGCATTGATCCTAATGGAGAAGTCCATTACCTTCGATTGTACCACAGTGTATCAGTCTCTGTGTATAATGATTTCCTGATTCTGCTCCTTTCGCTCTGCATCACTTCCTGGAGGTTGTTCCAGTCTCCATGGAATTCCTCCACTTTATTATTCCTTTTAGCACAATAGTATTCCATCACCAACATATACCATAATTTGTTCAGCCATTCCCCAATTGAAGGTCATCCCCTCATTTTCCAATTTTTGACCACCACAAAGAGCACAGCTATGAATATTCTTGTACAAGTCTTTTTCCTTATTATCTCTTTGGGGTACAAACCCAGAAGTGCTATGGCTGGATCAAAGGGCAGACAGTCTTTTATCGCCCTTTGGGCATAGTTCCAAATTGCCATCCAGAAACTCCACCAGCAATAAATTAGTGTCCCTACTTTGCCGCATCCCCTCCAGCATTCATTACTTTCCATAGCTGTCATATTACCCAATCTGCTAGGTGTGAGCTGATACCTCAGAGTTGTTTTGATTTGCATCTCTCTGATTATAAGAGATGTAGGGCACTTTTTTCATGTGCTTATTAATAGTTTTGATTTCTTTGGCTGAGAACTGCCTGTTCATGTCCCTTGCCCATTTATCAATTGGAGAATGGCTTGATTTTTTGTATAATTGATTTAGCTCTTTGTAAATTTGAGTGATTAAACCTTTGTCAGAGGTTTTTATGAAGATTGCTTCCGAATTTATTGCTTTCCTTCTGATTTTAGTTACATTGGTTTTGTTTGTACAAACATTTTTTTTAATTTGATGTATTCCAAATTATTTATTTTGCATTTTGTGACTCTTTCTAAGTCTTTCTTCGTTTTAAAGTCTTTCCCTTCACATAGGCCTGACATGTATACTATTCTGTGTTCGCCTAATTTTCTTATAGTTTCCTTCTTTATGTTCAAGTCATTCACTCATTTTGAATTTATCTTGGTGTAGGGTGTGAGGTGTTGATCTAAACCTAATCTTTCCCAAACTGTCCTCCAATTTTCCCAGCAGTTTTTAAGAAATAGTGTATTTTTGCCCCAAAAGCTGGGTTCTCAGGGTTGGTCGTATACTGTCCTGCTGAGGTCGCTTTCCCCCAGTCTATTCCACTGATCATCCTTTCTGTCTCTTAGGCAGTACCAAATTGTTTTGATGACCGCTGTTTATCATATAGTCTGAGATCTGGGACTGCAAGGCCCCCTTCCTTTGTATTTTTTTCATTGTTTTCCTGGATATCTTTGACCCTTTGTTCTTCCAAATGAACTTTGTTATGGTTTTTTCTAAATCAGAAAAAAAATTTTTTGGAAGTTCAATGGGTATGGCACTAATTAGATAAATGAGTTTGGGTAGGATGGTCATTTTTCTTCTATTGGCTCATCCTACCCATGAGCAGTTAATGTTTTTGCAATTGTTCAAGTCTAGTTTTAGTTGTGTGGAGAGTGTTTTGTAGTTGTGTTCATATACTTCCTGTATTTGTCTCGGGAGATAGATTTCTAAGTATTTTATTTTGTCTAAGGTGATTTTGAATGGGATTTCTCTTTCTAGTTCTTGCTGCTGAGCTGTGTTGGAAATATATGGAAATGCTGATGACTTATGTGGGTTTATTTTGTATCCTGCAACTTTGCTAAAGATTAGCTTTTTGGTTGAATCTCTAGGATTCTTTAAGTAGACCATCATGTCATCCTCAAAGAGTGATAACTTGGTCTCCTCCTTGCCTATTTTAATACCTTCAATTTCTTTTTCTTCTCTAATTGCTACTGCTAGTGTTTCTAGTACAATGTCAAATAATAGAGGTGATAATGGGCCTCCTTGTTTCACTCCTGATCTTATTGGGAATGCATCTAGTTTATTCCCATTACAGATAATATTAGTTGATGGTTTTATATATATACTGTTTATTATTTTTAGGAACAACCCTTCTCTTCCTATGCTTTCTAGTGTTTTTAATAGGAATAGGTGTTGTATTTTATCAAAGGCTTTTTCTGTGTTTATTGAAATAATCATGTGATTTTTGTTGGTTTGCTTATTGATGTGGTCAATTATGTGGATGGTTTTCCTAATATTGAACCAGCCCTGCATCCCTGGTATAAATCCTACTTGATCATGGTGAATGACTCTTCTGATCACTTGCTGGAGTCTTTTTGCTAGTATCCTATTTAAGATTTTTGCATCTATTTTCATTAGTAAGATTGGTCTATAATTTTCTTTCTCTGTTTTTGGCCTGCCTGGCTTTGGGATCACAACCATGTTTGTGTCATAAAAGGAGTTTGGTAGAACTCCCTCTTTGCTTATTATGTCAAATAGTTTGTATAGTATTGGGGTTAGCTGTTCTCTGAATGTTTCATAGAATTCACTGGTGAATGCATCAGGCCCTAGGGATTTTTTCTTAGGAAATTCTTTGATGGCCTGTTGGGTTTCTTTTTCTGATATGGGATTATTTAAGAAATCTATTTCTTCTTCTATTAGTCTAGGCAATTTATATGTGTGTAAATATTCATCCATATCACATAGGTTGGTATACTTGTTGCCATATAGTTGGGCAAAGTAGTTTTTAATGATTGCCTTAATTTCCTCTTCATTGGAGGTGAGGTCCCCCTTTTTCATCCTTGATGCTGTTAATTTGTCTTTCCTCTTTCCTTTTTTTAATTAGATTGACAAGTACTTTGTCTATTTTGTCTGTTTTTTCAAAGTACCAGCTTCTAGTCTTGTTTATTAGTTCAATAGTACTATCACTTTTGATTTTATTAATTTCTCCCTTAATTTTCAGGATCTCTAGTTTGGTTTTCTTCTGGAGGTTTTTAATTCGTTCGTTCTCAAGTTTTTTGATTTGCATTTCCAATTCATTGATCTCTGCCCTCCCTAATTTGTTAATATATGCACTCAGGGATATGAATTTTCCTCTGAGTACTGCTTTGGCTGAATCGCATAAGGTTTGAAAGGATGTCTCACCATTGTCATTTTACTCAACGAAATTACTAATTGTTTCTATGATTTCTTCTCTAACTAACCAATTTTGGAGTATCATATTATTTAATTTCCAATTAATTTTTGATTTGGCTCTCCATGTACCCTCACTGATCAATATTTTTATTGCTTTATGATCTGAAAAGGTTGCATTTATTATTTCTGCTTTTCTGCATTTGAGTGTCATGTTTCTGTGACCTAGTGAATGATCTTTTTTTGTGAATGTGCCATGTGCTGCTGAGAAGAAGGTGTACTTCTTTTTGTCCCTATTTATTTTTCTCCATATGTTTATTAACTCTAATTTTTCTAAGATTTCATTCACCTCTTTTACCTCTTGCTTATTTATTTTTTGGTTTGACTTATCTAAATTTGATAGTGGTTGGTTCAAGTCTCCCACTAATATGGTTTTACTGTCTATTTCCTAATTCAATTCTCCTAGTTTCTCCATTAGAAATTTGGATGCTATACCATTTGGTGCATACATGTTGATTAGTGATATTTCCTCATTGTCTATAGTCCCTTTTAACAGAATATATTTACCTTCCCTATCCCTTTTGATCAGGTCTATTTTTGCTTTGGCTTTGTCAGATATCATGATTGCAACTCCTGCCTTCTTTCTATCAGTTGAGGCCCAAGAGGTCTTACTCCATCCTTTAATTCTAACCTTGTGAGTATCAACCTGCCTCATATGTGTTTCTTGAAGACAACATATGGTAGGGTTTTGGGTTCTAGTCCAATCTGCTATTTGTCTATGTTTTATGGGTGAGTTCATCCCATTCATGTTCAAAGTTATGATTGTCACTTGTGGATTCCCTGGCATTTTGGTATCTTCCCCTAATTCTGACCTTTCTTCTTTAGCTATATCCTTTTAAACCAGTGATTTACTTTAGGTCAGTCTCCCTAGTCCCCTCCCTTGGTATGCTTCCCTTTCTACCCCCTCCCTTTTTGTTCCCTTCCCCTCCCCCCTCTCCTTCCCTCCCTTTTTATACTCCCTCCCCTCTGGCCCTCCTTAATTTCCCTTTCTTTCTTACCCTGTTGTTTAAGATAGATTCAGCATCCCACTGGATCTAGATGTTCTTCCCTTTCAGAGTTGATTTCACTGAGAGTAAGGTTTAAGTAATACCACTTCATGCTCTCTTCCTCTCCTTCTCATATGAGAGTTCTTCCCCTCCCCTTTCCATGTGTATCTTTGTATGGGAAAAATTATTCTATTTGTTCCCCCACATTTCTTGAAGTAAATCTTAGTATTGTTGATGCTTCCCCTTCTCCCTTTTTCGTTCTTTGCCCCCCCTTTCACCAAATCTTCATGATGTCCCAATCTTTCCCTATGCATGATTCTTCTAACTACTCTTATGGTGCATACAATTTTTGAGAGTTACACAATACATTTGCCCCACATATTAATATATATAATTTGATGCAAATGTAGTCCTTATAGAAGAGAGTTTGACTTAAAGAAAAAGATAAGATTTATCTCCTTTTCCCTTTCTTTCATATTTACCTTTTCATCTTTCTCTTGCTTTCTGTGCCTGGATATCAACTTTTCCACTAAGTTCTGGTCTTTTCTTAGCAAATGCTTGGAAATCTTCTGTTTTGTTGAATGCCCATTCTTTCCCCTGGAAGTATATAGTCAGTTTTGCTGGGTAGTTGATTCTTGGTTGGAGACCCAGCTCTCTTGCCTTTCTAAATATCATGTTCCATGCTTTGCAGTCTCTTAGTGTGTTATCCACTAAGTCATGTGTGATCCTTATGGGAGCCCCCCTATATCTGAAGCTCCTCTTCTTGGCTTCTTGTAGGATTTTCTCCTTTTCTTGGAAGCTCTTGAATTTGGCGATTACATTCCTAGGGGTTGTCTTTTGGGGATTTAGTATAGAGGGTGTTCTATGAACCCTTTCTATTTCTATTTTGCCCCCTTGCTCCCGAACATGTGGATAATTTTCTTCTATAATCTCCTGTAGTATAGCACTGAGGTTTTTGTTTATCTCTGGTTTTTTGGGCAGACCAATAATTCTCATGTTGTCTCTTCTTCCTCTGCTTTCCTGGTCTGTGACTTTTTCAGTGAAATATTTTATGTTTTCTTCTAATTCGTTAATTTTTTGGCTTTGCTTTATTAATTCTTGCTGTTTTGCAAGCTCACTGTCTTTCAGTTGCTTAATTCTGGTCGTTAGGAACTGGTTTTGCTTTTCAGCTTTGTCTGCCCTTTTATTAGATACTTCCAGCTCTTTCTCCAGTTGTGAAGTCTTGCCTATCAAACTGCTGATCTCTTTCTCCCATTTTTCTTTACAAAAGGTTTCCATCTTTTGGGTAAGCTCCAATTTGAGTTCTTCCAAAGTTTGTGGATAATTTCCATTTGGGGAGGCATGTTTTGATTTTGTTTGGGTTTCATCCTTTTTTTCTTTGGTTTCCTTGGGTACTCCTGCCATAAAAGTTTTCAATAGTCACCTTTTTCCCTTTCTTCCTGGAGGCTTTATTTTGGGCCGTGTGAGCCATCCCTTTGGTGGTTTTATTCCCCTTTCCTTTTATTCCCCTATTCCAGTCTGGGGTCTGGGTGATATGGGCAGGTTTTCTTTATATTTAGGTTGCCTCAGACTAGTTCTTCCCAGCCTCTGAGGTTTCTTAGAGCGCAGGCCCCTGTGCTCAGCGCAACCGCCCCTGTGTTCAGTGCAGGATTCTCCCGTGGAACTGCCCTGAGAGGTCATTTCCTAGCAGTCTTTAGATCCCAAGGGTCCTGGTGTACCCCCCAGACAGAGATGTTCCTCACTCACTCGCTATTCCAGTGAGCGCTCTGATACCTTACTCAGGTTTGATGGGGAAGGTGGGGGGGTGGGGGGAGGGAGGCTCAGTTCATGTTTTTTTGCAAGCTTTTCCTCCTTCTTATAGTGTGGAAATGTTCAAACCCCACATACCTTCATTTCTTTGGGGTACTGGAGAGTCCCTCCTTTCTTCCAAAGGTGATTTTTATGCTCTTTTGAGGTAGTCTATTTCATTCCATCCTGGGGAGAGGAAGCCATTCGCATCTAGATTGCAGCCATGTTAACCCAGAAATCCTAGTCCAATAATTCTTAAATTATTTTCCTTAATCTATTTCCCAGGTCAGTTGTTTCTTTGGTGATATATTTCAAATTTTCATCTATTTTTTCAATTTTTTAAATTTGTTTTACTATTTCTTAATGTCTTGTTGGGTCATTACTTTCCATTTGCCCAATTCTAATTTTTGAAAATTATTTTCATCAATGACATTTTATCTCTTTTTTCCCATTTGGCCAATTCTTCTTTTTAAGGAGTTCTTTTCAGAGAATTTTTGTGCCTCCTTTACTTTTGGGTCAAATTTGGGACAGTGAAGTGTAAACCTTAAAATTTCTTAGACTTATGAATATTGGAAATTTCCCCATTGGGAATTTTCATACTTGAAAAAATTTCCTACTGATAGTAAGAACTCTATTGGAATATGAAACTCCTTGGCATGGGAGGATCCTTCTCCTCCCTACTTAAGACTACTTTAGGACAGAAACCTTTTGCTAAACAATGGAAAGGGCTTTGACCTATGCTTAAGCATAGAACAGGAAGTTCTTTGAGTCATGATTGATTTTAGAATTGATACAATAGAGATACTTGGAATGACAGAACCAGGTCTTGGAACTTATAATCTCCACCCTACTCAGAGTAACAGGATTTAGGAAGGGCTGCAGCAAAGATCAAGATTTAATTATTTGATAATATGACCTTCAACAAACATGTGCAAAGGGGGGCAGACCTCTGGGTGGTCCTGGGTTACCCTAGAGCCACCATTGGCACAGAGGAGAGATCGACAGTGATTGGTAGATGTGAGAACTGAGGGGAGGGAACTTAGATGGTTTCCTTAAAGAGAGCGGGGGTCTGAGGAGGTTGCTCTGTTGGAGGACCAGGAGAGGAGGTTTGGCTCTGAGGAAGTTGGCTCTGAAGGAGGTTGCTTGGAAGGAGGAGAGAGGTTGCTCTGAAGGAGGTTTTGCTCTGAGGAGGTTGCTCTGGAGGAGGTGGGAGGAGAGAGGTCCTGGAGGGAGAGCTCCTGGAGAGGTCTTGAAGGAGGCTGTGGAAGGAGAACTCAGGAGGAGTCAGGAGGAGAATTCTCTGGAAACATTTCTTGAAAGGAGGCTCTCTTGAAGGTGAAGCCTGAGGTTGGCATGAGAAGCCTTACCTAGAGAGATCTTGGGTGAGTGATAAAACCCACTGACTGATTTATTCATTCTTATTCCTTTCTTACTTTCTCTCTTTTTCTATTGATTAATCAGTGTATTATAAATTAAATTTCTCTATAAAACCCAGTTGGCTTGGGCATATTCATAAATTGGGAATATATTCCCTGGCAACCATCTTATATTTATATAATCCCAAGACACAGTAGAAAACATATTTCAGCGGTCATAATTGATATATATATATTTCCCTTGCTCCCAAACATTTTAATTATCACAGTTTATGGCTCCCACTCTCTTATCTACAACTATTTAATGCTCAAAACTAATTTAAATCTAACAGAAGCTAAATATGGAGAGACTAATCAGTATTCTTTGACAGCTTTAAAGATTAGACATTTTGTATTAGATTCCAGATCACTAGTATATAATATTGAATTTAAATTATATACAGTAGGTCTGGAGTAGAGGCAGCAACTCAACCAGGGTCTTCCAACATTGCCCTAAAACCAACTTTAAAATAAAACTTCAAATCAAATTATGGAGCACCATAGCCAGCAAAAGGTCAGGATCAGACATTTTTCCAATATAAGTCAACTTAAGAGGTTTGAAAGAGAAGTACTATTTTCATCAGCATTTCTTGTCCCTTTTTTACTAAACTATTAGTTCTCTTTTCATAATATTCATGCACCACTCTCATTCCTTTCCCCAAGTTTTCCTCTACTACACTTATCTATCTTTAACTCTTCCAGCAATTCTTGTTAAATTTGCTTCTAACATGCATTTTTCCTCCTTGGAAGCTTTGCTTATATTTGTTTTTACATTATTGTCTCTTCTTTGTTTATATTTTGATCTACCCTGTCCCCATAAAAGGTTTTTGTGGTTAGGTTCTTTTTGTTGTTGTTGTTGCTTGTTTATTTTTTCCAGACTATTTCTTGAATTTAAACTTTATGTTAAAGTTGTGCTCTGCTCAACTGGGACAGGAGCAATATTCTCCCAAACTTCATGCTTTTTCCCATTACTGTTTTTTATAGATAGTTCTGTGTGTCTATAAGTTTTCAGTGCTTCCAAAAGAAGCATGGTTACTGCTCTCCCAGTCTGTGTTTTGTTTTTTTTTTCCTTTGAAGAGCCTCTGGTCCCCTGAAGGCAAGAGTTAATGCCCCCTTCTTTCTTGATATTTGTTGTAAGCACTCCTCTCTGCCCTGGAACTACAACCCAGAAATTACAAATTGGCAATAGCATTGCAAAATGGTGCCTGATCTTGCATCTAGTGCCAACACTGGGTCCTCTGTAATCTCTTTCTGAATCATTCTCCGGTGCCCTTGTTATTTCTGGACTGAGAATTCTCAAAGCTGCTACTCTTGTTCTCTGAATTGCCACCACATGAGCTCTAGACTAGATCCAATCCTAGTGGCATAAGCCTCTCCTTCAAACTTCTTAAGTTGAAATGCTAGAAAAATGTCTGACCCTGACCTTTTGCTGGCTATGCTGTTCCATAATTTGATTTGAAGTTTTATTTTAAAGTTGGTTTTACGGAAATGTTGGGAGAGTTTGGCTGAGTTGCTGCCTCTACTCCTCCACTACTGTATGTAATTTAAATTCAACATTATATTATAATGATCTGCAATCACATCCAAAATATCTATTTTTTAAAGTTGTCAAAGAGTACTGATTAGTCTCCTTATATTTAGCTTCACTTTGTCCCAGATTCAATATGCAAAATTATCTAGAAAGCTGTAATGGATGAGTGAGAAATGTAGAAGAGAAAATATTTTAAATTCAGCCATAAAGGCAATAAATTTAAGTCATAAACGTATAAAATTTTAAATCTAAAATTTCCTACAAATGAACTTCAAAATTTCAAAATTTCCCTGGGCAAAAACAAAGTATTTGCGTATGATTTCTGTTCTACTCAACTCTAGATTCACATGAATTCCTGGGTATTATACAAAATGTGTGCACCTTATTTGCTTTGAACAACCCTTTTAGCCTATTAAAGTTGTGTGCTGTAGATCATGTATATAAGATATGACACGATTAGCACTTTCCTAAAGTTCTCTTAATTTCATTTACATAACTTCCTTGCCCCATGTAACCTGATTTGCTCAGATTCCTGGTCTGGGGCATGAAAAGGTCCCAGATGCATGTCGTTAGAACCCCTAAAACTTGATGTATGCCCGAAACCATATAAGAGTTCCTTTACCCTAATGACTGACTAACCAGACCTAGTTTCCAGATGGAGTTAAGGTGGTAGGGGGAGAGCCTGTCCAGAAAAAGTATGCCACCTTGTCATATATTTTTGCTATCTTGGGACAAAGTAAACCTCCTTCTTTGTTAAATGTTTAGTGATTTGCAAGTTCCTCATTCTATCCTAACATCAAAGATAACCTAAAAGGCTTTTGGGGTTCACACTTCACTTGCCATGCTTGGAATAGTCTAGGAGGATTGGAATGAGTGAGACTGTCTCCAAGCTTACATGAGGAATCCTGCAAATACAGAAGAGGGTGGCCTCATCGGATAGCAGGATGCTAACACTCCCTGTTGCTAGAGTCCTAGTTTTTTATGAGGAGTCCTTTCTGTGGGACCAGCAGCAGACTCCTGCTCAGACAGATGGATTTGCTTGGTGCTTGCTGGAAAAAGCTATGGAGGAGGGGAAAGAAAGTGCCACCACCAGCATTCCTTGGTTGCTGTTGATAGTGCTGCATTAACTGGATTGCCAGTACACTCAGACTAAAAGTGGATTGGCACATTCAGTAGATAGAGACAGAAATCTCAGCTTTCAGGGTCATTGTAGCTAATGGAGCTGGTACCTAAAAGTGAAGAGATCTCACCAGAGGAGGTGGAAACAGAGACACCCTAATCAGGAATCCACCAGTGGAACCTGACTTAGAGGTTCTGGTCCCTACTGGGAGAGAAGCTGAGACTGAAGGAGAAAAGGATTGGGGCCGTTTTTCAGCATCTTTACAATGAAACTGAAGGACTATAAGGAGAATTTAGAAGTGTTCAATCAACTAGAAGAAGTTGTTTGGAAACTGACAATTAAGAAAATGGGTTTAAACAAGATATGAGCACCAACCCACAAGAGATAAAAGTTAAATTTAAATTTTCTACATCCATATAACTTTCTAGATTTAAGGATTATTCTAGGATTTGGCAATTATTGTAGATTTATTAATGTTGTTTTTTTGTTTTTAGCCCTTGAATGGCTCCAGTTATGCAATACATGATTGAAAAGTGAATCAGAGGGGAATGAAAATGCAAATTCCTCTAAAGCCTACAAGAGCAATCAGAAAACAATGGATAGATGAATATGAATAAGCAGTCTGATTGCCTCACAGTTACACCAATGCAAATCTTATAGATCCAAGATAGATATTTGTCCTACATACAGACTCCAGCCTGGACAGCTGGGGAGCAGGGTTTTATTATTTTTGTTATTATTGCTGTTGTTATTTCTTTTATTTGTTTACCAAGAAAATAAAGATCATCAGAGACCAATAGGATTTGGCAGCAGAAGACTTTGTGAAAGTGACAACAGGTAGGCATATTTAATCTGGAGTTCTAGACCTCGAAGTGGGATGTTGCTGAAAAGTTCTGCAAGTATGGAGCCAAATTCCAAGTGTGGGCCGATAACAAGCCATTGATCCCATATTTTGATCAGTAACAAGTTAGCTGCTACTTGTTAGAGACAAATATGACCACTACTCAGCTCTAGGTTAGAATAAACAACTGGACAGGGAAGATTAATGCACATAAATGCTTTGTCCAGGAGGCCACGTAATACACCTCCCTACTCTGCAAAATAGAGAAATGCAATTTATATGTGACAAGCTGCTAAGAAAACTCCATGCTTGCAAAGAGAATGAATTCCCGGAGCACCTTCAGACAGGTCCTCTGGCTCAGGGAATGGTTGACAGCTCAGCCTTTCTTGCTTGCTGGTGCCACCTAGTGGTTATATGCACAAGGCTGGAAAGGTAAATTGGAACCAGGTTGTGAAGGCTTTCCTTCTATTTCGCCGTTTTGTGGATGGGCAGCAGGCGTGGTGTGTGGAGAGATTGACTTGAAGCCAAGAAGACCTGGTTTTGAGTCCTTCCTCTGACATGCTGATTGAAGAAAATCCTTGAACCTCTTAGGACACTCGTTATGATTGTAAGTGGCAGAGAAGGTATTGATGTGCAGTGACAGAGGGAGTTTCCTCACTGAGGGACTGCCCAGACCAAGTACATAGCAGGTCTGGTAGCTCTCTTACATTTCTAATTTTACAGTCACTATATTCCATTATGTTCATATACTCTAATTTATAATATCACAATTATCAAGAGGTGATGGAGCAAAGGAGGTAGAGGGCTAGCCTCGATATCTGAAAGATCCTGAGTCAAGTGTTACTCCAACACTTACTGGCTAAGAGAACACACAGAAAGGTCAGTTTCCCCATCAATGCCTCAGGCAGCTCTCTACTGCTGTAAATTGCAGAATTGTCCATCTCCGTGTAAGGAAGGCTTTTCTCACATTGGGACCTTTCCTCAGTGCTGAAATCACACATTTATATCAAAAAATAGTTTCAACCATTCCTCAGTTATTGAGCATATAGCATATGCTCATCCTGTCATATCTTATACACTTGATCTCCACCAAGAATAAAAAAAATTACAACTAGAACACCTATGACCATTTTTAATAAATGTAGGCAATTTTCCTCATTTTATTATGTTTTGGGGACAGTTCCAGAAATGGAGTCCCTGAGTCATGAGCTATGATATGTTTTGTGATTCATTTCACATCTTATTGCTCTTCAAATGCTTTCTGCAATCTCACCAATAATGTATTAGAGTAGCTAGCTATTCCCCCATAACCCTGCAAAAATTGGATTTTGTAATTTTTAATATATTTTTATTATTCCAGTGAGCATAAGGTAGTATCTTAAGACTGTTTGACATTGTGTAATTAGGTTCTACTCCCCATGACTCTAATTCCTAGCATCCCACTTTCCTTCTCACCATTATGTCCTTGCATTTTGGAGATAAAGTGTTCTGGGACCCTCCCTTCTCTTTGTTTTCCCACAAACAGGGCTGGGAAAAACCTTTCTTTCCTTAGGTTTTTACTTTTTTTCTTTTCTTTTACTTCAAGTGATTATTAATAAATCTTATAAAATATAATACTTGGAGTTATTGGATATTAATTTTAATCTTACAACATGAATTTCTAGGACTAACAGAATTTGAGCATGTTTTAATGTGATTATTAGCAGTTTGCACTTTCTCTTTATAAAATGCCTTCTTGTCTTTTGACTTTTGATTCATTAGGGAAAATATAGAGATGCATCAGATCCTTATATGTTCTGGATGTCACATATTTATCTGTTAAATTCCCTTCTTAATCTGTTACTTTCTTTTAATTTCAAGGATTTTTTTTTATTATGGTCCAAATATTTTATCTTCATGAGGTCAAATCCATCAATTATATAATTTATTTGATTCATTGATAAAGCTGTGCTTCCTCTTCAGTTTAGACAAATAAATTATTCTATTTCTTTCTAATTTGTGATTTTAAAATATTTTAGTTTGATGTGAGTCACAGATAAAAACTTTTTTAAAATTGTTTTGCTATACTGCCAGTTGGTTTTCTTAGTAATTTTAATTGGCTCATGATTCTGTTTGCCTATGAGGGTGGGGGTTGAATGAGGATTAATCCAACCTAATCCTTTATAATAATTGAATTCTATTTCTGGGTTCCCTACTCTATCCCATTCTATAAATATTCTAATATTTCTCTCAAAATAAAAATATTTCAATATTTTAGTGGTAGTCAAGCCTTAAAATTATTGCTTTATTGATATCTAATATTTCTTCATCATTTTTCATAGATCTTGATTTTGCCTGTTTATTTTTCATGTAAATCTTATGATATTACTTAATTTTATGAAGTAACCTATTGGCACTGCATTAAATCTGTAAATTAGTTTGCAAATTATTTTTATTTTTACTATATCTGCTTGACCTTCATTTTATGATAGGTTTCACTTCACCAGAGTTCTCTGCCAGGCCTCAGCTACTTCTTCCCTCTAGATCATTTCAACTCTGAAACTCACATTTCAGAACACTCCTTAGCTATCTTCCCTTTGATAAGAAGTCTAATTCCAGAACCTCCATTTAAGAAGCGTGCCCAGGCTATGAGCTCTTCATTTTCTTTTGGATTATATTCCTCCAGACTTCATGGCTCAAAGCTAGGTGCCTTCTTCCCACCTTTTTCATTTCTTTTATGGGTTGTCTTCCCCTTTTGAATATAATCTCCTTGAGGGCAGGGGATATCTTTTTAATTGTATTTGTATTCCCAGCAGCACAATGCCAGATACCTGGTAAGCAACATTCTTGACTGAATGTACTAATACTGAACCAGAGATACCCTGCCATTTGTTCAATTCTTTTTTGATTTCTGTAAAAAAAAAAAAAGCATTAGTTGTCTCTAATTTGTCTCGAAAAGTTATTGCCTATATATTTAATATGTTTTCTCATAATTATAAAAAAGCATTTCCCTTTCTATCCATTTCCTTTGATTCTAGGTGGTGGCATACTAAAATGAATATGATTTGGTAATTCAGTCTTGAATCCTGTTACTCTGCTAATGTCATTTATTTCACCAAATATTCATTAATATAATGCTTTATATATAACCTTAGGAATTTCCTTCCTCCAAAACAAAATCAAAGACAAACTTTTGACTTTCAGAAGCACGACTAGGGAGAAAACAATCTCTCTCTCTCTACCTCTCTCTCTCTCTCTCTCTCTCTCTCACACACACACACACACACACACACACACACACACACACACACACACACACACGTTTAACCAAAACATCATAGTAGTACAATTCCTTGGATCCTAAGATATCTTATTGTATAAGTATCTCAGTTATGGAAACACAGAGTTCATGGACTGAAATAATCCTACTCAGCAAGGATGAATGATGTAATTAACTGGATCACCAGAATCAGAGGATTCCGTGATGCTATTAAATATAGTTTTAGGCTAACTGCCTCCATCAGGACAGTGGCTTCTAAGAACACAATCCCAGTGATTTTCCTGGCACAATTGTTCTCCTCCTGCTGTACACTCTGCAGTAATTCCTGACTCCTTTGACTGTCACTGCATGAAGGACTTTAGTCAAGCATTATTTTGCTTACTTGCTGCCCTTCACCTGCATCCAAATGCTGCAAGCCATTTATTTGTTGCCAGCTGCAATAAACTCAAGCCATGAACATCAATAGTCACAGTTTGTGTGTGATGGCAGAGCAGCAATGCAAAGACTACTGGATTTTGATCAGAAAATACTTGCTGTGCTACTGATTAGCTAAATGACTTTAAGCAAGTTATTTTCTGTCTTTGAACTTTAATTTTTCTTCTCTAGATGATCACTAGTGTTAAATTCAAAGGAAAGATCATGGAGGATGAGTACTGAAAAAGACTATTGAATATGCTGATTAGATCATTGGTAACTCCAGGTAGTATTTTGTGGTAGGGTTGAAAACCACTCTACAATAGGACCAGATAATCTCTGTGGCCCTTTCCAGAACTACCATTTTATATTATATGAATCTTTTTTGTTTGGCATTCTCTAATCCTAGGAGTTTAAGGTTTCTAAGAATTCTAATCAAATCTGATTCTATATTTGAACATAAGAGGTGTTCAAAAAAGATAGATGTTCAATAAAAATGTTCTTGCTAGTTACAGTTATCATTGCTGATGCTTTTGTTATTATAGATGGATCCTTCTAGTCCTTCCATTTTGAGCTTCATTGTTGACTTAATAAAGTTTAAACTCCTGATACTATCATTTAAAACCCTTTACAATCTGGTGCCACCCTGCCTTGGCAACCTTGCATTACTCCCTCACATTCATCCCATACTCAAAAAAAGTCAAACTATTCATTTTTCTACATGCATTCTTTCCACCTTCCTGATTTTTACTTTTGCTCCCCTTGATCCCCATCCCTTGGTGTTGTCTTCTTGTATACCATGGAACCATAGCATTTTGATTTGGAAAAAGTCTTATCAATCATATAATCCAACTATCTCATTTTTCAGATGAATAAAGAACCTAATAATCAGAGGGGAGAAGTGATTTGCCTAACATCACATATAGGCAGCTTGTAAGAGTGGAAGGATTGAAATCCAGGTTATCTGACTCAATACCTAATGCTTTCTTCCAATTCAAATGAAAGTGTTTCAATAAATCATTGTTATTCTTCTTTAAGAATAATGCTTGTGATACCAATATGATTTACATACATATATGTATTTTGGAGTTTAAAATTTGATTTTACAGATTTTATTCCCATTGATCTTCACCATAACCCCACGATGGTGGCAGGAACAAGTATAAATCTCCATTTTTCAGATAAGGAAACTGAAATGTTACTCAAAACACTTTAATCTCTTAAGCACATATTTCAATTAAACATTTATTAAGCATCATCTATAAGCAGAGCATTGTACTATACACTGGGGGAGATAAAAAATTCAGATAAGACATATTCCCTACACTCATGAAATTCATAGTATAGTAGGGGAATAAGACATGAAAACTGATAGCAATAGCACGCACATATCACTGTGAGATTTACAAAATATTTTGTTCTCAGAATCTTACACAAGACAGATAGTGCAAGAATTATTATACACATATTACAAATGAGAAAACTAAGACTCTGAGAGGCCCAGCATGGCATAAGTGAGACATCCTATTAAAGTCTAGCATTTGTTCCTAGTTAGAGGCAATGCTGCCTCTAAGATATAAAATTTTAAGTTCATTTTTGAAAGGTCTAGAATTGTTTTCCATTCATTCTAGCAATTTCTTGGTTGTTCCTTCATAATCTTTGTCTTAAGTACAGTCACATCCATGCCAGAGAAATGTAAAATTGGAGCAACATTCTTTTCAGAAAGACTTCTGATTTTCTCTAAGGTGTCCTATGAAGCCTAGGTAGAAGATTAGCAAAAGGTTTTCCATCGGGGAATCCTTCATTGGAAAAGTGACATTTGAGTTAAGTTTAGTTTTAGGGCAGCAGTATGGCATAATGACAAGGTACCTATTCTTGGAGTTAGGAAGTCCTGGTTCAAGTCTCAGCTGTGCCACCAATTTACTGTGCTTCCTAAAGCAAATCATTTAGATTCTCTGGGTTTCAGGTACTTCATCTTATGATGACTATAGAATTATATAACCTCAAATATCTCTTCCACTTTTAATAATCTGTAACATTTGCTACATTTTAGTTTAGGTTTCAATTTTGGAGTACACATTATCTCTCCCATCTGATTAAAAAATTTTTGAAGGTAGCAGCTATTTCTTATCTTTATGTCCTCCTCTATAGTGGAGCAATATCTTCATACTATACCCTGTACAGGTTAGACTGGTTTTTCCTTGAAAGATATTGAAATTGTCCTGGAATTTAATAGTCCCAGGGAATTAAGACTCAGATTATTGACAGGGCTTCTTAGATGATGCCTGGGTATGGGGGGAGCTCCTTCCCAAGGAACTCCAGCTGTTGTTCCCTGATGCTTGACCAGTCATAAGCTGATAACTTAGAAGAAGGGGAACTCGACTCAGCTAAATCAATGTGGTGTACTTGCCAAATATTCTTAGTTGAATATCCTTCCCCTTCCATGGCTAAGTAAATCTCCATTTGTTCACTCTTAAATCTTCTACAAGGGTTCTATTTTAGTCTAATATTGAACCTGAGGTACCAGATAAGCCTGGTCATCTCCAGCATTGCCTTCTGTTCTGCATATAGTGAGTACTCAGTTGATGTTTGTGGAATCAAGTTCTCAATATCTACAGTCAAAGAAATGTATAGCAAGATCAGAGATCTATTCCAATCCCCTCTGTTTTATGTAAAAGAATTATGTGTACCCAAGGTTACACAATTTAGTGGAAGAGTCAACACCTGACCCAGGTTCCTTGGACTAAAAAGTTGGTGTTATTCCACCCTATGACAGTGCACTGATATTGCATTTTAGGGTCATCGTTGTTATCTCCTTAAGGTCATCAACATTCTAAAGTAGATTATAAAGCATGACTGAAGTACACATACGGTGACTCACCCCCATAACAGAGTAAACAAACATTTCACAGAAGTGAATTGTTTATCTTTTCTGACAAGGAAAATAATAGAAAAGGAAAAACAAATCTAGACAAAGGAACTCTTCCAATTCTGATTATGGAATAGTGTATATATATTTTCTCCCTTAAAGAGCCACCTCTCTTCCAAATAACTTTCTCCATCTCCCTTTCCATATTCCATTTAAAATTGCTTGGTCCCATGGGATATGCTGGTAGAAAGTATGCATTTTTTTGGTTAGAACATAAATCAAATTCACATTTCATAGATATTTGAATTAGAAAGTACCAGTAGGAATGGTGGTAATGATTGATAATGAGAACAATAATAATAACTTACTAACAATAATTATAACTCATATTTATGTAGTATTATCCATTTTAGCCCCTGCAAAGGGTTATCATGATTCCCCCATTTTACACATGAGGTACCTGGGAAGGAAGACTAGCTAAGGAGCCAGGATTCTTAGGAGATCCAGCTCTGAAACTGGCTCTCTGAACTTGGACAGGGCACTTGAACCTTACCCCAGGACTCAGTTCCTCTGGAAAATGAAAGAATTAAACTTCATCATTTCTGAGATTCCTTTCACCTTTGACATTCTGTGATTCTAAGACTCAAAGAGGGTTAAGTGATTTGACCAAAGTAATAAAGTCAATAAATAACAGGGCAAAGACTGAAACTCTTGTTTCTAGTTTTGTAATTAATGTTTTTCCCACTACAATGAGAAAACAGCATGGTTTAGTAGAATGAGTCCTAGCCAGTAGATTTAGGTTTTCGTTTTTAGCATTTCCACTTCACTGACTTTATGACCTTGAGCAAGCAACTTAGTTTCTCTGAGTCTTTACAAGTTGCATTATCTACATGGTAAGGTTATTGTGAGGAAAGCACTTTATGAATTGTCACATAACCTAAAAATAGAAGCTACTGTTATTATATCAAAATTATTGAAGGTATTGGATTTGGGGGATTAAGGAATTAATTTTTTTCTAAGGTGTGGAACCTTCCCAGAATGGGCCTGTTCCTACTTTGCAGACTCCTAGTCTCTAAAATGAGAACACCTGAATAGTATTTTTAATTATATGAGGTTAAACTTAGTTCAGAGGGTGATATATTTGACAGTCTTTATTGAGAGGAAAAGACTGGAATCAGCTTGTTCTCTAGTCATCCTGCTTGATTTTGTCCTCTCTCTAGTAGCTGGAATACACTTTAGATTAGTATTTTATTTGAGCTTTTCCCCCAAAGGACCACTTGCTACAAGCAAAATGAAGGCTATGAGATGCTTACAGGGAAGTTTTCTTTGGCATCAGAAAGGGAAGAAATCCCATCTAAATAGCTGTCTCCAGGTAAATTGGGAAAAAGGAATGAAATGAGCTTCCTTAGACCCAATGTGAAAAGAGTAATGCCCTGGCAGTCACTAGTCTAGTTCTAAACTTGCCTTTGGCACTAACCTGTGTGATGTGGAATATGAACTTTATGTTAAAAGAAAGAATCCTTGCAATTCCTTACCCTGTCAGTCCTGATGTTTTATTACCTGAGCCCTTTCATTTCTAAAATTCTGTGATAACAAGATGATGCCTTCCCACTCCAACATTCTTTGGTTTGGGGATTCTAAGGTCACTTCCAATTGTGATATTCAATGTTCTCTGATTTTAGGTCCTACATCTATAATATTGCATAATCCAAAAATGCTAATCTTGGTACATCAATATCTACTCATAGAAAAATGAGAAAGTATTTGGTGGCCTTTCAGAGGAGTTGAACTTTGTTTTTCTTGCAAGGAGAATTGCAAATTGAAATGAAAGTTTAAGTTTCCCTCTAAGAGGCAAGGGAGTCTTGCTTAGGATTTTCTGAGTCTAATGCTCCAATGAATATCTATCACCTCACCCTATGACCTATGGTATAATGCTAATATGTACAACATTTAATTAGCAATTAAATAACATTTTTTCTATATCAAAGTTGCCAGTATGAAAACTAGGCATACATTATTTGAATGTTTTATTATTGTATGCTTTTCAGTCGTGGGTAGAAAAAATATTCAAGACTGTTCATTTGAAAATAATGAGTATACTTCCAGGTGAGCATGGCTGCAGAGTAGACATGACTGGCTTCCTCTCCTCAGACCCAATGACACAGACGACCTCAAAAGACCCCCCTAAAAACAAAAACAACCATCCTCATAAGAACGCACAGATCCCACACTAAGGCGCAGCACTGAAGGTAGGTGGGACTCTGGCATTTCCACAATATAAGGGAATGAAAAGCTGACCCACCCTCCCCAACCCTCCCCCACCACACCGATGGAGTCAGAGTTTAAGTCAGCACTGGCCAGAATGAACAAGTGAGGGAGGGGAACCCCAGGACTGAACCAGGGACAACCCCAGGTATGGGGGACCTGAGTAAGACCACCAAGGACCTACTCCTGTGAGTAGTAAAACCTGAAACCCCAGCAGGTGGGCAAGGGGAACTCAGATCATGGGCACCCAGAACTAGCACGCTATAATCAATGAGTGCACAAAGGGATCCCCTGAAGTGATCAAGGGGAACCCACAGGTCTTGGAAGTTAACTAAAACCACCAAAGACCCACATCTGAGAGCAGTAACACCTGAAATGCTGGCAGGCAAGGGAGGGCAGACTCTGGGCTTCCCCTGGAAGACAACGCAGCCTCAGAGAACGGAGAATTTGCCTGGGGCTAAAGCCTCAATCATTATACCCATACACTGAGAGCCAGCCCTCCTCAGATTTCTGACTGGAAAGAGGAGAAAAAAAACCATAGAGATGGCAAACAGTGCTCAGGGTCAGCCTCCCAACACCAAGTAAAGCAAGAAGAAGGGGGTGACTTTGGACACATTTTATGGAGCAAAAATACAAAATACAGAGGAAATAGAAGAGGAAACACAAACAAATGCTCCAAAACCTTCCAAAAGAAATGGAAATTCTCCACAAGCTCTTGAAGAATTTAAATTGGAAATTGTCAAAAAGATGGAAGCTTTTTGGCAGGAAAAATGGGAAATAATGCAAAAAGAACTCAGCAATCTGAGGGACCAAAATATGCAAATGCAGAAACAGCTTGAAGCCTCAAAAAACAGGTCACACCAAACTGAAAAGGAAAACAAGTCTTTAAAGGTCAGAATCAGGCAATTGAAAGACAATGATCTTGCAAAAGAACAAGAATTAATGAAGCAAAGTCAAAAGACTAAGGAATTAGAAGATAACATAAAATATCTCACTGACAAGGTGACAGACCTGGAAAACAGAGGAAGGAGAGACAATCTGAGAATCATTGGTCTACTAGAAAAGACAAAAATAAACAGTAATCTTGATATCATAATACAAGATATCATCAAAGAAAACTGCCCGGAGATTCTAGAACAAGGGCACAAAATAGGCATTGAAAGAGTTCACAGAACACCCTCTACACTAAATACCCAAAAGACAATTCCCAGGAATGTAATTGCCAAATTCCAAAGCTTCCAAGCAAAAGAAAAAATCTTACAAGAAGCCAGAAAAAGACAATTTAGATATAAAGGAATGCCAATCCGGGTCACACAGGATCTACCAATTTCCACTCTGAACTACCGTGAGGCCTGAAACATGATATTCAGAAAGACAAGAGAGCTGGGTCTTCAACCAAGAATCAGCTGTCCAGCAAAACTGACTATATACTTCCAGGGGAAAGTATGGACATTCAACAAAATACAAGACTTCCAAGTATTTGTAAAGAAAAGACCAGAGCTCTGTGGAAAGTTTGACATCCAAACACAAAGAACAAGAGAAGCATGAAAATGTAAATATGAAGGAAAGGGAAAAGGAGGAAAATGTTATCTTTTTCTTTTATTCAAACTCTCTTCTATAAGGACTACATTTATATCAATTTATATATATATATATATTAATATGTGGGGGGAAATGTAATGTGTAACTCTCAAATATTGTATGCATCATTAGAGTAGTAAGAAGAATCCCGCATAGGGAAAGTTTGGGGCATCAAGATGATATGGAGAAGGGGGGGAGAAAGAAAAAGGGAGGGGGTGAAATCATTGATGGTACTAAGATATACTCCAAGAAATAGAAAAAAAACTAAATAGAATAATCTTTCTCACATAAAGATACAAATGGGAAGGGGAGGGGAAGAATTCTCCTATAAGAAGGAGAGGAAGAGAGGTTTTACTTAAAACTTACTCTCAGTGAAATCAGCTCTAAGAGGGAAGAGCATCTAGATTCATTGGGATCTTGAATTCTATCTTATCCAACAGGGTAAGGGAGAGGGGAAAACCAAGGGGGGAGAGGGGAGAACACAAAAAGGGAGCGGCTAGAAAGGGAAGCATATCAAGGGAGGGGACTAGAGGGACAGATTTAAAGTAAACCACTGGTTTAAAAGGTTATAGCTAAAGAAGAAAGGTCAGAATTAGGGGAGGATATCAAAATGCCAGGGAATCCACAAGTGACAATCATAACTTTGAACGTGAATGGGATGAACTCACCCATAAAAAGTAGATGAATAGCAGAATGGATTAGAATCCAAAACCAAAATGTTGTCTCCAAGAAACACACATGAGGCAGGTTGATACTCACAAGGTTAGAATTAAAGGATGAAGTAAGACCTTTTGGGCCTCAACTGATAGAAAGAAGGCAAGAGTTGCAATCATGATTTTTGACAAAGCCAAAGCAAAAATAGACCTGCTCAAAAGGGATAGGGAAGGTAAATATATTCTGTTAAAAGGGACTATAGACAATGAGGAAATATCACTAATCAACATGTATGCACCAAATGGTATAGCACCCAAATTTCTAATGGGGAAACTAGGAGAATTGAATTAGGAAATAGACAGTAAAACCATATTAGTGGGAGACTTGAACCAACCACTATCAAATTTAGATAAATCAAACCAAAAAATAAATAAGAAAGAGGTAAAAGAGAAAAATTAGAGTTAATAAAAATATGGAGAAAAATAAATAGGGACAGAAGGGAATACACCTTCTTCTCAGCACCACATGGCACATTCACAAAGATTGACCATACACTAGATCACAGAAACATGGCACTCAAATGCAGAAAAGCAGAAATAATAAATACAACCTTTTCAGATCATAGGGCAATAAAAATAATGATCAGTAAGGGTACATGGAGAGCCAAATCAAAAATTAATTGGAAATTAAATAATATGATACTCCAAAATCGGTTAGTTAGAGAACAAATCAAAGAAATAATTAATAATTTCATTGAGGAAAATGACAAGGGTGAGACATCCTTTCAAACCTTATGGGTTGCAGCCAAAGCAGTACTCAGAGGAAAATTCATATGCCTGAGTGTATATATTAGCAAATTAGGGAGGGCAGAGATCAACGAATTGGAAATGCAAATCAAAAAACTTGAAAGCAAACAAATTAAAACCCCCGAGAAGAAAACCAAACTAGAGATCGTAAAAATTAAGGGAGAAATTAATAAAATCAAATGTGATAGAACTATTGAATGAATAAATAAGACTAGAAGCTGGTACTTTGAGAAAACAAATAAAATAGACAAAGTACTGGTCAATCTAATTTTTAAAAGGAAAGAAGAAGAGCAAATTAACAGCATCAAGGATGAAAAAGGGGGACCTCACCTCCAATGAAGAGGAAATTAAGGCAATCATTAAAAACTACTTTGCCCAGTTATATGGCAATAAATATACAAATCTAGGCAATATGGATGAATATTTGCAAAAATATAAATTACCTAGACTAACAGAAGAAGAAATAGAATTCTTAAATAATCCCATATCAGATGAATAAATCCAACAGGCCATCAAAGAACTACCTAAGAAAAAATCCCCAGGGCCTGATGGATTTACATGTGAATGCTATCAAACATTCAAAGAACAACTAATCCCAATACAATACAAAATATGTGACATAATAAGTAAAGAGGAAGTTCTACCAAATTCCTTTTATGACACAAACATGGTACTAATTCCAAAGCCAGGCAGGTCAAAAATGGATAAAGAAAACTATAGACCAATCTCACTAATTAATATAGATGCAAAAATCTTAAATAGGATACTAGCAAAAAGACTCCAGCAATTGATCAGAAGAGTCATTTACCATGATCAAGTAGGATTTATACCAGGGATGCAGGGCTGGTTCAATATTAGGAAAACTATCCACATAATTGAACACATCAACAAGCAAACCAACAAGAACCACATGATTATCTCAATAGATACAGAAAAAGCCTTTGATAAAATACAATACCCATTCCTATTAAAAACACTAGAAAGCATAGGAATAGAAGGGTCGTGCCTAAAAATAATAAACAGTATATATCTAAAACCATCAGCTAACATCATCTGCAATGGGGATAAACTAGATGCATTCCCATTAAGATCAGGAGTGACACAAGGATGCCCATTATCACCTCTATTATTTAACATTGTACTAGAAACACTAGCAGTAGCAATTAGAGAAGAAAAAGAAATCAAAGGCATTAAAATAGGCAAGATGGAGACGAAGTTATTACTCTTTGCAAATGATATGATGGTCTACTTAAAGAATCCTGGAGAATCAACCAAAAAGCTAGTCAAAATAATCAACAACTTTAGCAAAGTTGTAGGATACAAAATAAACCCACATAAGTCATCAGCATTTCTATATATTTCCAACAAAGCTCAGCAGCAAGAATTAGAAAGAGAAATCCCATTCAAAATCAGCTTAGACAAAATAAAATACTTAGGAATCTACCTCCCAAGACAAACACAGGAACTATATGAACACAACTACAAAACACTCTCCACACAACTAAAACTAGACCTGAGCAATTGGAAAAACATTAACTGCTCATGGGTAGGACGAGCCAATATAATAAAAATAGCCATCCTACCCAAACTTATTAATCTATTTAGTGCCATACCCATTGAACTACCAAAAATCTTTTTTACTGAATTAGAAAAAACCATAACAAAGTTCATTTGGAAGAACAAAAGATCAAGGATATCCCAGGAAATCATGGGAAAAAATGCAAAGATAGGTGGCCTAGCAGTACCAGATCTCAAACTCTTTTATAAAGCAGTGGTCATCAAAACAATTTGGTACTGGCTAAGAGACAGAAAGGAGGATCAGTGGAATAGATTTGGGGTAAGTGACCTCAGCAAGACAGTATATGACAAACCCAAAGACCCCATCTTCTGGGACAAAAACCCACTATTTGATAAAAATTGCTGGGAAAATTGGAAGACAGTGTGAGAGAGATTAGGTATGGATCAACACCTCACACCCTACACCAAGATAAAATCAGAATGGGTGAATGACTTGAATATAAAGAAGGAAACTATAAGTAAATTAGATGAACACAGAATAGTATACATGTCAGACCTGTGGGAAGGGAAAGACTTTAAAACCAAGCAAGACATAGAAAGAGTCACAAAATGTAAAATAAATAATTTTGATTACATCAAATTAAAAAAAATTTTGTACAAACAAAACCAATGTAATCAAAATGAGAAGGGAAGCAACAAATTGGAAAGCAATCTTCATAACAAAAACTTCAAAGGTCTAATTACTCAAATTTATAAGAGCTAAATCAATTGTACAAAAAAAAGCACATGAAAAAGTGCTCTAAATCTCTTATAATCAGAGAGATGCAAATCAAAACAACTCTGAGGTATCACCTCACACCTAGCACATTGGCTAACATGACAGCAAAGGAAAGTAATGAATCCTGGAGGGGATGTGGCAAAGTCAGGACATTAATTCATTTGCTGGTGGAGTTGTGAATTGATCCAACCATTCTGGAGGGCAATTTGGAACTATGTCCAAGGGGCGGTAAAAGACTGTCTGCCCTTTGATCCAGCCATAACACTGCTGGAATTGTATCCCAAAGAGATAATAAGAAAAAAGACTTGTACAAGAATATTCATAGCTGCGCTCTTTGTGGTGGCCAAAAATTGGAAAATGAGGGGATGCCCTTCAATTGGGAAACGGCTGAACAAATTACGGTATATGTTGGTGATGGAATACTACTGTGCTAAAAGGAAAAATAAAGTGGAGGAATTCCATGGAGACTGGAACAACCTCCAGGAAGTGATGCAGAGCGAAAGGAGCAGAACCAGGAAAACATTGTACACAGAGACTAATACACTGTGGTATAATACAATGTAATGGACTTCTCCATTAGTGTCAATACAACATCCCTGAACATTCTGCAGGGATCTAGAAGAAAAAATACTAGCCACAAGCAGAGGACAAATTGTGGGAGTAAAAACACCGAGGAAACGCAACAGCTTGATTACAGGGGTTGAGGGGACATGACCGAGGAGAGACCCAAATTGAACACCCTAATGCAAATACCAACAACATGAAAATAGGTTTGAATCAAGGACACATGTGATACCCAGTGGAATTGTGTGTCAGCTATGGGGGGGGGGGAGTAAAAGAAAATTATCTTTGTTTCCAATGAATAATGTGTGAAAATGTCCAAATAAAATAATGTGTTTTTAAAAAAAAAAGAAAATAATGAGTACTTGGATGACAGGGAAGATAGAGTAGCAGACCTAGAATCAGAAATATCTGAGTTCAAGTCCACCCTCTGATGCTTCCTAGATGTGTAATCGTGGACAAATTATGTCCATTTGACTCAGTTTCCTCAACTGTCAAATGGGGATATTAACATCTACTTTGAAGGATTGTGAGGATCAAATGAGACAATAATTGTAAAAAGTGCTTAGCATAGTACCTGACACATAATAGGTACTATATAAATGTTCATTTTCTTTCCCACCTTCCTCACCAAGTCCATGCCCAGGGGAAAATACTTAGTCAATTCATGGACTGAATCTCAGTTAGTCTTCTAATCACTTCAACTTATTGATATTTTTTTAATACTACCATTATATGTTCCAGGCTTATGCTACAATCATTGCCTCTAAGAAATTAAAATGTATTTAAATTTCAGAAGCCTTCCATTTTTCCATCAGAATTTTCATTTCAGCTAATTCACATTCAGCACATTCATATGTGTATAGATAAAATCAAAGCACGGGCATGTACTTAAACTGTTAGCCATATCACTGAAAGGCTAAATAAAAATTGCACTCATAAATTTGACAATTTTTCATCAATAAGAATATTATTTGATATTGAGATTTTAGGTATGCATTGGGGAGCTATATTTATATCCCAGCTGACAAATCTTTGGCATTGTGTTTGATCTGGGCTTGCTCTTAAAGTTTGTGAAGGTGGCATGTCAGCAGCTGAGTCAAAGAACCAGAACCATTACAGGGATAGCTTGACTTTGTTGCTTATAGACTTGCCACCAGATTGACTGAGAACTGCCTGGGCAAAGTAATGAGGACAAATAGTGTGCATGATAATTGTTTCATTATATCTGGTTATTCCAGAAGTAGGATTGGCCTTGGTGGAGTGGAGTGTTAACTTTTCCTTAAACTTTAAGTCTTTAAGGCTTAAACACTTCAGCAAAAGAGGAGAAACTAATGAATAAAGTTAAGAAATTTTGAGGTGTGAAATATGGAAGAAGAGGATATTTCAAATATATGGTATTTTTATTTTGTTTTTTATTCATCTATTTTCTTCTTATATTTCTGGATACTCACCAATATATATATGCATCCAGTAATGTTTCCCTTGTAAAAAAGAAAAAACAAGCAAATTCATACATTGACCATGTATGGCAGTATATGAAATATTATGAGTACATATTCTCCCACCACCTCTCCAAAGGAATGTCGAAAGGTGCATTTTTTTAGCTCTCTTCTGGTACCAATATCAGTTCTTGGAATTACATTGCACTTAGTTTTATTTTAATACACTTTATATTATTGTAACCATTGTGCAACTCTGTTTCTATTTACTTCACTCTCCATCTGTTCATACACACCTTCCCATATAACTCTGAATTCCTCGTATTGGTGATGGGGCAAAAATAAACTTTATATTCAAAAACTTCCCATTTGATCAGCCATTCTCCAATTGTTGGATACCAACTTTTCCCACTTTTCCTGCTACAAAAATAATGATGCAGTGACAATTTTATTTTATAGAGTACCATTCATTGTGCCTTTGTCTTTCTTGAGATTATATGCCCAAGAGTAGATTTTCTGGTTCAAAGGGCTTGAACAAGGGAGAGGAGGGAAGCAAAGGCATTAATAATATTAAAGTGAGAAAAGATGGTATGGAATAGGCAATGTGAGCAAAAAAAGTTAAGAATTTAAGAACTGCTGAATAGGGAAGCCCTATGCAAGATTATAATCTGTTCTGTGATAAATTAAAATAGTATGGCTATGAAATTTCTTCTAGATGTATTCAGCAGCATACATGTAGTATTGAAGAAGGCTGATAATTGACAATGTAAAACCATTGTTAAGGTTTGGCAAGGTATTATTGGCAATAGAACAAAGTGACAAAAAAATCCAAGAGTAGAGGACTGTTTAGGGTTAGATTGGTTACCTATATGACTAGAGTTAGGAAGGAATGAAAATAATATAGTAGGAATAATGAACCAGATGTAGAAGGAAGGATGAAATGACAACTTTTGGGGCAAGATATAGAAGAGATTTTGGAGGGACGAGACATAAAGAAGTTGTGTACAGATAGAAGAATTTCAGTCCTGTATTGTGGAAACAGAGCAATTACAGGTGATAGGGAGATGAGGTATATATCCATTTCCCAAGTGTGGCTAAGGTAGAGTGAAGATTTAAATCATTAAATATGATTATGGAGTTGAGATATAGAGGAAGGTGCATAACTATTTCAGAAAGGAAGGAATATAACCCAGGGCTCAATTGATATCCATAACTAGAATCTACTTGCAGAGGGTGATAATAGATGCATGAAGTGAACTTTACAGGAAGAAAGGTTACTGAGGAGAGAGGTACACTACTAGAAATGATGTTCACATGAGTGGTGTCTTCTGTAGAAAGCTAATTGTAGGAGTGTGGAAGGCTAAGGTCTAAAACAAAGAGAAGTTTATTAACAATAGAGATTCCAGAGATCTGATAAAAGTGGATTGCTGAGGTGAATAGGAATACCAGAGAGGGTAAGACTGAGGTGGATAGGTACAAGCAAGTAAAAAATTGTAGGAGAGAAGTGTTCACTTTTTTTTATTTAGTCAAATTAGAACATTATTCCTTGGTTACAAGAATCATATTCTATCCCTCCCTCCCCTAACCTCACTCTCCCCATAGCCCACATGCAATTCCACTGCGTATTACATGTATCCTTGATCAGAACCTATTTCCATGTTATTGATGTTTGCACGTGGATGTTCATTTAGAGTCTACATCCCCAATCATATCCCCCTCAACCCATGTAGTCAAGCAGTTATATTTCATCAGTGTTTCTACTCCCACAGATCATTCTCTGAATGTGGATAGTGTTCTTTCTCATAGATCACTGAAAAAGTCCATTACATTAGATTGTACCACAGTGTCAGTCTCTGTGTACAATGTTTTCCTGATTCTGCTCCTTTCGCTCTGCATCAATTCCTGGAGGTTGTTCCAGTCCCCATGGAATTCCTCCATTTTATTATTTCTTTGAGCACAATAGTATTCCATCACCAACATATACCACAATTTGTTCAGCCATTCCCCAATTGAAGGGCATTCCCTCATTTTCCAATTTTTTGCCACCACAAAGAGTGCAGTTATGAATATTCTTGTACAAGTCCTTTTCCTTATTATCTCTTTGGGGTACAAACCCAGCAGTGCTATGGCTCAGTCAAAGGGCAGGCATTCTTTTAGAACACTTTGGGCATAGTTCCCAAATTGCCCTCCAGAATAGTTGGACTAATACACAACTCAACTCAATGCATTAATGTCCCTACTTTTCCACATCCCCTCCAGCATTCATTATTTTCCTTTGCTGTCATGTTAGCCAATCTGCTAGGTGTGTGGTGGTACCTCAGAGTTGTTTTGATTTGCATCTCTCTGATTATAAGAGATGTAGAACACTTCTTCATGTGCTTGTTAATAGTTTTGATTTCTTTATCTGAGAACTGCCTATCCATTTCCCTTGCCCATTTATCAATTGGAGAATGGCTTGATTTTTTGATTTAGCTCTTTATAAATTTGAGTTTATTAACAAAAATCAGAGATGTTGATGTAATCAAAATTGTTTATTTTACATTTTGTGATTTTTCCTAACTCTTGCTTGGTTTTAAAATCTTTCCTTTCCCAAAGATCTGACTTGTATACGATTCTGTGTTCACCTAATTTACTTATAGTTTCCTTCTTTATGTTCAGGTCATTCACCTATTCTGAGTTTATCTTGGTGAAAGGTGTGAGATGTTGATCCATACCTAATCTCTCCCACACTGTCTTCCAATTTTCCCAGCAATTTTTATCAAATAGTGGGTTTTTGTCCCAGAAGCTGAGATCTTTGGGCTTGTCATAGACTGTCTTTCTGAAGTCACTTACCCCAAGTCTATTCCACTGATCCTCCTTTCTGTCTCTTAGTGAGTACCATATATTTTGATGGCTGCTGCTTTATAGTATAGTTTAAGATCTGGTACTGCTAGGCCACCTTCCTTTGCATTTTTTTTCATTATTTCCTTAGATATCTTTGATCTTTTGTTCTTCCAAATGAACTTTATATTTTTTCCTAATTCAGTAAAAAAGTTTTTTTGGAAGTTCGATGGGTATGGCACTAAATAAGTAAATAAGTTTGGGTAGGATGGTCGTTTTTATTATATTAGCTCGTCCTACCCATGAGCAGTTAATATTTTTCCAATTGTTTAGATCTAATTTTAATTGTTTGGAGAGTGTTTTGTAGTTGTGTTCATATAGTTCCTGTGTTTGTCTTGGGAGATAGATTCCTAAGTATTTTATTTTGTCTAAGCTGATTTTGAATGGGATTTCTCTTTCTAATTCTTGCTGCTGAGCTGTGTTGGAAATATGTAGAAATGCTGATGACTTATGTGGGTTTATTTTGTATCCTGCAACTTTGCTAAAGTTGTTGATTATTTCGACTAGCTTTTTGATTGATTCTTTTGGATTCTTTAAGTAGACCATCATATCATTTGCAAAGAATGACAGCTTGCTCTCCTCATTGCCAATTTTAATACCTTTCAATTTCTTTTTCTTCTCTAATTGCTACTGCTAGTGTTTCTAGTACAATGTTAAATAATAGAGGTGATAATGGGCATCCTTGTGTCACTCCTGATCTTAATGGGAATGCATCTAGTTTATCCCCATTGCAGATGATGTTAGCTAATGGTTTTAGATATATACTGTTTATTATTTTTAGGCACGACCCTTCTATTCCTATGCTTTCTAGTGTTTTCCGTAAAATGGGTAATTTGTCAAAGACTTTTTCAGCATCTATTGAGATAATCATGTGATTTTTGTCAGTTTGCTTATTGACATGCTCATTTATGTGAATGGTTTTCCTAATATTGAACCATCCTTGCATTTCTGTTATAAATCTTACCTGATCATAATGAATAACCCTTATGATGACTTGCTGGAGTCTTTTTGCTAGTATTCTATTTAAGATTTTTGCATCTATGTTCATTAAGAAGATTAGTCTATAGTTTTCTTTCTCTGTTTTTGACCTGCTTGGCTTTGGAATCAGTACCATATTTGTGTCAAAGAAGGAATTTGGTAGAACTTCCTCTTTGCTTATTACATCAAATAGTATAATATTGGGATTAGTTGTTCTTTGAATGTTTGATAGAATTTACTTGTGAATCCATCAGACCCTTCTTTCTATCGGTTGAGGCCCAATAGGTTTTGCTCCAACCTTTCATTCTAACCTTGTGAATGTCTCCCCACCTCAAGTGTGTTTCTTACAGACATATGGTAGGATTTTTATTTCTAATCCACTCTCCTATTTGTTTTTGTTTTATCGGTGACTTCATCCCATTCAAGTTCAAAGTTATGATTGCCACTTGTGTATTCCCCATCATTTTGATATCCTCTCCTAATTCTGACCTTTCTTATTTTGCTATATCCTTTTAAAGCAATAGTTTGCTTTTAATCAGTACCCCTAATCCCCACCCTTAATAAGCTTCCCTTTCTGCCCCTTCCTTTTTGTTCCCTTCTTATTTTTTCAGGGTATGCTAAGTTCCCTCCCCTCTCTATTTCCCTCCTTTTTTGTACTCTCTACCCCTTTACCCCCTTAGTTTTCCATTCATACTTTCCCTGTTGGGTAAGATAGAATTCAATGCCCCCAATGGATCTAGATGCTCTTCCCCCTCAGAATTGATTTCACTGAGAGTAAGGTTTAAGTATTACCTATTAGCACTCTCTTCCTCTCCTTCTTATAAGAATATTCTTCCCCTTCCCTTCCCATTTGTATCTTTGTGTGATAAAGATTATCCTATTTATTTTATTTCTTCATGTATCTGTTGTTACCATCTTAGATTCCCTCCCACCCTTTTTCTTTTTTTTTTTTTTTGCATGTCATCTTATGGCACTTACCCCAATCTCTTCCTATGAATGATTCCTCTAATTACTATAATAGTGAATATAATTTTTGAGTTACAAATAACATTTCCCCATATATTAATTTCATCTAATTGTAGCCCTTAAAGAAGAAAGTTAGAATAAAAAACTTTTTCCCTTTCCCCCTCTCTTTTGCATTTACCTTTTCATGTTTCTCTTGATCTTTGTGTTTGGATATCAAATTTTCCACTTAGTTCTAGTCTTTTCTTAAAAATTCTTGGAAGTCTTCTATTTTGTTGAATGCCCATATTTTCCCCTGGAAGTAAATAGTCAGTTTTGATGGATAGGTGATCCTTGGTTGAAGACCCAATTCTCTTGCCTTTCTGAATGAGTACTATATTCCAAGCCTTGTAATTCTTTATTGTGGAAGCTGCCAGTTCTTGTGTAATCCTGATTGGTGCTCCTTGATATCTGAATTATCTCTTTTTGGCTTCTTGTATAATGTTCTCTTTAGCTTGGAAGCTCTTGAATTTGGCAATTACATTCCTGGGAGTTGTCTTTTGAGGATTTAGTGTAGAGTGTATTCTATGAACTCTTTCAATGTCTATTTTCCCCCTTGTTCAAGAACATCAGGGCAGTTTTCTTGGAAGATTTCTTGTAGTATGATGTCAAGATTTCTGTTTGTTTCTAGTTTTTCAGGTAGACCAATGATTCTCAAATTGTCTCTTCGTGCTCTGTTTTCCTGATCCATCATCTTTTCAGTGAGATATTTTATGTTTTCTTATATTTTGTCAGTATTTAGACTTTACTTTATTAATTCTTACTGTTTTGAAAGATCATTGACTTCCAATTGCCTAATTCTGGTATTTAAGGACTAGATTTCCTTTTCAGTTTGGTCTATCCTGCTTTTCATGGCTTTCAGCTGTTTCTCCAATTGGGAGTTCTTGTCCTTTAAACTGTTATTTTTTTTTAAACTATTTCCCACTTTTCTTGTCAAAAGGCTTCCATCTTTTTGATAAGCTCCAATTTAAATTCTTCAAGAGCTTGTGGTCAATTTCCATTTTTGGGGGGGGAAGGTTTTGATGCATGTATTAGTATTTCCTCTATAGCCTGGGTTTTTCCTCCATAAAAATTATCCAGGGTTAACTCCTTCTTGTTTTTCTTGGTGTTGGTAAGTTGTTGTTCCTGGGCACTGTTTGCCATTACTGTGGTGGTTTTTCCTTCCCTTTCCAGTTAGAAATCTGAGTGAGATGGACAGGCTCTCTGTGTATGGAGCTAAGGAACAAGGATTTTGGCTGAGGCCAGCTCTTGAGTCTCTGCAGCTTTCACTGTTTGCTGCCCCCTCTCTATCTCCCTGCCATCACCCACAGTCTGAGCTCCTCAGCCTGCTGGGGCTTCAGGTCTACCTGCTCTAAAGGATAGGTCCTTGGTGGTCTCAGTTAGCTGCCAAGGACCCAGAGGCTCCACTCATTCACTCCAGAGGTGCCCCTTGTTCACTCACTGATTTTAGCATGTGTTACCTCTGGCTCTGTCTCCGTAGATGGCATGGGGGAGGGTGGATCAGCTCACATTTTGGTGGAAGCTTTTTCACCCCCTTATGATGTGTAAATGCCCAAATCCCATGTACCTTCAATGCTGCACCCTAATGTAGAGTCCCTTCGTTCATATGAATTTGGGTTTTTTTGGCTTTTTGAGGTAGTCTATATCAGTAGGTGGTGAGGAGAGGAAGAATCCTGCATCTAGACTGCCGCCATGTTTACCTGGAAGTCCTCTTCCAGTTTTCACTTTGCAGACAACAATTTGGCATCACAAGCATTGGGATAAGAGGTGGGCATTTTCTGGCCTTGGGAAAAGGATGTAGGTTCATTTTATGAGGCTCTTACCCCATGTGTCCTGTCAGTAAGAAGAGTGACTTTTGTTGGTTTATGCTCAAGCACCAGAGAAGAAAGGACACTTGGTCAGGTACCTAGATCTCTATGCAGGTACTTAAGCTCCTGACTGAGACTCAACATTCAGTTCTATTTCCTTTGCCTCCTCCAGAGCTGATAGAGGAAGCTGCTCAACTCGATATTGAACCTGGGGTGCAAGGTTCTAGAGGTATGCAAAGTAAGTTTTGATTTCTGAGATTTGGATCCTGAGCAAGGTCTTAGAGATCAGAGAACTCATGACCAAGGTTCAAAGCCCAGGTCCTGGGCAGAGTTCTGATCAAGCAATGGCTCCTCCAATGGTTTGAAATAGTGACATAGTGGATAGAGCATTAGTCCTGGAATTAGAAAGACCCAAGTTTAAATCTGGCCTCAGACACATACATTGTGTGACACTGAGTGGGTAACTTAACCTGATTGTTTCAACTTCTTCAACTGTAAAATGGAGATAATAACAACAAATCCTTTACAAATATTATTCCATTTGAGCCTAACAACAATCCTATGAGGTAAGTACCATCATTCCCATTTTACAGTTGAGGAAACTGAAACAAAGTTCCTGGCTCATAGCAGACACTTTACAGAAGCTTATTTCCTTAAGCTCAAAGCATAAATGGCCTTTAGCTTGGTGGAGGTGAAAGGGAGGAAGCCTCCAAACCTAGTCACTGAGAAAGGTTCAGCCATGTAATAGCTAGGTGACCTTGGGGAAACTAATCATATTTGAGATTCAGTTTCAAGCTCTGTAATATGAGGGAGTTAGAAGCTGTCTAAGCTCTTTTCCACATCTATTGTTTATTCTCTGGTGATTCTAAGACTCTTTGACTTTCTCTTTTTATATTTCTCAATATATTTTTAACTCTAGTATTCTGATATTCCCTGATTTTAAATTTTCTTGATCCTATTAAGTATCAATAAATGGGATGAAATGGTGTATGCTTTATCAAATTAGATAAATGATGCGGTGTGCCCAGGTCCTGACTTGTGAAAATAAACATTGGTTTTTCTAGCTTACTAGTCACAGACATTTCACAAAATCTAGCATTTTCAAATACTGCACTGTTTTAATCTCACTCTAGAGACTGGAAGTTCACACCCATAAAGACCATGCTAATAATGGGGGGGTGGGGGAGGGAATGAAAAAAATTTCATATGCAGGCACTGTGAAGTCAGTTTAAAATTTTCCTTGAGTGGCAAGATCATCTAAATGGCTTTGGTGGGGATGCTGTAGACACTGTTGATTAGAAACTATAGGAGCTCAGAAGGTTGCACCTTCCTTCTCCTTGGAGCAGCAGGTCACAGCATGAGAGAAGTCATGCTAGGTGACCAGCTCCTGGCACTTTACCCTGGAAACTATTCATCATGAGGCAACCCTAGCCAGATCTTCTAGGCAAGCTGTTTCTCTAGCATTCACTAGTGAGACTGGTGTTTGTACCCTCTTGCACAGAGGGGAGGCCCTTGGCACAGACTCATGATAAATTTTTATTCAGAAGAAAAAAATAATCAGCAAATCTTATACTAAATCTAAAAACACTGAATCTAAAAATACTTCCTACTGTGAAGTATTTTGGATGTGGACTTAAAAGACGTGTTCACACACTATCTTAACCACTCTGAACTTATTTGATCATCTGTAATATGGGAATAATTCTTATATCACTTACTTCTTAGGGTTACTGCTCCCCACCTTTGCCTCAAAGGACCAGCAGGAAAGAATATCTAAATCACTACATCCTTAACTCTTGTCCAGCAACAACATCCCTCATAGATTGTGAAATTTATTTTTAGCTACTATCTACTACCTACTTTCTCAAATCTTGTTTTGTTCCCCATTCTATTAATCAGTCACTTGTCTTCGTTAGAAAAAATGTATCCCTAACCCATGTCTCCAATTTCTTTATCCTTATCCTTTTCGATCTTAGCGGAACCCATATCACACTCCTGCCTTCTACTGTGCCCTCTGGAATTCTATTTGAACAGTGAAAAAAGTTCTTTGTCTTTGGACCTCTTTTCTCCCATTCCTTCCATTTACTAGACCTCATTACAACCTTTCAATCCCCAGAAATCCTTGCTCCACTTCCCCAGAATGCCCTCTAATCTCATTGAATTCTCACCTGGGCCAAGAGAGAGATGGGGTATTTAAACCTGGTTGTGAATAGGCTCGGTCTCTTTTGGACTTACGTTTTAGAGCAGATGCGTCTCTTTCATGATGTGAGATTATCTTGTCTAGGCCTATCTGGCCTAGGCATGTGCTTTCTTATTCTGTATTTTCTTTAATCCTTAACCTTTAATAAACCTCATAAAAATATAATACTCCTTGCAGAGAGAAACTAATTTCTACCTGCCTCAGTCTCCCTTAAATTTTAATCTTTACAGTTGTTGTTGTTGATTTTTATTTATTTTACCAATTCCATATAATAAAAAATTTCTACATCTCCTCAAACTGTTATCTTATATCTCTCCTTTTTTTCTCATGCAAAGTTCCTAGAAAATGTTTATACTCTCCACCTCCATTTTCTCTCCTCTCACTCACTTCTCAACACTTTGGAATCTAGCTTCCAACCTCAAAACTGAATTGAAAACTCACTCCAGAGTTACCAATAATTTCATAATTGCCAAATCTAATGGCTTCCTGTCCTTGATTTATCTGCCTCATTTGACATTATCAGCTATAGCCTCCACCTGAATGTTCCCTCCTCTCTTGCCTTCCCTAACAGTATTTTCTCCTGATTTTCTTTTTACCTCTTTTTCTGCTGTTTCCTTTATACATTCATTATCCAGATCGCATCTTCTAGAGTATTCCCCAAAGCTCTGTCAGAGATTCTCAACTCTCTTTTCTATTCTATTCTCTCTTTACATACACACTTGGAAATCTCAACTGCTCCCATGTGTTTAATTATTATTTCTGTGCTGATGGTTCCCAGATCTATATATCAAGCCCTGAGCTTCAAAGCTCCATCACCAATTCCCTATTGAATATTTCAGACTAGAAGTCCTAGGCACATCTTAAACTCAATATGTTCAAAAATGAACTCACTTTATTTCCCCCTAAATTCATCCCTCTTCCAAACTTCTCTATTTCTGGAGAATTTACCAATATTTTTGAAGTCTCCCAAATTTTTAACCTTGTCCTTTCTATCTATTTGGCTGCCAGAGATGCCCAGAACTGTTTTAACTTCTAAAGAAATAGGTTCACAATTGTGAGGAAGATGCCTTAATCAATTGAAAAAAGCATAGACCTCAGGGATCAATAGTAGTGAATGGATCATTATGAAGAACTCCACACAGTGATATATCCCTAACTTTTGTACAAGAAAAATTGCCCCCACAAAATAGTATCCTTAGTCCAGTTTACATTGAAGCAATTTCCAATCTTATTGGTTATACTTGCTGCTTCAAAGGGATTATTACAGACTAATTGAGCTCAATGTTCATTTTTCCAGCAGCCATTCTTCCAGAAATTTCCTTTGCTTAATTTCATCTTATTATTTCTCAATTAAACATCCTGACTTTGCCTCTATCTCTCTCTGACTCTGTCCCTCTATCTCCACCTTTTTGTTATCTGTCTTTTTGTGTCTTTGTTTCTATCTCTGAACAAACCTGATGTTCCTTTTTTCTGCTTGAAGTTAAAATATTAAAATGTATACAATGCCTGGGCAAACTTCTAGAATGGAATGATAATAATAACTAGCCTTTCTAAGTACTTGAAGTCATATAAAGCCTTTCCTTAAAACCTTAAAACAACTCTGAAAGGCAGGTAGCACACACACTATTAATACTGTTTAACTGAGGTAGAAACTGAGTCTCACAGAGGTGTAGTGACTTGTTCAAAATAACACAGAACTTGAGCCCAAAACATTTGACTAAAATTCTTTTGACTGCTTCCATTATAGCAGTTCACATGAATATAGCATTTTTGCTATATTATATATATATATATATATATAGAATATTGCTATTACTATGTTCTTTTACACATTCACATTGATCTATTCAAGAAAATAAAGTCTTCCTTATAGGGTGGCAGAATTAGAATCCCTATTCCATGTAGACTATAATCCCCTAACCAATAGTCTACAAATGTAGTAAGAGCTAGGAGACCCATATTCTAGTGCTACATCTACCACTAATTTTTCTCGTTTGAGTTTGGTCAAGTTATGAAGCTTCAGTGTCTTCATCTGTAAAGAGAGTTCAGATGATTTCTGAGGCCTCTTCCAGCTCTAGAATCTCCTAAGCCAAAGAGACTCCAACTAATACTCTGAAATTCAGAGTCATTCCTATCAATAGAAATAAAATGGGTCATTACTTGGAAAGCACTTTGCAAACCTTTAAAGGACTATATAAATGCCAGTTAGCTAATAAAGAAGAAGAAAGGCACAGTTGAAAAGGTTTGGAGTCAGAAGACCTCCATTCAAATTCTGACTCTGCCACTTGTTACATCCATGGTCTAGTATAAAATATAATCCATTTCACCCTCTGTTTCCTTATCCATCAGAGAAAAATGTTGGATTAAACCATCTTTAATGTTCTATCCAGTTTTAAATTCTATTATTCCTTCCAATGTGGCATAGAGAAAAGAATTCTAAGATTATTTGTTCTCTTTTTGATCATGGGTAACTCCCATCATATCTCTGAGACTATTTCCTTATCTATAAAACAAAGATCACAGATATCTGTACTATTTCCTTCACAAAGTTTTTGTAATTAAAATATTGAATTCACCATAGTGAAGAGGGATTGGACCTATGATTTCATTTACAGGAACCAGTTCCAAGAAGTAATTTCATTTACCAGCCCACATTACCATTTCTTCCATAACTAATAGTCTTAAATAACTTGTTCAAGGCCCTACAGGCAGCATGTACCAAAATGCCCAGGGATTCCTGGATCCCAAGACAGCACTCCATTGACCATGGAAGACCATGCTGCCCTTCTCTCTGCCTCTTTATATGAAATGGGAAGTTCTAGAGAAATGTGAGTGATGATTAGTCTTACTATAAACAAATGAGGCAATGTTATATAGGGCATTTAGTAAAATTTAAATGACTATATAAATGTCAAAGATTTTTTTATTACCAAGGTGTTTGCTGGCTGAGTGTCTCTGGGGTTTGAATTCCCATGGAAGGCTATAGTCGTTGCTATATTTTGTTGGCACTTAGTCTCAGAAAGAACTTGGGCCATGCTCTCTTGCTCCAAGGAAACTGAGGGCTCCTTCCAAGCCCCAGTGAACTCATCAATGCTAGCTCTAACAACTGCTAGGCAAGAGTCACCTCCCCATCCTAAGCCCCGTGTTTAACACTCCAGGCAAGCACATAGTAAGTATTTAATAAATGCTTAATACTGGATAAGTAGATCCTGTCTGTGCCAATAAACAGATCAATGATCCAAAAATTTACAGGCCTAGACCCAAATCTGAAGTAGCCAAAGAAGGGACCCGCCAGCACTATTAAGGGAAAATCAACCCTGAAAGATGTCGGCTTTCACTCAGCCAGTTGTGACTCAATCTGCTCTTCTTGGAATTGACAACATGCTGCTCACCCTGAAGAGCATAAAGACCCCTGGACTTGGAATCAGGAGAGCTGAGTTTGAAATCCGAACTCTTCTAGAGGACTTGTCTTTGTTAATGTGTTTCATCATCTATAAAATGGGAATAATAAAATTGAAACCACCTTTTTTCCAGAATTGTTATGGAGAAAGCACTATATTATTCTCAAGGTGCTTCATGAATGGAATTCATTATTGCCATAGCTATAATTAGTATTTAAGGTCCTTGCTCACATGTGGCTACTTACCAAAAGAACCTCTCCCTCTTCCCTATCCCATTCACTCAAGCCTCTAGCCATCAATACAGAGTATTTATTCCCTATAGAAATGTGAAGATAACAGAATGCCTTGTTTAGAATATCCTCTAAGCATGATGTAATACACACACACACACACACACACACACACACACACACACACACTCCTCAACAAACTCATTCCAGAACTTTATAAGCATGAAGGGCTATTTACTTATATACATAGAGACAGCCAGTCAATAAGCATATACTAAGGGAGAGACAGATGGCAGAGTGGATAGAGCACCTGTCCTGGAGTCAAGAGAACCTGGGTTCAAATGTGATCTCAGATACTTCCCAGGTTTGTGACTCGGGGCAAATTCTTCATCCCTATTTGTCTAGCTCTTATACCTCTATCTTTGAAGAGAAAGAAAGAAAGAAAGAAAGAAAGAAAGAAAGAAAGAAAGAAAGAAAGAAAGAAAGAAAGAAAGAAAGAAAGAAAGAAAGAAAGAAAGAAAGAAAGAAAGAAAGAAAGAAAGAAAGAAAGAAAGAAAGAAAGAAAGAAAGAAAGAAAGAAAGAAAGAAAGAAAGAAAGAAAGAAAGAAAGAAAGAAAGAAAGAAAGAAAGAAAGAAAGAAAGAAAGAAAGAAAGGAAGGAAGGAAGAAAGAAAGGAAGGAAGGAAGGAAGGAAGGAAGGAAGGAAGGAAGGAAGGAAGGAAGGAAGGAAGGAAGGAAGGAAGGAAGGAAGGAAGGAAGGAAGGAAGGAAGGAAGGAAGGAAGGAAGGAAGGAAGGAAGGAAGGAAGGAAGGAAGGAAGGAAGAAAGGAAGAAGAGGCTTGGAGGGAAGGAAGGGAGAAATCTGGACTTCTGAAATAGAACTGTACTGAAAACCTATTATGTGCCAAGTTTGCTAAGATTTTAAGAGATGCTTTTTTAGCCTTTGGGGACATGGATTTAATCCAAGTGAACAGTGAATGTAGCAAAGCTGAATCAAAAAATAGAAAATGTACCTAAGTCATGACCATGAACAGAGTAAGACCCAAAGCAGAGAGGCAACTGCTCAAAATCAGTGAAAAAAAAATCAACATGGAAAACTGAAGATTTATTATTGCTTCAGGACCAATCTTGACTCCAGAAGACTGATGACAAAGCACACCTCCCACTTCATAACTGAATAGAATTTGACTGTACTCACATGAAACATAGGGACAACCTAGGTGACTCAGTGAAAAGAAAGCCAGGTCTAGAATTGGGAGGTCCTGGTTTCAAATCTGGCCTCTGACACTTCTTGTTGATGTGATCCTGGCCAAGTCACTTAACCCCAGTTGCCTAGCTATTACCTCTCTTCTACCTTTTAATCAATATGTAGTATCAATTCTAAGATGGAAGGTAAGGGTGAAAAAAAAAGAATAAGACATAAATTTTCAGAGGCCAATATAATACGAATAATTGCTTGATTATACTTATTTAGTACAAAGAAGGACTTTTAGTGGAAAAGGAGGGAGTATTGTGGGGTAGCAATAGTGATGAAAAAAAGAAAAGTAATAATAGAGCATAGTGAAATTTGTAAGCATGCACAGAAGAGAGCAGAATGTCAGAAGGGGACAGAGAAGAAAGTTTCTATTGGTATTGCTATGTAAGTGTATATATAAATTTACATTTATATATATTTGTGTATGTGTGTTGAGTATAAATATATATATATGATAGATTCATCATTTCATATGTAGCCTTTTCTCTTAGTCCTTTGTAGGTAGAAATGATTATTTTTCCTTAATGATTATCAAGGACACTAAAATTTTAAGAAAGCTAAAGATGCTACTAGTCTGCCCTAGGAACCTCTAAAAACTTCCTAGAGCAGTGATAGTAAACTTTTTAGAGACCAAGTGCCCAAACTGCAGCCCTCACACCACATATGAGCCCCTAACCTTACCCCAGACAGGAAAGGGAGGAAGCTCTCCCATTGGGCTGCTGGCCAGAGGGGCAGGTGATGACAGAAATGTTCTTAGGTGAGGGTGGAGAGGAGGAAGGGAGCATCCACCTCCAGCATGCTCTGGCATATGATCCATAGGTTCACCAACACAATCCCAAAATGTGCAGTCTTTCTTAACTTCTGCCCATAGAATCCCTTTTTACTTGAAATATACCTCAAACAGTGCTACAACAGCAAACCTTGGCTAACTCCCCAACTGCAAACTTCCTCCAGACTATTTGGTATTTAACAACTTTTCATTTATTTATATGTTATTTCTTTATACTAATTCTATTATGTGATTATATAGACCCATGTTGTCTCCATGTTTGACATGTACGCTCCTGGTTAGAAGGGATTATTTCATTTCTAGTCTTTTTTATGACCAGTGCCTAGCACAGTGCATGGAACACAGTTTGTACTTAAATACTTAATTTTTTGTTTTATTGAAAAGCAGTGTGGTATAAACAGGAATGACTGGAACCAATTCAAACTAGTCTCTTGAGGTTGTTAAATTAAGTGTATTTACATTTCAGAAATCAGTAAATGCTGCAAATAAGAACTTAACTTATTGTTTGTTGATCTACTAGACTTAAGAAAGTGTCAATAATGAAGATTAAACTTAGAAGTTTGATATGTGTACTTTTTTCTGGAGAGATGGTTATATATTTACCAGCACACCACTAGGTATAGTACATAGAGCCTTCAACTCAATATGGAATCAGATCACAGAAGACTTGGGTTAGAATATCAGCCCTGCCATGAACTGACATGGTCTTGGACAAGTTATTTATTAAGTTATTCAAGAAAATCTTGTTTATGTTTTATGTATATGTAAAGTATTGGGGATATAAAAACACAAAGGGAACAATTTTTGTGCTCAAGAAACTTACAATGAAATTAGAGGGAAATGTGATTTATAAAATTTGAGAAAGATATCACAATTACCTGGGCAAGAGGGAGCAGGAGAACACTTTATTCAGAAGATGACACAACTTATGTTGAAGTAATAGAATATATTCATTAGATGGCATTATAAAGGAGCTCCATCTCAAGTGTACTACTCTTTCTTTTTTCCCTTCAATCTTGCATTCATTTTGGCTGGTCATTTCTCTAGAGAGTTATTGAAACTACTCTCTGGGTTCTAGGGGAGAAGTCTGATAGGCAGGGTTTCTAGTATCACAGTCAATGAAAGAGGGGGAGTACAGGAAGGAGAGAGGGAGAGGAAATAAGATAGACAGATTCTCTCTTCCTTCTCCAAGAGTAAATCTCTCTCATGACTTGGCTGTAATTCTCAAACAAGACCTCTCCAGGGTAACTCTTCCATCATTAAACTAGTTTACCAAATGACTGACTCACCAGTGGACCAACAGCTGTTTTTATAGTCTCAGTGGGGTATCTGATGCTTTTAGTGAGTCTCATGTTATTTCCTGTGCTGCATCATCTGCCTTACATCAAATGGTCAAAACTCTATAATTGCTTTAAATTGAACTAGGATATATGTGTATCTTGTTAAAATATTTCCTTGATTGATTCAATTGGAGTGTCTGGGTCTTCCCTGTTTATATCCATTATGGTGGGAGTGTAATCCCACCCTTACATAATCATGGACAAGAACTAAGGGGAGGAGATGGGATAAGATACACCAAAACATAGGACTAAGGGGTAGTCTAGTTAGTTTGGAATGTACATGACATGGAGTAATGAAGGTAAGGCTTGAAAGGTTGATGGACCCAGAGTGTAAAAGTTGATGAATGTTAAGATGCAGGCCTCAGTTTCCTCTTCTTTAAAATGAACAAGTTAAACTAAATCATAATTATAACTCACATTTTTATTGAACTTTGCCACTCACAAAGTGTTTTACTTACCTAGTAGAGAAATAGCATAAGTATTATCAGAGTTTTAAAGTAAAAGAGATCTGTATAAGTGAAGTGGCCTAAAGTCACCCAGACGGTCATTTGATTCTAAGTCTGGCTTCCTTTGGCTGTATAGTCCACTGGTGGATGGAATTCATCTTCTGGATTAATAAATGTTGCCAACAAATTTCAAAATAACCAGGTAAAAATATAACAGCTTCAGCATCCCTAAGTGAGGTGAGGCACTCACTGGCTTTATTCTTTTAGTCTTTAAGAACCCTGAATGATTCATTTGGTTGCCAAGAAAGCTTTTGTCCTATAAATATGACTCAAGAACTCAGGTCAATCTAGTTTGTGTCATACCTTCCTAATAAATACAGTGCTTTGTTATAGTTTAAATTCCAGGACCATACTCCACATGCCACTTAAATTTATTTGCCATGATCTCACTGCCAGACTGCTATTAAAATATGGAAGGCAATCCAGCCAATGTTATTGAGGTCACCTTCAGAAAAAGTCACAGGGAGCTGTCCTCTTTCTGATCATGATTTGGAAACATCAGAAATTTCCATGTTGCCAGTGCTCTGGTCATACCAACCTACACCTTTTGAAATAGGCACTAGGAAATCAAACAGTGCTGAGAGGTAGTGTGGTGTAACAAAAAATGTGGAATCATGGAGAGGTCATAGGACACAAGTTTGGGGAGTCTGAATCCAGTCTCATACTTACTACTGATGAACTATGACATATACACTTCAACTTTATGTACAAAAAGTTCCTCAGAAATGGGGAAAACTCGGACAATATTTGTAACTCTTAAAGAATTATACAAATGTGATCTATTATTCTGACATCATTATCAGCATTACATATCATAGGTTATTTTTTCAGGACCCTGCACAGTGTTTGGCACATAGTAGGTACTTTATAAATACTTGTTTATGGTTTGGAATAGAAATTTTTGATTGAAAGATCATTGAACTGAGATAGGAGACATGGCCTCTATTTCTAGCTCTATTGATGATGAAATAGTCAATAGCTGACCTTGATCAACTGGCTTAATCTTTATGGACTTCAGTTTCCTCACCTATAAACTTCAATTTAAAAAGATCCAATTCTAGATACTGTGATTAGAAAAATGGCAAATAGCACATTCTCTACCATCAAGGATCTAGAGATTTAGTAGGTTGGCAGTGAGTGAAGAGAGGCATATTCAAAAATAATTATATTACAAGTTAAAATTCTGCTAATATGGGCCCATTATAGAGGTTGTGGCCATCAAATATGGGAAGACCCAATAGTCCTATGTCTTTGGTTTCAACACATATGCCAATGCCACAGACGACTTAAAGACTATGAATGGAAAATGTGAGTGGCAGACAGATAATAGGGCATTTAAAGGGTTGTCATCCTGAGGTTTAAGAGGCAATTCCTTTGGTGGTAAGGACAAAGGATTAGACATTCACTCCAGAGGAATAAGAGTTTTGGAATTTGAAAATACTGTTGTCAGAACAAAGGGTCATCTGAGTCTAAAGCCTAAAATGGTAAAATCCAAAATGTTATGACTTAAATTACTTTGGAAGTTTATGTGAAGACAGTTAGGACAGCGGATTGAAGGATGAACTCAGCACTAATGAAGAGGAAATTAAAGCAATCATTAGGAGCTATTTTTCCTAAATATATACCAATAAGTCTGACAATCTAAGTTAAATAAATTAATATTTACAAAAATACAATTGCTTCAGATTAGCAAAAAAGTAAATAGAATCCTTAAATAATCCCATATCGATAAAATAAATTGAACAAACCACCAATGGACTCTCTAAGAAAAAATTCCCAGAACCAGATGGATTCACAAGTGAATCCTATCAAACATTTAAAGAACAATTTATACCCTTTGATCCAGTAATACCACTTACTGGGTCTGAATCCCAAAGAGATAATAAAAAAGAATAAAGGATCTACTTGTACAAAAACATTTATAGCTGTTCTTTTTGTAGTGACAAAGAATTGGAAATTGAGTAGATGTCTGTCATTTGGGGAATGGCTGAATAAACTGTGGTACATGTTGGTAAAGAAATACTATAAGAAATGATAAGCAAGATGATTTCAGGAAAAGCTAGAAAGATCTGCAGGAATTGATGCAGAGTAAAACAAGCAGAACAGGGAGAACATTTTACACTGTATTGGATGATTATTATCTGAAAATTTGGCTGATTTCAGCAATGCAATTATCTGGGGCAATCCTGAAAGATTTAGTATAGGTAATACTATCAACCTCCAGAGAAAGAACTGTTGAAATAATCTTTCACATCAGTGTGTTTTGGTTTTATTTTGGTGTTTTGGCTATGTATGAATGTGCTCTTACAACAATAACCAATATGTTTTGCATGACAAAAAAATGAAAAATAAAATAAAATGGAATTACTTAGATATTCTAAATCCCCTTCTGTTAATCCAAGAAGTTTATTTTTGTAATTTTTTGAAAAATATTGATTCATTTTACTTAGGTTATCAGTTTTACTGGCATATAATTACATAAAATAACTTCTAATAATTGCTTTAATTTTATTCTCTTTGGTGGTGCATTCATCCTTTTCATTTTCAATACTAATTATATTTTCTTCTTTTTGTAATCAAATTAACCAATTATTTATAAATTTTATTTTTTATAAAACCAAATCATAGTTTAATTTAGGAGTTCAATTTTTACTTTCAATTTTATTAATCTCTTTTGATTTTCAGAATTTATACTTTGGTGTTTAATTAGTGATTTTTAATTTGTCCTTTTTCTAGTTTTTTTAGTTGTGTTACCAATTCATTGATCTATTCTTTCTCTCCTTTGTTGATGTACACATTTAGAGATATACTTTCCCCCTAAGTACTGTTTTGGATGCATCCCACAAATTTTGAAATATTGTCTCATTGTTGGCATTTTACCTAATGAAGTTATTGTTTCTATGATTTATTCTCTGATCCACTCAATCTTTAGAATTAGATTATTTGATTTGTGATTAATTTTAATCTATGCTTCCATGGTCCTTTATTAAATGTAATTTCAATTATAATATGGTCTGAAAGGATATGTTTAATACTTCTTTTTTTGCATTTGATTGTGAGGTTTTTAATATCATACTACAGGGTTGACTTTTATGAAGGTAACATGTACAACTGAGACGATATACTCCTTTCTATTCCCATTCCATTTTCTCCAGAGGGCTATCATAACTAACTGTTCAAAGATTCTATTCATCTCTTTGATTCTTTCTTATTTATTTTATGGTTAGATTAAGCTAGCTCTGAGAGTGAAAAATTACAGTCCCTACTAGTATAGTTTTATTGTCTATTTCCTCCTATGAGTCATTTAACTTTTCCTTTAAGAATTTGGTTGCTATGCCATCTGGTAATATGTTGAGTATCAATATTACTTCATTGTCTAAGGTACATTTTAGTATGATTTCTTTCCCTGCTTATTCTTTTTAATTATGCCTAGTTTTCTTTTTCTTTGTCCAAGGTCATGATTATTATCCATGCCTTTTTTTTTACCACTAAGAATCAGTACTATACATTGGTTCCAAGACAGAAAAGTGGTTAGGCTCGAGCAATATGGATTAAATGAATTGCCCAGAATCACACAAATAGGAAGTGTCTGAGGTCTGATTTAAACACAGAACTTCCCATCTCTAGGTATGGCTCTCAATCCACTGAGTCACTGCCCCCAAACCCTGCCTTTTTTACTTCAGCTAAAGCATAATAGATTCTGCTCCAGCCACTTTAACTCTGAGTATGTCTATCTATTCCAAGTATGTTTTGTAAACAATATATTGGATGCTAGTTTCTAATCCACTGGGCTATCTGCTTTCATTTTGTGGGTAAATTCATTCCATTCGCATTCTCGGTTAGGAATACTAACAGCATTTCCCTCCATTCTATTTTCTTCTGTTTATCCTTTTCTTTCTATCTCTCTCTCTCTCTGTCTCTGTCTGTCTTTCTCTCTCCCCATGCCCCATTCTTTCTCAAAAATCTGTTTTGCTTCTGAACACTGCCTTCTTTTCTCTTTCCTCCCTTTTAGAACTTCCCCTTTCTCTTACTCTCTTCCCCTCTGCCTTCCTGGTTTATGTATCATGACTATTTTTCATCATAGAAGGAGATGAAAAGAGTCCCTTCTTTAACTATTTTAGCTTATAAAAAATTAGAATGTATTATTCTTTAAAATCTTTTTCATAGAATTCATTTGTAAATCCATTTTTGATCCTGGAATTTTTTCTTTGTGATTATATTAATGGATTGTTCAATTCCTTTTCTATTATATTGTTATTTAAAGAATATATTTCTTTCTTTTTTAAATTGGATATTTTATGATTTTTAAAATATTCCATTTACACTAAATTATCAATTTTGTTAGCATTTAATTAGGGCAAAATATTTTCAGAAAATATCTCTTGTTTCCTCTTTAATTATTATGAATTCATTTTTATTTAACTGTGAACAATTTGGTTTTATTCCCTCTTTTTAAACATTAGATTATCTGATCTATTATTTTAGTTTACCTTCTCAAAAAAAGGAATAGAAAAGAAAAACCAGTTCCCCATTTTATTTATCAATTTGAGGAGAAGCACTGTCTTTAAGTTTATTACTCTTCTTTAAATTTCAGAATTTCTATTTTGTTGTTGAAAAGTTTTTATTGTCATGTTTTTTAGCTCAAGCTAAATTTGGGGGGGGGGGGTTCTTTTCTCTTTTTTTAAGTGAAAGTGTCTAGTGACATCAATTTTGTTCTGAGAACTGCTTTAGCTACATCCAGTACATTTTGGTACTTTTTTCTTATTACTGAAATTTTCTTTGATGAATTTTTCTGTCTTTGACCCATGAGTTCTTCATTGTAATTATTTCTTTAAATATCCTTTAATGAGTACAACTTTTTTGCATTATGCTCAATAAACTATATATTTAGTATTTCTGCTTTTCTGTACTTTTGGTGAGACATTTATTGCTTTATGACAAGACAATTATTTCTAAAGTTGCAACAAGCATCTGAAAAATCTTTTTCTTTCTGTTATTTTTCAAGAAACTTGATTCATGCCCTTAATTTATTTCTTGTTTATATTTTTGTTTGATGTTTATAAGTCTGAAAGGGGACTGACTTCATTCTTCCTTAATTATTTTTCTGTAATTTAATTAACATTTCCTCTAAATATTTAACTGCTATGCTATTTGATTCATATATATGAAGTTTATTTTGACTAATTATCATGCCTTTAAGCATTCCGTCTTGGCTTATCTCTTTTTTTATCATGAATTTAGTCACTATTGCCTTACATTAAATCATGATAACTACATATTTTTTGTTTTGTTTTGTTTTACATCAGTTAAAAAATAAAGGTTTTGTTCCAGCTCCTTATTTTAATTCTATGTAAATCTTCATGTTTTAAGTTTCTTTAAATAAAATAACATATAGTTGTATTCCGCTTTCTATACCATTCAGTTCTCTTCTTTGTGATGGGTGAATTTACCCACTTCACAATCATGCTTATAAATCTTAATTATTTTCTTTCATCCTGTCCTCTTTTACTTCTTCCTTTCTTTGTTCCCACCTCTCTTTAAAACTATTAAGTTAGTAAAAGAGAAGATGTTTACCTAACACTTGCAGTCTATAAAAGAAATTAAATAGTCTGTTTCCATTCTGTTCTCTTTTCTTTCCCTTTCCCTGCCCCTGACTCAGGTTTTTATTCTTTTTTCTTTTCAATTAATCTCTACATATTGGAGTTTATTTTGCTTATGGTCATTTTCTTATCTATCCCCCTTTACTTTTTAAAACTCTCCCTTTATATCCCCTTTCCCTATTTCTTCCTATCTCCTTTCTGACTCTAATGTATCTCTATACAACTGTCTTTATATGTATGTTGATATAGGGTAGGAAAAAGTAAGGAAAGAGGTGTGATTGTTTTCAACATTCCTTTGCTTTGTGCAATGAGCTTCATGAGACACCTATTTCCTTCTTCTTTTTCCATGTTTGAATATTCTCTATTTCCTGCATCTTTATTATTGAATAGGGATTTCTTCCCTTGCTACCCTTTCTGTCTCTCATAAGGAATCTTGTACCTTCCATTTTAATTTTCTTCTTCTACTGTCAAAATAGAATATAATCACCCCAACCCTCTGTATTATTGATCTTTCCCTATGTTCCTTGAAGATATTAGGGTTCTGAAAAAATTGTTTCTTACACCTCTCTACATAGTCCCTTCTCATTAAGCAAGTTTGTATACTGTTTCATTTCTCTTGATAACCTAGATTTTCATTTAAATGGTCTACTCATTTATGGACTTTTCATGAAGAATGCTCTATGCATTCCATTTCTCCCCTCTCTCTGCCCCTATATGATTAACGTGATTTTGTCATACAAATAATTCTTAGTGTTAAGCCTTTAACTTTTGCCTTCTGGAATTCCATATTCCAAGCTCATTTTTTCTATTACTGGCAATTGCCATATTTTGGATGAAGCTGAGTATAATTTCACATTATTTGAAACTATCCTTCTTGGTTGTCAGCAAAATTATTTCTTCCTTTGATCTAGAAGCTCAAGATTTTGGTTATACCACTGCAAAGAGTTCTCATTTTGAGCTTCTGGAATGATCTGTCAAGTCTCTGTGTTTCCAATTTGCCCTCTGGTTCTAAGAAATCTGGACAGTTTTTATTTGTGGTTTATTGAAATACAGCATCCAAGTTTTTATTTTTTGTTATGATTTTTAAATCATCTAGTAATTTGTAGGTTATCTCTCCTTTACTTGTTTTCCAGATTGATTGGTTTTGAAATTATATTCCCTATTTTATCATTTTAAAAACTATTTCTTGTTACCTATTAAATCCACAAGTAATCTTTGGACTTATTATCTCATTGATCCCAGAATAAAAAATAAAAAAAACAGCCTTTACCTTCCGTCTTAGAATCAATACTGTGTATTGGTTCCAAGGAAGAAGCGTGGTAAGGGCTAGGCAACGAGGATTAAGTGACTAGCCCAGAAATAGATAGCTAGAAAGTGTCTGAGGCCAGACTGCTATTACATTTTTAATGGGAAATTTGGGTTCCTAAATCTTGTTTCATTTTTTTCAAAGTAAACTTGTAATCAATGTATCTAAGATATTTTTCTCTTTCTAAGTCTCTACTTGGACTTATTGTAAGTTAGAATTGGAGTCCATATGTTAACTCAGCACAAGCAGCTCCATTTTGTATTAAGTATTCAATTTGTAAATAAGTAATTATGCAGGAGCTACTTCATTGTAATTAAATAGTTTGAATGTAGTTTGTGATTGTTACTCTAATAAGATAAGCCCTTGTGTACAATTTGGCAATGATTTATGTGACACCCAATCTAATAAATAACTGATATGCACCTGCTAATGATATTGAGAAACTAAAACTTTGGTTTTCCTTTCATTACAAGATTAGGTAATTAATTGCCAATCAGAACTTAGTTCTAACACATAAAGACCCTTAACCTGAAACATACAAATTTACTAGAGGGCTCAGACATTTCTTTGCTTACTTGTTCTCAAAGGAACAAAAGTTGTTGTATTAATGTTTGTTTTATTGAACAAATTATTGCATAATGTCAAAAAAAATAATGATTACATCCACTGATGAGTGTTAGTCAGTTTAAGTATTTCTGTCACACTAATCAGAATATATATGTGTGTGTATGTATATGTATATATACGGTAATTTGGATTCTCCACACACTTTATAGTTATATGGGTTTACTTTCTTCTTCAGCTTATTTCTTGGGTGTCTCCTAGTCAAAGATCTTTCTTCACTCTATTTTGTGTTTCTTTGGTTTATTCATCACAAGCCTTGGTGTTTGGGTTGGGGGCTAGTTCTTGGCTCAGTCTTCATGCCTATCCTCCTGGTTTGGGTACTGATAAGCTGTGTTTGGCCTTGTGAATGATGGCCAAGATTAGGCTCTGCCTTTTATAGGAGCTGGTGGGTTTATCTCCTACTGTGGTTCAGAACCAGAGTGCCAGACTGCTTAAAATGATCAGGGCTTTTCTTCTACTGGTGCTAGGGGTCTAGAGGTGCCCTGCATTTAAGACCTTTTTCTATTTTGGCCCTAGCACTCTGACAGCACCCTCTACACATACTTCTCCTAATCTGTCATGCCACAAAGCTTCAGAAATCCTTCCTTAAGGGGCTCTACGAGTACTCCCCCCCTCTTTCTCTTGACCTAGGGCTCACACCTGTCCCCTGCTAGGCTATTCTCTGGATGTTTCTCCTGTGCTAAAGGGCTAAGAATAGGGATGTTGTTTTATACTACTCCTTCCACCTATCCTGGCTTTAATTATATGTTAAATTTCTGCAGGATTCTGGCAGTCTTTTTTCTGTAACCCTGGGTGGGACAGAGAAGTTTACAGCAGATTCTGCTTATTTTTCTTTTTTCTTATCCCTTTTCAAGGGATGTTTGTGGAGGATCTGAATTCCTATGCTTCCTACCATTCTATCATTGTTCCACAGCCCCTCTAAAATTGTGATTCTTCTGAGATTGTGCCCGCTTGTTCCCAGGTGACTTTTAAAACATTTTTCATAGTAGATTAGAGCTAGAGGGGGCCTTTAGCACACAGAATGTTAAGAGTTAAGAGAGACCTCAGCTATGATCCAGTGCAATTTTCTGCTTTTAGAGATGAGTAAATTGATACCAGGAGATGAGAAGTAATTTGCCCAAAAATAGCCAGTCCTTTAGTGGTAGAACAGGGACCAATAATAATAATACAGACAAAAAACAATAACACATGAATAGAGGGAGCATTTTAAGGTTTCCAGAGTACTTTCCTCTCACCAATCTTTTGAGGTAATGTTAATATTATTGTCCCCGTTTTTCAAATGAAGAAACTGAGTCTGAGAGGAGTAAAGTGACTAGGTCAGTGTAACACTATTAATATAAACATCAAATTAACAATTTAAACCCAAGAGTTCTAAATTCTAGTCTAGTGCATTTAATGTCTGATCAATATAGCCAGCAAGATGGAACTGCACTCTCCAATGGAATCTAATTGCACATCCCTGCCTGAATTGAAATTTTCACCTGAGTAAGGAGTTTAGCAATAAACCCACTGACAACACCAAACACTTTGAAAGCAAAAAAGAGCAAAAGGTATATTTTTGGTGTGTGCTATAAGCAAGTGACAAATGTAGGAGGGAAAAGTTGAGTCTGAACCAGTACAGTAATATACTGACAACCATCTCCATGTGGTGCTCTATCTCCCTTTTCAGTGTCATGGAGTTATTAAATGCTTAAGAGGAGGTAGTGTTTAAAAATTTTTTCCTCAGCATTTATTTCCACATCCTCTGCCAAAGTCTCAGGGGTATCCTAGGTATATTCTGAAATTTGGCTGGAATTCAATTCAATTTAACAAACATTTAGTAAGCAAAGATGCAAATATTTGTATTTGAAGTCTTGCATTCCTAGAATAGCCACTGCTCAGGTTCAGTAAGGGGACCCATATTTGGCCTAAGCCTCCCTAAATTAAATGGCAAAGTATTTTATTAGACCATTAATAAATAAAAGATAAAAATCAGATAATCAAAGCATTCTCCACTATGCCTTCCATATACAAATGGGTATAATCTTCAGTAGAATCTTCTATGAGTGACAAAGGAAATAGGGAATTCATGCTTCAAGGTAAGAAAAAGTTGTTTTTTAATTGGAATATTTATGTAGTCTGAATTCACACAGCTCTAACTTCTGACAACTGACTGTGCCTCACAGCTCGTTGTCTCCTCTAGCAACCTCCTTCATTTCTGAAACTGCTATTCAGTGCTGCTTTCTCAAGCTATTGCTGCCATCTGGAATAGTTATCCTTTGCTTCTGTAGCTTATTACTTCTTCCTTCACAATCTAGCAACTCCTAGCAAATATATCCAGTCCTAGACTCTCTCCTGAGTTTCAGTCTCACATAATCAATTGCCTATTTGACATTTGAAACAGGTTGTTCGAAAGACATCTCAAACTCATTATGTTCAAAAAAACTAATTATCTTTCCTCCACAAATCCCATTCCAAACTTCTTTCTTTTTAATTAAGGGTACAATCATTCTTTCAATCTTCCTGGCTTGGAATTATCCTGGACTTCACATTGTCATTCACCTTACATATCCAATCAGTTGTTAAATCATATTACCTTTCATGTCATAGCTTTTCCAAATCTTTTATCCTCTTTATTCATAGTTGCCATCTTAGTTCAAGTTCTCTCTCCCTCTCCTCTCTCTGTTTCTCTGTCTCTCCATCTCCCTCCCTCTGTCTTTCTCTGTCTCTGTCTCTCTCATCATATTTCCTTTATCCATGCCTTTGTATTGCCTATGTCCTATGTGTGAAAGTGATTGCTTCTTCACTCTTGCTTTAAAGAATCTCTCCTCTAAGAACTAACTTCAACATGAAGCTTTAAAAAAAAACACCTTACCTTAAATCTTAGAATTGATACTAAATATCAGTTCCAAGACTTCTAGAAAGTATCTTAAGTTAGATTTGACCCCAGGACCTCCCATTTCCAAGTCTTGTCTCTATGTCGACTGAGCCACCTAGTTGCCCCTAATGAAGCTTTTCTTAATGTCCCCCAACTGTTAGTGTTCTCTCTCTCAAGTTACCAAATTACTTTATACTAAACTATTAAGTATTTATTGTGTATGTGCTAATCCATGTACATGTTGTCTTCCACCATATATTATATACATATATATATACATATATACCTGCTGTTTGAGATAGATTAGTGATATTATTTGCTTTGAATTTATATCCCCAGTGCCCAGAACAGTTCTTGACACAGAGGAGGTATTTATTTAATACCTGATTGACCCCAGAGTATTATGTCTAGAAATGACTCTACATTATCTATTTCAGATTTGTTGAAAATAAGACCCAAAAATGCGATGTATTCTGCCAAAGGATACATGTCAAGTCATAGTGTTGACTCTTATTCCAGAGTTCTTTTGATTATACCATAAAGCATCTCTCCCCAAACCCTGTCCCTTTTTCTTGAATTGTCTCATTCTCAACTGCCCAGCCAAATTATTTGTTAATTCAGCTTCCTGGCTAGAGATTGGACAAATGTGTGAATTTTAGATTTATTCCACCTTGCTTGGTCTTTAAAATTCTAGCAACCAGTGATGTATACACCCCCCACTTAAGGATTAACTGTGAGGAGGATGACCTATGACCAATATGTGCTAGCAAGTGACAAATCAGAAAAAACTGACAGACCACCTGGGCTGTCCTAAACCAGGCTTAAGCTACCATTGGTACAAGTGAGACACAGGAAGTGATGTAAAGAACTGCTATATATGTCAACTCACTTCCTTTCTCTCTCTCTCTCTCTCTCTCTCTCTCTCTCTCCCCCCCCCCCCCCCCATGTTGGGTTCTCTCAGAGGACATTGGGAGCTCTGGGCGGCATTTTGGTGTGCTTGCAGCATTTGGCTCTGTAGCGTGGTTAGGTGAAGCGTCTTCTCTGAGTGACCTTGGTGAGTGGTAAGGCTGATTCCTCCTTTCCTTGACCTCCTGAAAAGCACAATCCTCTTAGGAGGCCCCTCATCTCGGAGGAGGCCTTGAGGCTGGAAGGAGCTAGATTTAATCTTCTGAGAAGATCCCTTGTCTGAGGTCTCTGAACTTCCCTTGGCTTGGGCTAGGCCAGAGAAATCTTATACCCTTTCCTCTCTCTCTTCATCCTTCTATTGTAATTAAAGCATCCTAAAAATCTCAAGCTAACTTGAGTATTTTATTGGGATTGAATTTAAATCCCTGACAACCAGTAAAATAATATATTCAGTCAACTACCCTAATTTTTACCCCTAACAAATGAATGATTCTTCAGTTGGATGTGGACAAGCTCAGGGAGTTTATAACTTGTGTGTTCCTCTTTTAAATCCTATCACAGAATGTGCAGGGAGTGTAATGACCACTTCAACAAGATATTTTCTCTGCAATCATCCCCAACTTAATTTCCTCCTTTCCATCTGGTGTTTATTTTCATAATACTATTGGCTTCTGAAAAGCCTAGTATCTTGCCAAACCTTCATTATCCCCTGCCTCATTCTAAATGCTGATACCCAGAATTCTTTACTGTCAATTACAATGTATGTTTAACAGTTCATTGGAACTGACAAACAGGTTGTATATTTTGGCTCAATGCCCTTCTAATTCTAACTCATTTGGGCCCACAAGAACCCAAATTCCCAGGCTAACACGGGAACAACAAAAACAAAGAGGAAGCCCAAAACCATTCACTCTGTAGGCAAACAAAGCACCAGGGATGAGTGTGTGAAGAAGTCAACAGAGACCTGCACTGTGTCAAGAGATCTGAATTCTGGTGTCATCTTTTTTTGTGTGTGTGAACTAGCTGTGTGCCTTTGGGGAATTTACTTTCCTTCTTTGTCTCCAAATTTCCTATTTATAAAAATAAGAGAGTTAGAGATTGGGTTAGAATTTTTGAAACACAAAAATCTAAGAGAAGAGAAAGCTTAAAAATAATACATCTGAGCAATTGGAAGGAGTTTAATGATGATTAAGTACCTATATTCAAATGGGGGGAAGAGGGGAGATGTGTTCCTTCAGAGAGCTACTATCTTCAAGTCTCACAGACAGAAATAAAGAAAAGGAAAAAAACAAGCAGGATAGGAGATGATTTTATTCTGTGGATTTTAAAGGAGGAAAGAAGAAAGAGATAACAATAAGGAAGAATGAAGAGGAAATTATTATTTATCAAAATTGAGATATACCAGAAGAAGATATAAACATGGTAGAGAGGATGAGGGAATAATAATTGGGCCTAGATGAAGAGAAGAGAGGAAGAAGAGTGTCATCGAGCTACTTCAGTTATAATTTTCCCCCATAATTTTTCTTTACTGGCCTTCTTTTGTTTTGGAAAGAAAGGAGAAATGACAAAGAGAGGAAAAATTAGAAGAGGATGTGACAGAGGGGAAAACACAATTAACAGTCATTACTATGAATGTCAGTGGAATGAACTCATCCATAAAACAGAGGGAGGCAGAATGGGTTAGAAAGTAGAATCCAATAATAGATTGTTTATAATAAATACATTTAAAAGATTAAGATTTACCAAGTTAAAATAAGAGGCTGGAAAAGAATTTATTATGCCTCAGGTGAACTTTTCAAAAAGAATAGGTATAGAAATCATATTCTCCAACAAAGCTATATAATTACCCCCTCTTGTGATATCAGGAATTTATGGCATCCATCAAGTAAAAGTCAAGAATGTCAGAGCAAGCACATTCAAATGAATAAGTGGGAATATATTATTTTTTTATTTTTAATTCAATGACATTAGCAAAACATACCCAGATTAATATATATATACCCACAAACACATGTACATATATACATATGTGTTTATATCAGTTTTCTTCTCAAATAATTTTAATTTCATGTTAAAAGTCATCTCTTAAAATATTTATTTTGTTCTATATTCACAAATTCAATCCATTTTTAAAGACTAATTAGATATTTTTATTGAGCAGAAACCATGGAGTATGAAATGTATCATCAGAAAATAGGTTAGCATTATAATGTGGGTAGCTGATTGAATTAATTCTAATTTTTTATAAATAATTATATCTTACCCAAGATTTTACTAATATAAAGAAGTTCCCTGGAACGTTACAATGACTATTATTTATTTCCTGTGTAATAGGCATGTACTTGTGTCTTAATTGTGATTTACTAAGAATGGCAGAGGTATTATCTATTATTTCCTCTTTGTTTTTTTTTATCAGATTTGCCAGCATTCAATAATTTGAAAAAACATGAAACATGTTTCTAAACATCCTGGGGGAATATATGTGTTTCTTCTTTTTGCTAGTGCTTATAATTTCTTGTATCCTCTTTTCTAGATTTTGCGAGAAAAGAAAAGCAAAAATTTCTATTATTTTGTAGAGCAATGGGGATGAAGGAATCAAATTCTATCTATGATAATTCAGACTCAGTCAATAAGAAAGCAGGAATCATCTCAGAAATGCCTAGTTTTAACAACTTGAATTGGTTTCTTGTTAATAGGTGGTGATTACCATATTGCCATTTGTTGTTTTTCTTGGTATTTGTGTATTTCAGCGATTGGAAATACAATTAAGTTGTTGATAATATGTGATGGCATCAGTCTTTTATGTTTTAAAGTTGCTAATTAATCCTTCAATTTACCACCAGATTCTTCAAGACTAAAAATTGGGGCAGCTGGGTGGCTCAGTGAATTGAGAGCCAGACCCAGAGATTGGAGGTTCTGGGTCCAAATCTAGCTTCAGATACATCCTAGCTATGTTACCCTGGGCAAGTCACTTAACAGCCACTACTTAGCCCTTACCTCTCTTCTGCCTTTGAACCAATGAATGATATTGATTCCAAGATGGAAAGTAAGGACTTTAGAGGGGAAAAGAGGCTAAAAATTAAGACTCCTATCATAGAAATTTCCTCGTGCCAATGTCCATACCATTTTTTAGATACTTGAAACTTAAACACACTTCCAAAAGAGTAGTTATTCAAATCAAAGCTACCTGTTATAAACCACTAAACATATGTTAGAGAACTCTGTAGATTTATAAATCTCTGCACATCCTAGAATGATTGTATACTTGCTGCATTACAAACCAGCTAAGGTGCCTTGCTCTGGGATTTAGGAAATGTTACAATCTCTGGTACCAAATGTACCATTCAGTTCACCTGGATTTCCACAGAGGAAAAACAAAGAACAAAAAGGTTAAGGGAGCCACTTATTTTTCTGAGAAAGACATAAGATTAAATGCTGAGACAGTTAGGTGAAGCACAGATTCTTTTTATCTTTAACCCCAAAATTCTTCCTACTAGACCAAGAGTCCTTCTCTTACAAAATCAAGAAAATGGAGGGGGGTGGGAGGAAAGAGTTCCTATCTATTCAACCACAGAGTTCTAATAATGCCCCTTATATTCCAGCATGATTTTCCATTGTCATGTTTGACCTGTTTGTTCACATTGCAAAGAAAATGATATAGCCCTGGATCTCCAGAAAGATATATACTTAATTCCCATACTGTTCCCAACCTCATTCATTCATTTAGGACAGGTGACAGGTGAAGCGAAAACTAATAACTTTCTTACACCTCTTACCTTACATAGTGATCTAAAAATTCTGTTCATTCAGAGAAACATCCACTGGTTTCACCTAAAACAAACACATTCATCTTATTGCTCTGCTATAATGAAAATTTCTCATCTGACTTCACCTGTAAAATATCCTGCTAATCTCAATATCCTGCTATTCTGATACTATTTCTTACTTTTTCATTTAAATAGAGATTCTAAGAGATCTGCCAGATATACAACTTGTCCCACACAAATCTAAGCAAATTTTGATAGATATAGGAAGTTTCTCCCTGAAAAACCTCGTAGAGTCTTTTCTAAATTGTTGTCTTATGTCTAATAATTGGGTCTATAAAGTTCAATGAAGAAAAATCTGTACCAGTATCAGCTTCTACAGTCTGAATTCAAATCACCATGCCATTAAAGCAAATAAACTGACTCATTCTGTGTTTTGCTTAGTGATTAAATCTATTAGAAACAATGTTAAAAATATTATCATTCAATAGTTTGGAGAATGGCTTCCTGATAAAGAGGTTCCTCTTTTATCAATCAAGTGCCCTTATTTTAACACAAGAAGTTTGACCTTGTAGATAGACTTCTAAAATGTTCTAGATAATCTCTCATATAGGATTTGCTTTAAAGTTGGAAATCAAGAACAGAGTGCTTATCAAATAAACAGAAAAAAAAGTCAAAGATACAGTTTGTGATGTTAGATCACTACAATAAGAATAGATTCAAGCCTTCCAGGATAAGATAACAGTATTTCAATTCAAAGCATCCAAACAGTCATAATTTATGAGAATAGATCATTTGATCTGATCATATAAAAAGAATAGAAAAGTAAATGGAGAGCTGGTCTTGAAGTCAAGAGAAACTGGAATCAAATCTTAGTACTCTGGACAACTTTCTAAGACTATCAGTAGCAGAGCAGTAGAAGAAGGAGTTTCCTCTTCTAGGAGTTCCATATACCAACAAAATCACAAATTCGATAAATATCTCGTATTTTTTAAATTAGTGTTTTCTGATATCCTATAGCATATGCAAGCATTTTTAAGTAGACTATTTTGTCTTGATCAGTATTTTATTAGCTTTAAAAACTTAAAGACTTAGCAAATTTAGATAAGCCTTATGCCTTACTTATATAACCAGCAGATCTTGCTGTGAGGCAAGGTTTGTTTGGGCACTGGCTCTTCTTACCTTTTCCTTCCCACAGGTAAATGAGCAAGAGGAGAATCTTTCCAGATCATGCATTTCTCCTCCTACAGGGTGGTCCAGTGTGATATGACCCTTCTTTCGGCCACCTTTCTCTCCCACCCCTCACTAAAGATGAGAGATTTGCATTCTATCATGCCAGAGCTAATCATAGTTCACTTTCTAGGCTAGGACAAAAAAACTACCACTCCCCCATTCTTATCCATTCTCTCTCTCTCTCTCTCTCTCTCTCTCTCTCTCTCTCTCTCCCTCTCTCTCTCTCTCTCTCTCTCTCTCTCTCTCTCTCTTTCTCTTTCTCTCTCTCATAAAATACATTATTTAAAAATCATTACCATAAATCTTCTCACATATAGAGTTCATGATGGTCATAATTAAGAAGAAATATTAATGTTTTAGTCAGAGATTTAAACCCCTGACCTGGTTAAATTCCATGTATTTCCCTCTATTCATTCCCACTTTTCCTTTGCAGATGTCTCTGCACAGAAATAATACATGTGGGTACATAACAAAGTTATGCCCAACCACAGTTATTTTTATATGAAACATCATAAAATACAAAAATTTTACTGAAACAGAGAAAAATAAAAACATTCAAATTGTCTATCAAAAAGCAGGCACTAGAAAGAGACTAGAGGAAAAATAACAATTTTTAATTACTGAAAAAGGGATGTGCACAGTCATCAGCCTCTAATATAGGAATCTTCTTTACCAGGGTGTTTTCTCTTCCTTTCCAATGCCTGTCACAGTCACTACCTTGGGAACCAGAAATTTTTTTCCTCTGAGGCCAGTAACTCTCAGAGACAGAAAAAGACAGAAATACGAGAGAGAGAGAGAGAGAGAGAGAGAGAGAGAGAGAGAGAGAGAGAGAGAGAGAGAGAGAGAGAGAGAGAGAGAGAGAGAGAGAGAGAGAGAGAGAGAGAGAGAGAGAGAGAGAGAGAGAGAGAGAGAGAGAGAGAGAGAGAGAGAGAGAGAGAGAGGAAAGGAAGGAGGGAGGGAGGGAAGAAGAGGAAGGGAGGGAGGCAGAGAGAGAACACTGTTTCTCTGCACATTCATTCTCAAAATGTATAGAAGATTTTGTCTTTTCCTCAATCATTTTCTGCTAAGGAAATTAGTATAAACAAGTCTAAATAATCAACCTTAATTTCAATCATCTATACATTTTTTGATTAACAAAATAGATTCAGAAAAAAGCAATTGAAATTTTTGTCTAAAACACTACAGTGAAATGAAGCAGAAGTAGAATGATTTATATGAATTCAATAATAAAAATAAAACTTTGAAAGACTTGAGAACCCAGATCAACATGATGATCAGTCATGATTTCAGAAGACTGATGATGAAGCAGGCTTCCCACTTCTTATCAGAGATAGAAGACTAGAAATATAGGGGACAGACATTTCCAGGCACAGCCAATGCATGGTTTTGTTTTGCTTGACTGGTGGAGGAGTGATATGACCAAATCTATGATAAGAAAAATAATTGTCAGCAATATGAAGGATTAATGAAGTAGCAGAGGTAAAGAGTAGAGAAAGTCTACTAACTATTGTCCAGGTGGGTAAAAGTATAATGAGGGTGCATATCATGAAGGTGCAGACTGTGGCAATAGGAGTATTGGGGAGGAGGCATATATGCAAAAGATGTCTTAGAGATAGAATATATAGGGCTTCATGTCTCATTAAAAGCTCATGGAAGCTAAAATTGCTTAAGAATTAAATATGAGCATAACTAAATAGCAATGGTCAGGTTGGAAGAATGAAGCACAGTGAAAGGTAAATTCATTTTCTTCATTCCTATCCTCATATGTTAGGAGAAAATGAGGAAGGTCCCAGAATATGGACCAGATTGACCCTCCAAGGCAAATGAACAAGATTTACATAGGAAAGGCAGGCATAAGTTTCAGTCTGCTTTATTGGAAAGAATTTCCACATTAATGAGATCTCAGATATTTCTGAATATTTGTGTATAAACAGATCAGACAATTAATGCAGAAGGAGTAGAGGAAGGACAGAATTTTCCTTGCTGCCGTGCTCAGAGAAGGCTTCAGGGAAAAGGAAAATTTATTGGTACCTTATGTTTTGATGCAAGAAATACTTTATAAACCAAACAAATCTGTTTACAAAGTATATTTCCTGAGATGGGGATGGGGTCAGCGGAGTTGATGGATTATTAACAGAAATAAGGTGTCTTTGTGATTCCACAGAAGTTTTCTCACATTTCCCTGAATTATTTTTATTCATCATTCCTTAAGATACAGTAATATTCTATTACATTCAAATGCCACAATCTGTTTGGCTATCCCCAAATGCTGGGAACATATTAAATTTCCAACATCTTGTCATTCAAATAATTCTGCTATGAACATTTTAGTATATATGAGTATATTCCTGCTGTAACAAGCTTACTTGAAATAGAGTCTGATGAGTGTAGCCTATAGTTGGAAGGATTTGAATGGTTTCATAGCATTTCTTGTGTAATTTGAAGTTATTTTCTATAATGCATGAACCAATTCAGAAATCTATCATAAGGAAATTATCATGCTTCTCTAACAATAGCCCATAGAACAATGCTTTTTCATATATTTTATAACATGAGCTTGGGGTAGCACATCAGGTGGTTTTCATTTGAATTTGTCTGATTATTAGTAATTTTGAACATTTTAAAGTAATTATAGGTGTTTTTATTGGGGGATGCTTTTAATCTCATTTATTTGTGTTAATTCCTTACAGGTTTTAAATATCAGACTTTAATCAGAGATTTTGGATGCAAAGATTTCTTCTAATCCATAAATTCTCTTCTTACTCTAACTGCATTGATTTTACTTTTACAAAATATTCCACATTTTATATAATAACATTAGTTATTTTTCTTTTATTATCATTTCTATTCCTTCTCTAATTATGACTTATTCAATAATATAGTCAAATGAGATTGTTATGAAGCAACCACAGAATATATTAGAAGTAGAGTCTTCAAGATGTCTGAAGAATCTTCATTAAAAATGTGATCTATTCACATGGTTCAATGGGGATATTGGGGATGTAAACTCTAAATTACCAACCTAGTGCAAATAATATGGAAATTGGTCTTGATCAATGACACATATAAAACCTAGTGGAATTGCTCATTGGCTACTGGAGGGGGTGGGTGAGGGGAGGGAAAGATAATGATTCATGTAACCATGGAAAAATATTCTAAATTAATTAATTAAATACAAAACTTTTTTTTTAAATGTGATACATGACCAAGAACCAAAGCACTTGAATATCTTAAACTAGCTTTAGTTAAAGAAAACTTCTTGCAAATCACTCTTTTTGGTTTGAACTAACCCAATGAATATGTGAATTTTGCTTTGCTATCTCAATTTTAATCTGTCAGTTTCAGAATTTGGCTTTTCTCTTAGACTTCACAAAACCTCAGCTCCACGCAATTCATGGTACCCATAAAAGAATATAGGACAGGCTTTATTTTACTGAATAGAAAATATAAAACAAAAAAAGACTCACAGATGAATCAACTAATAGTCAAATTCACCTTTCTAGTAAACCTGTACTCCTCCAGGGTAGTGTGACAGAGGCTGACACATAAAAAGAGTGCCAGACTGAAGAGGGTGTGATCACCTCGATAGGGGAGGGCCCCAGGAGGAAGGGATCTTGAGGAGCAGAAGATTCTGGCTGGAAGAGCAGTTGCTCTCTCAATCTGGAGAAGCCGAAGAGAGAATTTTGAAAAAGACTTTCTCCTAAGGGTTACTCACTTTTTCCTGCTTGTGACTGGAAATCCTCCCCCCCCCCAACACTTCCCAATTGAAGAGACTCAGAGAAGAAAAACCTGAGAAAAGGCATTTTTAATCTCTGTCAGACTTTACCTCAGCTCTTGTTGCTCTGGGAAAGAACTGTGACCACAGGACCAAACCCAGGGTCAGTCAACCTGACTTTCTCTCAAGGAGCTCAGGCTGCCAAAACCTGAGTTCCCCCCAATCTTGAGGAGGGAGGGAAAGGGTTTTAGATAGAGACAGGGACCCCCTTTTTCCCTTTCCTTTCCCATTCTTTCCCTGCCAGTTATTCCTTTGTATTACTCTGATTAATTGACATTAAAGTAGTTATCTTTTCCCCAATCTGTGAATCAAGTGTGAGTGAATAGATCAAGGGGAGAGACATCTTCCTAGAAACCCTTTAGTCTCTAGTAGTGGAGAGGGGACAAGAGAGAAAAGGGCAAACCTGGGAGAGCAGCCATAGCCAAGGAGGGAAGGAGAAGGGAGAAAATCTTCAAATCCCCTCTCCTCACTCTGAGCCAACTCTTAACATCAGCCGTCTTTCCTTGATTCTGTTCCCTTTACCATCCCGACTTTTTCTCCATTACATCTGCTGTCTCCCCTGAACTCCGCTTTGAGAAGGGAAGTCTCCACTCTTTTTCTTTCTCTCTATACTGTAAGACCAAACCTTTCTCTCATTACAGTGGGAGATAGAGGAAGATTAGTCATTAGTGTTACACATTGCTTCCCTGCTTCTAGGAGAAAGCACTCAGGGTCACTATTTTACTTCTCTCTTTCAAATGAGCCCATTCTTCAAGTTATACAGTCACTTCTAGACTTATAATACTACCCTAATTGTATACCCTACCAAAGGGGGTTCAATAGAAAGTAAATCCTTGTCCAAACCTTCACAGTCCACACAACTTATAGTACCAATAGAAATAAAAGTCTTGTTTTTTTTTCTCCAAACCTTGATTCTTAATACTTCTCTTGATTGACTTCTGATTACTCCTACAACTTCTCTGCTTGGCCAAAAGAGTCATTAAATATTCAGAAACTACTCTTTTGCATCAGGGGGCTTAGTCACAAAATTCCTTTCTTTGTCAAAGAACCTCTTCTTTACTCAACCATTCTGCCTTAGCTGTCAACTGCCATGCCTCTAGCTCTTTGACCCAAAAGCTCTTCACCACTCTGTTACTGTCTCCAGCCTCTGTCTTCTCTGTGGTCACATGGTCTCTTGGTACTGTGTCATTCCCTAGAAGATCATTACAAAGAGAAAATCCACACATACCAAAAATCATTCCTTAATGGATAAGTGACTAAAAGATATGAACAAACAGTTCTAATAGATGAATTGCAAACTATGAGGAGTCATATGAAAGATTGTTCCAAATGACCAATTATAAAAGAAATTAAAATTAAGACAATTCTAAGCTTTCATCTCATTCCTGGTAAAGTAGGAAAATGACAAAAAATGGGAATAGCCAGTGTTTGATGAGGCTATTAAAAGATAGTTATATTGATTTTTTTATTGGTCAGCAAGCATTTATTAAGCATCCACTGAGTGCCAGGCACTGTTCTAGGTATTGAAATGGCTTTAGAAAAATATAATACTCTAGTATGACAAAAATATCTCCTAATTTCTAGAATTCATCTGTTGAACTGCATACTACATATGTCTACTTAATATTGTTTAAATATTTCATGAAGATAGTTCACTTCCTAATGATATCAAACATCTTTGTTGATTAGTGGGGAAAGTATTGTATTTGGATTCAGAAGACCTCAGTTTCAACTCTGGCTCTACTCTAGTAGCTAGTAGCTAGTACTAGCTTTTGGGACCTTGAATAAGTTCATCCATTTCTCTAGAATTCAATTTCATCAGAAGGAGATTGGATTGGATAACACTTTGACCATCTGATAAAGCCTATGAACCTTTTCTCAAAATAATGTTTTTTTTAATGGAAAGAAATGCTATATTTTGATTAGGAGTTAGTGAAAATAAAGATGTAATTTCCCATCCACGTTCTAATAGTATGGCCCTTTCTCAGAATATTGGAGGATTTTTTTGTAAGGTCATTTTTTAATTAATTGAAAAATGCTAAATTTTAACCAGGGGTTGGCAAAAGTAGCTAAAATTTTCCTCATTCAAGTTCACAGATCCCCTGAAATCTTTGGGGTCCATAAATCCTGGGTTTAAAACAACTGTATTATGTGATCCCCATGTTTTCTTCCAGCTCTATCTCCCATGACCCTAAGAATTAGCTTTGATAAATCAAACTGCCAAAATAATTAGATAGTTGCTGAAGTAGTTGCACAATCCCCAAGGAAGTAAGTATAAAAATAAAGGACTGCCTTACTAGGTACACTATGTACCTTCTTCAGAGGAAACCAGCCTCTGCAGATTTTGAAGAATATGTGTCGAGGGTGCATCTTTTATAGAGAAAGATGATGAAGTTGAAGTTTCATGACTAGTGTCCACAATTAGCTCTGTTTAAATCCCCTTTAGCCTACCAACAGAAAGTCAGAAGTGCAGTAAAACTGCTATTTCTCCTAAGATTAGTTGTGCTAGGCTTCACTTGTGCCTTTCCCCCTCACAGGTGCCCCCTAGACTCCCTGCTCCTTTCCTGTTTCTTTAAGACATTAATAGACTCTGCTCAGTCAGAGAGTAATTTATTGGATTTCATAGCAAAATCTAATGAGATACCAGGCTGGAGTATCATAAAACAGCCTGTCTTGCTTTATATTCTATTAGAGAATGGTATGCTAGTCATTAGATACACTCAGGTTCACTTCAGCTTCTAGGTAGTCCAGTCAAGCCAAATAGCTAATTGTTTTGTTATTATCCCCTTGTTATTGTAATCATGAGACCCTCTGCTCTTTATTAGAATTAAAGAGAGAAAAATCATGTTAGAACTGGAAGGGACCTTAGAGTCATAGACTTAGAACAAGGAGGATTTGGATCTAAACTTGAAAGGATTTAAGAACATAGAAATGCTTAGAGAGAAAACAACAGAGAGAATATAAGGGGATTGGGATACATAATGATAAGATAGAAATTCAAATAATGGAGATATATTGAAAGAATATATCTAGTTCAGTTGCTCCATTTTAGGTGTGAGAAAACTGAGAAGTCAAAAGGGGAAGTGACTTGCCCAAGGTCATACAACTAATTAGTGGCTCTAAGAACATACTAGTCACTTCATTAAATTTTCAGTATTCTTTCCACAATGGTGCACACGATACAATGAAAAAGTCTTATCCACACAAAATTCTGCTACTTCTCTATCCTCTCCACCCCACTGCACCTTAATAAAAAATGCTTTTGTCCTAGGAAATTGTTGAAATGACCAGTAGAGGGCACATGCTGCCTTATATTTGTGCATTTCTGATCATACTATGAAGTCTAACCCTATAAAAACTGAAATTTGCTGAGTATTATACTCTTAGAATCATATATTGTTAGAGCTGGAATAGGTCTCAGAATAACAAAACAGAGGCAGAGTGAAATAAGCAGAACCAGGAGAACATTGTGCACAATGACTGAAACAATGTGCAATATCAGTATTCTGAACAAAACTCTCCCAAAGGACTCATTATAAAAAGTGTCATCTGCCAGAGAAAAAGAACTGAGAGTCTGAATCCAGATCAAAGCAAACTTTTTTCATATTCTTTCTTAATTTTTTCTACTTGAGTTTCCTTCTACAAAAGGATTGATATGGAGCAATGTTTTACATGAGTGCTCATGTAAAATCTATATGAGGTTACATATAATTTCAATAGGGATGGGGAGTAGGGAGAAGATAGAGAAATCAGGACTCAATATTTTTTGAAAAAATTGAAATTTTTTTAGAATTTAAAAAATTCATATTCTAGAAATTTGTTCAGCTCCACAGAATGGCTATCTAAAACTTTCAGTTTTCTTCCATAAGGAAAGTTAATTCATCTAGGGCTTGAATTGGGGCTCACAAAATCTACAGCATTAAGAAAATAGGCTCCCTCAGCATTTCCTAAAAGCAAGGATACCCTCTTCTTTTCAAGTTTTTGGTTATTGTGAAGAGATGGCGTATGGATGTGTAAGATAGGGCACATGCACATGCACATATCTGTAGGTATACGCATGTGAATGGAGAGAGAGAGAGAGAGAGAGAGAGAGAGAGAGAGAGAGAGAGAGAGAGAGAGAGAGAGAGATTTTCCTTCTTTCACTATTGCTTTGATGAAGGGTATGAACACTTTAGCAACCTAGTAACTTCAGGATCAAAATTCCAAAGCTCTCAAAAATGGAAGTACCAGTTCAGGGTTCTATTAACAGTACATTAATATAGTTATTTTTCTACAGCCCCATCAACATTTCTTATTTTCTTTTTATTTTATTAAATTTGATAATTTGGTAGCTATGAGATTGAACCTCACAGATATTTAATTTGTATGTCTTTAATTAGAAGTGAATTTTGGATTTCTTTCTAATGACTATCCTTCTACCTCAGAAACCACTCTATTCAGATTATTTGACTATTTGTTGAACATTTGGGGAAGAACTCTTATTCTTACATATTTGAATCGGAAAAAGAGATCCTTATCAACATGATTCTGTAAAGATTTTTTTGTGCCAGTTATCTTTCCCTTCTAATTTTAGTTGTACCATTTTTCTTTGTGCAAGAACTTTTTTTTAAGTTTATATAAACAAAGAGTGATCCATTTTTTATATTCTGTAATCCTCTCTATCATTCATTTGGTCATGAAATATTCTTTTATCCATACATCTGAAAAGTAATTTCTTCTTCGCTCTTCTTTTGTTTATGATGTCATCCTTTATATCTGATTCATATATTCATTATGAGCTTACCTTGCTATAAGATGTGAGATGTTAATATGTACCTAGGTTCTTCCAGACTGCTTTTTCAGTTTTCCAGTAGTTTTGGTAATATAGTGAGATTTTACTCCTTTAGCTTGAGTTTTAGGATTTAATAGGCATGAATCTATTTTGTTCATTTGCTTCATTATGTTAGGTACCTAATCTATTGCTCTTCTTAAACAGTACTAAATAATTGTGATTATTATTACTTCATAGTATAGTTTGATATCAGGTACTGCTGGGCCCTTTCTTTCCATATTTAAAAAATATTTCCCTCAAAATTGATTTATTTTTCCTTCAGGGAAAATTAATTATCTAATGTTTTTTCTAGCTACATTAAGTAATCTTTTGGTAGTTTGATTGGTATGACATTGAATAAATGAATTAAATTAGGCAGTATTGTCATTTTATTATGTTGTCTTGAACTACTCATGAACAATTAAAATTTTAGTAGTTATTTAATCTCCATTTGTATATTCACTTTCAAGTTTCATAATTGTATTCATGTAGATAAGACACATGGATGTTGGACCTTGCTATCAAAGAGTCTATCCCATTCATATCCATGTTTATTTTTCTATTTACCTCTTTTATTCTTTTCCCTCTCTCTTTTCTCTCTGACACATTTAGCAAAGAAGAATAAGGTTGTTAATCACCAGCAGACTCTGTTTTAGTTCTCTATGATTGATGCAAACAGCTTCCACCTCTCTGCTGCTAATTGTCTTCAAGACCCCAATAAGAAGCTCTTAGCTTTTATTTCCTTTTAAACAACTCTTCTTAGGGTTTGTTTTGCTTATGAATAATTTCTTTCTTTACCTATCTTCATTCTTCCCTCTTCCTGTTCCCTCCTGTTTAATTGTTGATTTTAATATATTTGTACATCAAATGTTGTATGTGTTTTTTATCCTGCTTTGAACAGTTAGGATAAAAATAAAGTTCCAATGATATCCATTCCCCTATTCCATCTTCATTGTATAGAGTTATACTGTCTTTCCAAATATGTGAGATAATATGTCCTCTTCTCTTCCTCCCCTTTTCATCTCTGATATCATTCTCCTCATTAAAATAGAAATATTTCATCCTTATAAAGTCCCTTCTGGTTGCTCACATATTTCCCTTTTTATAATTCTCCCAACTCTCATTTTCATATTTCAAATTTTTCTGGCTAGTTCTAGTCTTTTTTATCAGGAACACTTGGAAGACCTATTTCATTGAAGATGAAATTTTTCTCAAGTTTGTTATTATTTTAAATCACCAAAATTTTCCCCAGCATTCCTCCTCCTCTCCCTTTCAGGGACCCATTCAATAAAATAAATAATATTTTAAGAAAAGAAAAATCAGCAAAACCAACTGATAAATCAAAAAAAAAAAACTGAAACAATGTGCAATGTATCATAGCTGTTGTACCTCTTTAAGGGTACCACATCCATGACAACTCCATCTCTACAAATAGGGTGAGAGTCTCTTCTCATATCTTCTCCTGTATCTTCTGTGGAGTTATTCTTGTTCTTTTTATTTTGCAGCATTCACTTTTGATTATTGTACTTTCCATTTACATTGTTGTAGTTAATATAAAAACTTTTTTTCTGGATAAATGTACTTCATTCTTCATCAGATTGTATAAATCTCATCATGCTTCTCTGCATTCATCATATTCTTTGTTTCTTACAGATATTTTCCACTGGATTCATGTACAACAAATTTTCTGGGCTTCCACAAAATAAAAGACATTAACTTTGTTGCCAATTCTTTGCTATCACATAAAGACATTGTATAAATATTTTCATGTCTATGGAGACTTTCTTCTTATAAATATGTCTTTGGAATTTAAGCCTATTAAGGGAATCTCTCGATCAAACACTACAGACATTTCATCATTTTATTGGCATAATTCCAAATTGCTTTCTAAAATACTTATACTTATCCACAGTTCCACAACAATGGACTGGTATGCCTGTCTTAATACAATCTATCAAACACTGACTATTCCTATCTTTCATCATCTTTGTCAGTTTTCAGCTTCAATAATTCAAATCTCTTCCCTTCTGGGTTGTTATGTACTCCCTCCAATATTGACTGTAAGGGGTAAATTTAGGGTTTGTTTTTTTACTAATATATTATACTATGGTTGCCAAGAATTTAATTCAATCCCAATAAAAATATTCAAGTCAATTTGGGAATTTTATGGTGGTTTAATTAATATAGAGGGAAGGAATTAAGAAGAAGCGAAAGGGAAAAGGGTATAAGATTTCTCTGGCCTAGTCTGAGCCAAGGGGAGTTCAGAGACCTTCAAGCCACAAAGCCTCCTCCAAGATGAGGGACCTCCTAGAAGGATAGCATTTTAGGAAAGGTAAAGCAAAAAAAAGGAATCAGAGTAAACTCTGAGAGAGCTCAGGGTAGACCCTTCACCTGACCCCAAGACACCAAGATGCCAAAATGTTGCCACGAGCAACCCAGACAAGAGGTGCAGACGTGCCAAGACGCCAAGATGCCCAGCACGCTGCCACCAGCCACCTCTCTGCCACGAAAGAGCGAGAGCCACCTCTCTACGAAAAGAGGTCAGAGAGAAGAAGTGACTTGAAATATATAGACCATTTTTCTACATCACTTCCTGCATCTCACATGTACCAATGGTAGCTTAAGCTTGTTCTAGGATAGCTCAGTGGGTCTGTCAGTTGTTTCTGATTTGTGACTTGAAAGCACATGTCTGTCATAGGCCATCCTTCTCAACATTTAATCCTTAAGTAGGAGTGTATACATTCCTGATGCTAGACTAAGGATGGTGGAGTAAATCTAAAAATTCACAATCCCCCCTAATGATGATTGGGGGACTAGTATCCACAATTGATCACAAAAAGTAATCATCTTGCCCCTCTAAATTCTTCTAACTGTAGGTGCATACAAAATTTCACCTTCTAAGAGGAAATTAAAATAGTTAGATAGAAGAGGGAAATAGAAGAGAGAAAGGCATCAAACCCAATGTTTGCTGGGCACATTGACAAAAACCAATTAGGGGGAAGTCCCCTTTTGGCATAAGAGTATACATTCAAAAAAATGTTCAATTAACCTTCAGTTCAATCAACCACACCCAAAGTTCATTCTGGATCTTCTTGATATAGCATAAGTTTTCCAGCATCTCTATGCAACAATTCATTCTCTAGATTTTAGGAGTTAGCAAGCTTCTTTCCTTGACATTCTTTCTCAAACGAAAAATTTTAAATCTTGGATTTTTATTAAAATACAATCCTCCCCCTGAAATGGGTGTTAAGAAACACCCAGTTCAGCTCAGGATGCAAGGTTGAGTTATGGGGTGTATGAGTCAATTATCAAAAGAAGAGGGGAAAAAAAACACAAAGAAAAAATGGAAGAAAGTTAAACTTTGGGAGAAAGAAAAAAATTCAAAATCAGACTCAAAATATCAAAATCTATGTATATAAAATGTTGAGTAACCAAGAATAGATTCATAATAGGTCCTTGTATTAGGGTTCAATAAATTTCTAACAGGCCCTTGTAGTAGGGTCCAGTATAAAGTAATTTCTATCCCACAAGTCTGTAGGACAAAATGCAGTAATATTTCACATAACCATTTGCAGCCAAGACTACAGGGAATTGCCATACTACAAGAAAGAAAAAGTACTAGATTTTTATTTTGATAGGGAAGTGTCATTCCCTGGTCTGATTTTTTGTCATTTTCAGGGATATGGGAACCAGGATGATACCCAACCTTTGGTACTTGTCTGTGAGTATTTCACAAAGAGTGTGGATGCAAGGACATCCTATGACTTAACATATGTCAAGCGTCACATCCTCAAATCTCACACTAGGTTCAAGTCCTTTTGTAATGGCTTAGAAGTGCATCAATCCTACCTGGATTGGTTTCTTTCTTTTTACCTGTGTGCTCTTTTTGGAACTATTCAGGTGAAATCTGTGCTCCTTTTTGATCCCAATCCCTAGAATCAGACACAAACATTAACCACAGTTCCATAGCATTTTATCAATAAATTGCAGGTTCCCACAATTTAAAGCTTTGGAGTATGCATTAATATTATAGCAAGTATATATATATATATATATATATATATGTATATATATATATATATGTGTGTGTGTGTGTGTGTGTATGTATATATATAAAACTTAGATTACTGCTGAATAGAAAAAAATAATATTAATTGTATCTACCTTAAGTACAAGAAATGAAAAAAGAAAAAAATTAAATATTATAATCAAAATAAAAGAAAAGCAATAATAAAAATAAGGGGAAAATTTCAGGAATTCAATGTGTTCCCAAAAAACAGTATCCATTTATCTATGGATTGTTATCTCTAATGCATGTGATAGGTGTAAACCTTAAAATTTCCCAGACCCTACTTTATAAGATTGGATTAAGACCATTCCCCATTTGGGCAGTGAACTCTACTTAAAGCAGAAATGTGAGAACTCTACTTCACCTACTTGGGTCTGCCCTAGGGGAAGATAAAATTTTGAACTCTTGTCTGAACAATGAAAGTACTTAAACCCATACTTATAATGAGGCAAAAAGTTCTTTAAGCCATGCCTATTTTTAGAATTAATACAAAGGGGTGCTAAGTACCTATAAAGGTCAGGCAACTTGTGAAATTACTCAGAGCTTTCCTGATGTGAATTACTCAGAAGTTTTAGTCTACCCAGAAAAGGTGAGAGCAAGATGTGAATTAAGAAGGTGATAACAAAATGTGAATTAACAATGGTCAGTCCTTTGAAAAACGTCTACTGTGATTGGTAGATGTAAGAATTTAGGGGAGGTGACAAAGGAGAAAATGCCCTTTAAAGGGAGACAAAAAGCTCTCTCTAAAGAGAGTCAGCTGGGAAAGGCTGCCTTGAAGGGTCTCTCTTGAGACTCTCTCGGGGACAATTCAGATTGAAGATTGAGCTAGTGGAGGCAGCTGAGATGATGCTGGCCTGGTGTCACTAGATTCCTTGCTTGGACAGATCTTGTGGTGAGTGATATAAGACTGACTGATCTCTCTCTCTTAAGACTCAGGTCTAGGCCATGTTGGCTTAAGGCCCTTCATACTTATTCCTTTCTTACTCTTTCTCTCTTTCTTTAATTCCTCATTGTATTATTAATTAAAGTCTCTCTAAAACCCAGTTGACTTGGGTATATTCATAACTGGGAATATTTCCCTGGCGACCACCTTATATTTGATTTTAAACAAGACACTGTAGTGAAAAACATATTTTCTGCGGTCACAATTTACTCACCCACTCTTATATCTATCACAATTTAAGTTTTCCACTATTTTAATCACTACAGCTTGAGGCCTTCAACCATTTTAATTATCATAGTTTATGGTTCCAACTCTTTTTAAATCTTACATAGGATTTAGTCAATCAGTCTCAATAGAAGGTGATATGTGCTTCAAATGCAAAAAAAATGAGAGAAAAAATCAAATACTATATGTCACAAGCAAAGTGCAACAAAATAGTATAGATCCATTAATAGGGAAGAAAAACCAAAATGTTAAAATATATATATTTCATAATCACAGGGGTACTCTATTCAAAAATCCATTTCTTCTTTTATCTTCCTTCTTCTTTGCTACTATTTGGAGAGGAGACAAAACTGAAAAAACTACAAAAACAATAGGATCTAAGAGGTATCACCTTCACAGTATTTGGGAAGTTCCTTGGGCACCCTCCTGAGGGGAACCCCCCCTGAGTATTTTTTGGACGAGCACCACTTAAGTTATATTGTTGTGGAGTCAATTGGTTTGAGTTACCATTTTCCCAATATCTATTCCTATAGTTATCATTCCTAAAACTGGTTTCCATTATCATTATTATAGTTATTTCTACAACTATTATTTCTGTAGTGGTTATTAAACTGCATATTATTTCTGATTGCCTTGAATAAAGTTCTACATTCTATCATTCTGTGGCCTTGCTCACAGAATGGCAGGTAATAGATCAATAGTTAGATTCTTGGAGAGGAGCACTTTCCATTGGTTGAGTATCATGCCCTTTTTTCTAGTTTATTAATTTTATCTGTTAAATATGTCAATCATTTCTCAAATTTCTCCATGAGATGATTAGTCTCTTCCTCCTTTTCTTTTTTTCCCTTTGAAACATATAGAGCGGTTTTTCGTAATTCTTCAAGATCCATTTGAGTTCACCTTGGGCAATGAGTTCTAAAATAATCCCTAATCACTTTGCAAGAGTTATTGACAAAGTGCCTTCTAATTTGTCTTATGCAGTTTTCTTTAGAAAGGTCAAAATCTAGATATTGACCCCCAAACTCAATTATTCTATCCATGAATCTGGAGGGTGTCCTCTTCCTCATTTTGCTTAATTTTTTCAAATTTTGTCCACTTATCTGTACTGTCAGCACACTCTCTCATGGTAGTTAAAATGGCCTCCCTACAATGGTATAGTTAATAATCCTCAGAGTTGTTATAGTCCCATTCAGGATCCTGAGATGGCCCAGTGTGCTGCATTGAGCCCACGTGCTTTACTGACATGAGAAATTATTTTGTTTTTTCTCACATTCAGTTAAAAAAGCCTGGAGCAAGTTTTCAACATCTTTTAAGATGGATTATACTGAAAAAATATGCCTGTCATCTTTTTCATTACCAAAATTGTTCATATGTAGGAACATTTCATGTGAATTCATTTATTTCTTGGGGAGTAATGGTATAGTGTGCCTTAGAGTCACCACATGCCCCATTGCATCCTATTTCAGGTACTTCTCTTAGAGGAAAAATGCCTTTAGTTGAATTTGGTACCTGTGAGTCAGTTTGACTAGAAAGAGTTTCTTTAGAAGGATGAGATTTCCTTGGGGCTGGAATTGGTTTTTGGGTAGCAGAAGGAACAGGAGAAACTGGGATTTCAGAAGTTGGGGTTTCAGGAGAAGGGTCTTGGGAAGTAAGTTCAACCAAGATTTGCAGACCACAAGAAAAGCAGTCTGGTAGCTGAGTCATAGGAGAGGTGTTTTCCATCTCCAGTTCAGGGGAAGGAATTTCCTAATTTAGAGGTTCAGAAGCATATTTGTAAGGGTCATACATGTTTTTGGTGGGGTCAGTATTTGCCAATTGATCCTGTAAGAAGTATTTAAAATTATCCTTTTGGTTTTGCATGTTTTCCTGCATTTTAGCTTCAAATTTCTTCAAGGTAACATTTCTCGTCACAGTATTTAGGAGTATAAAAATTAAATTTCCTAAGAACATAAGAAATGGGAGGTATTCTGAAATCTTTAATGTCTCTAATTTATCAAACATCATACAAATTTCATATAAGGTAGCATTCATTTATATATGTATATATAATTTTATAAAATTATTTACAGTTTTGGTTTTAGTCAGTAGATGTTGCTACTGGCTAGGGGTTAAAGTCAGGGAGTGAAAACATAAGATTTGGGTGTAGCGTACTTTTTTAAAAGAGCCTTTTAATCCAATCAAGTCCCCTAGGACAAAAGGAGACAGGAAACAAAGCATTTTGCCTGAGGCTAAAGCTGAGTTTTTGTTTGATTTGGGAGGGGTCAGAAGCCTCCTCTATTTTCCTTTCAGGGTAAAACCATTTCTCTCTTTGAGCAAAGCCTCAAAGGCATTTTCCTAGCTGGCCTCACCAGGCTTTTTTACTTCTCACTTCATTTTAAAACTAAAGACACATGGGGAGCAGGACAAGGTCAAAACTTCCTCCAGGTTTTTCTCTCCACTAGTTAAGAGTAATCTAGGCAGTACTGTCAGTGAGGGTTGGCTAATTGATTTGCTTGTTTCCTGAAGGAAGGGAGATCCCTAAACAATTTCCTCTGCTAAGGTCGTTTAAGGTCCTGAAGCTTTTAGGTTAAAAAAAAAAGGCTCTGTTCAATTCAAATTAAGGAGAAAAGAAAAACAAATGTTTTATACTCACCTGATCTCAAAGCTGTGTTTTAAACTACTGAGTTAGATACTTAAAAGACTGACTTGAGAAGGTAATAAAGAAAGAAAGGAAAGAAAGTTTTCACAGAAATTTGAGGGTCTTGGTCACAGTTTTCATGGATTACCTAGACTGTAAGGGGTAAATTTAGGGTTGTTGTTTTGTTTTGTTTTGTTTACTAATATATTATACTATGGTTGCCAGGGATTTACTTCAATCCCAATAAAAATACTCAAGTCAGTTTGAGAATTTTATGGTGGTTTAATTAATATAGAGGGAAGGAATTAAGAAGAAGAGAAAGGGAAAAAGGTATAAGATTTCTCCAGCCTAGTCTGAGCCAAGGGGAGTTCAGAGACCTTCCAGCCACAAGACCTCCTCTGAGATGAAAGGCCTCCTAGGAGGATAACGTTTTAGGAAAGGTAAAGGGAGAAAAAAAGAATTAGAGTAAACTCTGAGAGAGCTCAGGGAAGATGCCTCACCTGACCCAGTCAAGATGCCAAAATGCTGCCACGAGCCAAACCCAGACAAGAGGTGCAGGCACTCTAAGATGCCTACCACACTGCCACCAGCAACCACATCTCCACCGTGAAAAAGCAAGAGCCACCTCTCTGCGAAAAGAGGTCAGAGAGAAGTGACGTAAAATATATAGACCATTTTTTTACATCACTTCCTGCATCTCACATGTACCAATGGTAGCTTAAGCTTGACTTAGGACAGCCCAGTGGGTCTGTCAGTTGTTTCTGATTTGTCACTTGAAAGCACATGTCTGTCATAGGCCATCATTCTCAACACTTAATCCTTAAGTAGGGGTGTATAAATTCCTGATTGCTAGATTAAGGAGGGTGGAGTAAATCTAAAATTCACACATCACATATATTCAGGTAAATAGAGCTGGCACAGATTTGTGACTGAGAAAATGTGAGTTTCAAGACTGAATTGCCAAAATTGTAAACATAATTTTAATGTCTTGATTTTTATCAACAATAAGTGGTTGCCATGGGAAAAATTCCCAAATATGAAATGCCCAAGTCAGCTGGGTTTTATGGAGATTTTAATTAATAAGAATGAAGGAATTAAGGGAAGGGAGAAAGACAGAGTAAGAAGAAATAGTAGGAAAAGGCCTAGGCCATAAGCCTTAAGAGAGACTAGTCAGTCTTTTATCCACTCACCACAAGATTTTGTCCCAAACAAAACTCCAACTAAGTTCAGAGAGCCAGCTCTTCCACACTAACTCCAAAACTCCAACTACTCTGAACTCCCTCAAACTGATTTCAAACAACTCCTTTTAAAAAGAAAAATTCTCTTATGTCACCTCCCCTAAATTTTCACATCTACCAATCACAGTAGACGTTTTCCACAGGACTGTCCATTCTTAATTCACATCTTCTTTTGTTATCACCTTCCTTGAGTAGACTAAAACTTCATACCTCTTGCTAAACTTGCCCTTTGTAAGTTGCTTGGCCTTTTTAGTGATTAATTTAACCTTTATAGGTACTTAATACCCTTTTGTATTAGATCTAAAAATAGACCATCTAGCTTAAGGTTTTAGCTTCACTATAAGTATGAGTTGATGACTTTTCATTTTTCAGTAAGGAGTTTACAACTTTATCTTCCCCTAAAGTATGCCTAAGTATGGGTGGAGTAATGTAAAGTTCCCAATACATTTCCTGATCAAGTACCTTCATTTGTTACAATAAGGGAATGGCCTTAACCAAATGTTCTAAGGTAGAGTCTGAGCAGTTTTAAGATTCACAGATTTGACAATTGTCTGATTTTTAATAAAGTTTCAAATAAATAACAAGAAGTCTAAAGTGCTATTTAAATGTTAGTCACCCTGTGTGCAGCTGAAAGAAGAAAGGAGATTCATGAATTTTTTCCTTTCTCCTTTTTTGTCTTTTGGGACTTTAGAAGCAGAGACTTAGTGAAAGTAAATAAGAATAGTTATAAGTGTAATAGTTCTTTATCCCCAGACCAGCTCCAAAAAGACTCCAAATTAGTTTTGCCAGTAGATAATAATCTTTGCTCCTTTTCTGATGGGTTTTAAAAATCTCTGGATTGTTCCTCCAGGACTGAGAGCACCTCTTGATTTGAACAGGGAAACAACAGTTGTTTGGTTTAGAAAGATAAGGATTAGGACCCTGGCTTAAATTCTTGCCCCCTTTAGTGGTGCCCTGCTACAGGACTTCTATTGTTTACTGCCTTCAAAAATTCCCTACTTTTTTTCTTTGAAGAGGTACTCTATGACCTTCTCCAATAGCTTCAAGAACCAGAAGATACTTTATTAGACTTCTCCAATCCTCATTGACCTCTGAAATGAGTGCTACATGCTAATACACAATCATTTTCAATAGTCTTGTTGAATAAGGCAAGCTGCCTAATTGGGCCACTTAGGGACACTAGGACTTTATGAATCTGAATTGCAAAGCATAAAATTAGGCCTGGTTCCTGAACATCATCAAGGGAATGTCTGAATTACCATTGTTTTTGCAGAGCTGGCTGCTATTCACCTCAGGTCCTGAAAACAATGGTCAAACATTCTCCATGCTTAGCTAGGAATACCTACAGTCTCAACATAGAATTTGTTATGACCGCATGTAAGGGGTTTAGTTGCTGATGTCAAGGTTCTGGACTTCTAACAAACAGATACCATTAAGAAACATCCCCCCTTTTAAATAGAAACCAATCTCATTCTCTTATGTCATGCTCTCATACTTGAGCTACTTGTCCCCTTAACCTTTACAAACTTGGTAATTACTGGCATGTCCCTATTATCTGTCCCTCTAGCTTGCCTCTGGGTTTCAACTTCTGTTTGGTACTGAGACCCTAACTCCTTCCTTGCTTCTAGCTCTGGTTTTTCAGTCCCTTCCTCCATAATGCAAACAGTTATCTCACTCTGAATTCAGTCAAGTTGAACCCCAGGATCTAAATGCTACAGAGATTGGCTCCTGAAAGTCCCAATATCTAGTAACGGGAATTCCTCAATAATAGCTACTATAGTAGCCAATAAATTATTTTCTTCAGTCTCCAACTTACAGAATTTGAGAAGTAAAAAAGACCTCAGTAACCATCTAGTTCAACCCATATCACAAAAACACTCCTGAGAAGAAATAATCATCCAGCTTCAGCTTAAAGGTTTCTAAGGAGAAAGAATCAACTGCTTCCCAAGGCATTTAAACAATTCCAGTGTGGGAAGACTAATTTCTAGGATATTGAGGGGGTTTTTCCTTATTAAAGACTAAATTTCCTTCTTTGCAATCTTCCCATTGTTCCAGGTCAAGTCCTTTTAAATCAAACAAAACAAGTCCAATCTTCCACATTATAGACCTTTAAAGATATGATAAAAGCTAGAATTACTCCACACCCTGCCTCCACTTCCTGAGGCTTTTCTTTGTCAAAATAAATATCACCTAGTTACTTCTACTAATCATTATTGAATGAAACCAAGGCCCTTCATAACTTGATTGCCAATATCTAGATACCCCTCAGCTTCTCAAAGTCCTTCTGGTCCAAAACTAGGAACAAGTTAAGTAAACAAGCATTTATGAGGCACCTACTATGTGCCAGACCCTGAGCTAAGTGCTGGAAATACAAAGGAAAATAAGACAAAGCCTACTTTCTAGGAGATGATAGTCTAATAGGAGTTAATGTCATTAAATGTGTTTAATTAATCCAGATGCATTCTGACCAGGACAAAGAAAAAAGGAATGGGTACCTTTTAATTCCTGGAAGATATGCTCCTTTTAATGAATCTCTAGGTACCAGTAGGGTTTTTTGTTTTATTTTGTTAGCCACATAATACTATTGACTGATATAAGTCCATTAAATATCTCATATATTTGCAGACAAAGTACTATCTGTCCTCTATTTTGTACTTGTCAATTTGATTGTTGGAAACTAAGTAAAAGATACTTCTATCTTTTATATGTTTATCCTTATTGTATTTCATTTTATTAGATTTAACCCAGTACTCTAGCCTGTCAAGGTCTTTTCATTTCCCTGATCTTATCTGCTTATACTATTTATTCTCTCTCGTTTTGTGTCATCTATAAATTTGATAGGCACAACTCACATTAATATTAAGTAGAATCTTTCCTAGGGAATGGAAATATTGGTATACTTTGTCTTGTTGCACTTTGTTTTATTGTGCTTCACAGATATTGTATTTTTTGCAAATTAAAAGTTTGGGCAATCCTGCATTGAGCAAGTCTATCAGCCCCATTTTTCCAACAGCATATTCATATCATGTCTCTATGTCATGTTTTCATAATTCCCAAAATGTTTCCAATTTTTTATTATAATTATATCTGTTGTGATGATATGCGATGCTACTATTGTAATTGTTTGTGGGTATCATGTACAACACCTTTATAAGATGGCATACAATTGATAAATGTATGTATTCTGACCACTCCATTGACCAGCCCTCATCTTTTTCTCTTTCCTCAGCCTTCCTTACTCCCTGATACACAACAATATTGAAATTAGGCCATGTAATAATGCTATAATGCCCTGTCAGTGTTCAAGTGAAATGAAGAGTCAATCCATGCGGCAAACTTCATTGTTAGTTTATTTTCTTTATTTTATATTTTAATATTTTATTTTTCTCAATTACATATAAAAACAATTTTAACAATTTTTTAAAATTCTGAGTTCCAAATTCTCTCCTTCTTTCCCCTCACTCCCCTCTCCCTGAATCAATAAACAATTTGATATAGGCCATATATGTGCAATCATTTAAAATATATTTCTATATTATTCATTCATTTGAAAATTATAAAAAAACAATTTCTTTTTCTTCTCTAATTGCTACTGCTAGTGTTTCTGGTACAATGTTAAATAATAGAGGTGATAATGGGCATCCTTGTTTCACTCCTGATCTTATTGGGAAGGCTTCAAGTTTATCCCCATTGCAGATGATGTTTGCTGATGGTTTTAGATATATACTGTTTATTCTTTTTAGGAAAGTCCCTTCTATTCCTATGCTTTTTAGTGTTTTCAATGGTATTGGGTGTTGAATTTTGTCAAAGGCTTTTTCTGCATATGTTGAGAGAATCATGTAATTTTTGTCAGTTTTCTTGTTAATACGGTCAATTATGTGTATGGTTTTCCTAATATTGAACCATCCTTGCATTCCCGGTATTAAGATTAAAATTAGTTTCTCTATTAAAAGTATTGTATTTTTATGAGGTTTATTAAAGATAAAAAAATAAAGAAAATACAAAATAAGGAAATCACGTGCAACCTACATCTTGATTGCCTGGTAGAGAGACGCGTGAGCCTAGAAGCAGAAGCTGAGAGAGGGGCGAAGTAGGCGGAGAGTCAGTTTAAATACAAATTGTGTTCTCGCACTCAGGTGAGGACTCAGGGTGATATTATAGGGAATTCTGGGAATTACCAAGGACTTCTGGGAATTGAAGTTGGGGTTCAAAATCTCCATTTTACATTCATATGAATCCTACCTGCTCATAGTGAATAACCCTTGTGATGACTTGCTGGAGTCTTTTTGCTAGTATTCTATTTAAGATTTTTGCATCTATGTTCATTAAGGACATTAGTTTATAGTTTTTCTTTCTCTGTTTTTGACCTGCCTGGCTTTGAAATCAGTACCATATTTGTGTCATAAGAGGAATTTGGTAGAACTCCTTTTTGACTTATTCTGTCAAATCATTTTTATAATATTGGGATTACTTGTTCTTTGAATGTTTGATAGAATTCACTTGTGAATCCATCTAGACCTGGGGATTTCTTCTTAGGGAGTTCTTTGATGGCTTGTTCAATACCTTTTTTCTGATATGGGGTTGTTTAGGTAATCTATTTCTTCCTCTGTTAGCCTAGGCAATTTATATTTTTGTAAGTATTCATCAATACCACCTAGATTGCCAGGTATTAAAATTGGTAATGAAGAGACCAAGCTATCACTCTTTGCAGATGATATGATGGTCTACTTAAAGAATCCTAGAAAATCAACCAAAAAGTTAGTCAAAATAATCAACAACTTTAGCAAAGTTGAAGGATACAAAATAAACCTGCATAAGTCATCAGCATTTCTATATATCTCCAACCCATTTCAGCAGCATGAATTAGAAAAAGAAATTCCATTTAAAATCAACCTAGGCAATATAAAACACTTAAGAATCTATCTGCTAAGACAACGCAGGAACTATATGAACACAACTACAAAACACTCTCCACACAATTAAAAATAGATCTAAACAATTGGAAAAACATTGATTGCTCATGGGTGGGATGAGCTAACATAATAAAAATGGCAATCCTATCCAAATTAATTTACCTATTTAGTGCCATACCCATTGAACTACCAAAAACCTTTTTTACTGAATTAGGAAAAAAAAAATAACAAAGTTCATTTGGAAGAACAAAAGATCAAGGATATCCAAGGTAATCATGAAAAAAAATGCAAAAGAAGGAGGACTTGCAGTCCCAGATCTCAAACCATACTATAAAGCAGTGGTCGTCAAAACAATTTGGTACTGGCTAAGAGACAGAAAGGAAGAGCAGTAGAATAGACTTGGAGTAAATGACCTCAGCAAGACAGTCTATGATAAGCCCAAAGATCCCTGTTTTGGGGACCAAAACCCACTATTTGATAAAAACTGCTGGAAAAATTGGAAGACAGTATGGGAGAGATTAGGTTTGGATCAATATCTCACACCCTACACCAAGATAAACTCAGAATGGGTGAATGACCTGGATATAAAGAAGGAAACTATAAACAAATTAGGTGAACACAGAATAGTATACTTGTCAGATCTATGGGAAAGGAAAGACTTTAAAACCAAGCAAGAGTTAGAAAAAAATCACCAAATATAAAATCAATAACTTTGATTACATCAAATTTAAAAGGTTTTACACAAATAAAACTAATGCATCCAATATTAGAAGGGAAGCAACAAACTGGGAAATAATCTTCATTACAAAAACTTCTGACAAAGGTCTAATTACTCTAATTTATAAAGAGCTAAAGCAATTGTACAAAAAAATCAGGCCCTTCTCCAATTGATAAATGGGCAAGGGACATGAATAGGCAATTTTCAGTTAAAGAAATCAAAACTATTAAAAAGCACATGAAAAAGTGTTCTAAATCTCTTATAATCAGAGAAATGCAAATCGAAACAACTCTGAGGTATCACCTCACACCTAGCAGATTGGCTAACATGACAGCAAAGGAAAGTAATGAATGCTGGAGGGGATGTGGCAAAGTTGGGACATTAATGCATTGCTGGTGGAGTTATGAATTGATCCAACCATTCTGGTGCGTAATTTGGAACTATGCCCAAAAGGCACTAAAAGACTGTCTGCCCTTTGATCCAGCCATAACACTGCTGGGTTTTAACCCCAAAGAGATAATAAAGAAAAAGACATGTACAAAAATATTTAGAGCTGCGCTCTTTATGGTGGCAAAAAATTGGAAAATTGAGGAGATGACCTTCAATTAGGGAATGACTGAACAAATTGTGGTATATGTTGGTGATGGAATACTATTGTGCTCAAAGGAATAATAAAGTGGAGGAATTCCATGGGGACTGGAACAACCTCCAGGAATTGATGCAGAGTGAGAGGAGAAGAACCAGGAGAACATTATACACAGAGACTGATACACTGTGGTACAATCTAATGTAATTAGACTTTTCCATTAGGGGCAATGCAGTGATCCTGAACAACTAGGAGGAATCTAAGAGAAAAACCACTATCCACATTCAGAGGAAACACTATGGGAGTAAAAACACCAAAGAAAAACAACTGCTTGAATACATGGATCAAAGGGATATGGTTGGGGATGTAGACTAAATGAACATCCTAGTGCAAACATCAACAATATGGAAACAGGTTCTGATCAAGGACACGAGTAATACCCAATGAAATTGCATTTGGGCTGTGAGAAGGGTGGGTGGAGGAGAGTGAGGGAAATAATGTGATTATTGTAACCAAGGAATAATGTTCTAAATTGACTAAATAAACTAATTCAAATGGAGAGAAAAAAAACGTGAAAAATTAAGTTTAAAAAAATCTTTGATCTGCACTCAGATGCCATCAGTTTTTTCTCTTGAAATGGATAACGTTTTCATCAATTATCTTGTATCACTGTATTACTTAAAATAGTGAAATAATTTATAATTGGTCATTGTATAATATTGCTGTTACTACAAACAGTGCTAATTTGGTTTTGTTCCTTTTACTTTTTTCCATTCTAGTAACTCTTTTCAAGTTTTTCTTAGAACATCCTGCTCATCATTTCCTATAGCACAATAGTATTCCATCCCAATCATACAAGAAAACTCATTTCCAATTTTTTGACACCATGAAAAGAGCTATAAATATTGTTATTCATATAGTTTCTTTTCCTTTTTGTTTTTTATTTCTTTAGTATACAGACCTAGTAGTGGTATTGCTGAGTCAAAATACACAATTTTATTGTTATGATGAAAATCTATTGTAAAGAAAACTGAAGTACAAAAGTTCAAGCATAATCTATTTGTTGGCAAGGCTAACAATAACCAATAATAGAGATCAATGGTCCCTTGTGGCCAGAGACCCCTATAACAGTCAGAGAAGCTTTTTATAAAGTTGAAAAGGTAGCAGGTTATGTAGGGTACAAAATAGTTCAGTAATGCAAATTAAACTGACTATGATTGGGCTACAGTTATGCAGTCTTGCAGAAGAAGTCTTCCGGAGTCCATGGTAACAGGTGGAGCACAGAATTAATTAACATCCTCTGTAGCATCTTTTCAGATGTCCCCAACTCATCATTCCCTATACCAGGAGACCTCAGTGCTAAGAAAAACACAAACAGATTGAATAACCCTTTATCCATTATCTCCCTCAAGTAGAATTGTCACTATTGAGTTATATTAATGGTCACCTAGCAACTATCATTCTATCAATTCTACATGAAATGGCTTTGAATCTAAGCCTTGAGAAATTGTTTATAATGGGTACTGCTCTGATATAGAAAACTCTTAACTATTAATAAATCAAAAGAAATCAATAAAAAATAATCAATTCATATTATAGTTCTTTTGTTTTTGTTTTTTTAAACCCTTACCTTCCATCTTGGAGTTAATACTGTGTATTGGCTCCAAGGAAGAAGAGTGGTAAGGGCAAGGCAATGGGGGTCAAGTGACTTGCTCAGGGTCACACAGCTGGGAAGTGTCTGAGGCCAGATTTGAACCTAGGACCTCCCGTCTCTAGGCCTGGCTCTCAATTCACTGAGCTACCCAGCTGCCCCCAGGACCATATTGTCTTGATGACCACTGCTTTATAGCACAGTTTAAGATCTGATACTGCTAGGCCCCTCATTGTTCACATTTTTTTATTATTTCCCTTGACATTCTTGATCTCTTGTTCTTCCAGATGAACTTTGTTATAATTTTTTCTAATTCTTTTTAATTTTTTTTTATAATTTGATAGGTATGGCACTGAATAAGTACATTCATTTGGGTAGGATTGTCATTTTTATTATATTATCTCATCCTATCAATGAGCAATTAATGTTTTTTTCAATTATTTAGATCTAGTTTTATTTTGTGAAAATTGTTTTGTAGTTGTGTTCATATGATTCCTGTGTTTATCTTGGCAGATAGAGTCCTAAACATGTTATATTGTCTAGAGTGATTTTAAATGAAGTTTCTCTTTCTAACTCCTGCTGCTGAGTTTTGCTTGAAATGTATAGAAATGCTAATGATGTATGTGTGTTTGTCTTGTACCCTGCAACTTTGCTAAAGTTAATTATTTCCACTAGCCTTTCAGTTGATTTTCTAGAATTCATCACTTGCAAAGAATGATAGTTTAGTTTCCTTGTTGCCTACTTTAATCCGTTTAATTTCTTTTTCTTCTCTAATTGCTATGGCTAGCATTTCTAGTACAATATCACATAATAGAGGTGATAATGGACATCCTTGCTTTAGTCCTAGAATTCTTAAATTGTCTCTTCTAGATCAATTTTCCCATCTTTTCAAATCTTCAGTGGTTCTTTATTGGCTACCAAGTAAATAGTGCAAACTATTTTGCCTGGCATCCAAAGATCTCCAAAATCTCATGCCATCTTATATTTCTAGCATTTTGCTGAGGGATTTTGGGTCTTAATGCTGCATTTGGAAAAGTACCCTAGGGACCAGATCTCCAAAGATAAGATTCATCATGCATGTGGAGTTAATCCACTTAACTTTAGAACACTGCCCAGGACTTAGCTTTCACATTGGTGAATGCATGTGTGCCACTGTTTAGTTGATATTATTTGTTTGATATAAATTCATCATTATCTGGGGGCAAGCAATTGAAGCTAGATTTTAAAACTTAGCATTATTTTCCAAGCCTTATTCTGCTTCTCATGACACCAAAACCTTTTTTTTATACAAGGACTGGAACTGAAAAAAATGGTTCAGAATCCTGCTCTGTCTTGAATTTTTTTAGTGTCTGTATTATAAAAGCAAGTGTGCCTGCTAAGGCCCATATCCCTTCATGTCTATTTTTTCTATGAAATGAAGAAATTGTTTTGGATGGTCTCTAAGGTCCCTTCCTGCTCTAATATTCTGTGTTCTAAAATCTATGAATTCCAGTAACCTATGATTCTACATTTTATCCACTGAACCAGAAACAATGAAATCACAGGCAAGAAAAACCAGCAGAAAGATTTTAGGTAAGATTAAACTATAAGTAGGATTATATTCTGTTGCAATAATAGCCCTTAACATTGAATCTAGAATCAAAAGACCTGAGTTTTCCCACTTGTGCTACACACTATCCATATTACTTTGGGAGGGTGGGAGGGGTGTTTCTTTTTTTGAGTGTAGGTTAGCGAGCAGAGATCCCAAGGTAAATAGTTCAGCTTTAGAGGCAGTCTTCTCAGTTTCAAAGCATGAGAAACCCAAGGTCTTTTGTCAGTACCATCCTCAATTTGGTAGGCGCCCCTAGCAATATTCCAGTGCCTCTTGCACAATGATCCACACTAGCCAGGCTTACTAGAAGACACAGATCTGGAAAGAATTGTTTATATAGTGCACAACTGAGGTAAAATGTGAAATGACAATTTAGCAATCTATTAAACTATGTTATATCTTTATATTAGAGGTTTTCCTAATTTCCTGGGAAAGCATAATAAATAGTAGCTACAAGTAACTACAGCTACTTGTTTATGTTTTTTCTGACAATTTGTGCTTTTGAGTCTTTTATGTTTAACAGTTCTTCTTTAAGTGAGAGAAATAGTTATCCAAAACTTGATTACAGTGTACATTGAGGACCTTCCTATTGAGAAGACATTGGACATGAGAAACATTTAAACTTCAAAAAAGATTGTCTCGAATGCCCCGGAGTGGGAGTATAGTGAGCCAGAAATGAGATAAAAGAGTCTGATCCTTCTCTCTGCAGGTCAGGTTCCTGAATGTTTAAACCTTTTCTTTATGTGCATGAGCTGAGAGATTCATGAGTGGAGAGGGAGAGGCAAGTGCCTGCACACCTTAAACAGTTCTTACTGTTACCGGAGAGGACCTTATCTACAATCTGAGAAGCTGATTCAACTCTGCCCTTAGTACTTAACCCTTTTGGTTAAGCCAAGAATTTCTTTAAGGTTCATATGAATTTTTTTTTGCCTTCTCTTTAAATTAAGATAGCTTCTCTTAATATTAGGGAAGTTCAAATTCCTTTTCGGTTTCTTTATGTGGAAATTTTCAGTGCTCTAAATGTTGAACTAACTCAGAGAAATGTTTTGTCTAGCTCTCCAGTTGGATTGCTCTCTGTGCAGCAGGATCTCAAAGATATTTGAACCCAATATAGCATGGTTTCTCATCTAAGTTTGTGGGGCTGGCAGACTTCCACTCAAGTCCAAGTCACTTATTCATGGGAGTAAAGCCCTATGTGTTTGGGGAGTCCATTTCAGAGAAAAGTTTGCTTCTGAGACAGGAAGCTTAAGATTTTGCTTTTTCTTTATTCTCTTGCACTGGTGTTCAACTATTACAATAACCTTCTAAGTGATTTCCTTCCCTCAGTTCTTCTTCAATTCACTCCATCTTCTATTCAGCTGCCAGAATGATTTTTCTAAAGCATCACTCCACTACTCAATAAATTCCAGTAGTTCTTGTAATAGAAAGATTTGTTAGGGGGAATAGTTGAGAGGGGGAAACAGAGGGAATGTCTCCTCAGAGAATAGTTCTGGGAGATGCAGGACACTCACTGTCACTTCCCTTCAGAAACCTGGAGTCACCCTACTATCAAGGAGAAGGTTATTCCTTGGGTTAGGCAGTTTGGATCACTGGGATCCTGAGCTAACCTTCCCTTTTTGGGGGAGAGATGTGATTCTCCCCAAATCTTCTGTCCCCTTTCCTATTGTCAGAAACCAGCCAGACCTAATTCTAAAGTAGTAAACAATTTATTTGGGTTCACATAGGGAAGGAGAGGTAGGGGTGTCAGACAAGAAAAGTAGGGGTAGGAAACCCTAACACTTGTCCCCTCTGGTAGACTGCCCCCCCAAGTTCTCAGGGTTCAAGGCTGAGTGCCTTGAACCCTCTTCTGGCCAGCTATTGGTTGATTCCTCAGCTAACTAGCTTTTAATTCTAGAGTCTAGGAGCGGGTCAGGAAGAGAGAGAAATCTCAGGGAAAGATCTGGATTGCTCTGTCCAGAGTAAGTCCAAATCCAACCCCCAGCCCCTTGAGAATTCAGGTAATTGTTCTAGAAGAGTCCTAGTGGAGGTATTTTTGGGTCCCAGAAGGAATAACAGGCCCCAAACGGATGGATTCTTTCTCAGCTTCCAGGAAAACCTCCTTCCTCCTTCCTTGTCAAGCTGGAAGACTGTTGACAGTTGGAGCTTCTCTCTCTCTCTGCCACTCCTTTGCTGCTCTTCAGCTGATCTCTCCTTCAGCTTGGCTTCTCATTGCAACCCCCTGGATCTCTCTTTCTTACATTACATTCCTTATTATCTCCAGTATTGTGCTAAAATGCTTGGTTGGGCATTTAGTTTATCACAACCTGGCTCATCCCTTGCGTTTCAATCTTCTTATACTTTGCTTCCCAATTCAATGATACTATTCTCCTTTCTGCTCTCCTCTGCACAATACTCCACCACTTAACCTTGATTACTCCTTTATCTCTTTTCTTAACTTTTCTGGCTTTTCATAATCCAGTTCAAATCCTATCTTCAGCAGGAGGCTTTTTCCAATGCTACCTGCTACTATACCTTACTTCTGAAATTATCCTTAGTGGTTAGTCCAATACCTAAAACATAGTAAATAGTTAATGAATGTTTATTGATTGACTGATTCTATCCACAGAAACAAAGGAAGACAAATAATTAGAGAGATATCTACTTCTCATGGTTAGATCACATCAAAATAATAAAAAGTGTAATTCTACCTAATTATTGATTTATTGCTCTGCCTGTTAATTTACTGAGTAGATAAGTTATATAACTGGATACAATAACAACAGAATAAATTTGGAAGAAAAAATATTCTGGATACTCAAAAATATAATGAGAAATTGTACAAATGAAAATGATGTAGAATTATCATACATACATTATATTATAATACAATAGTTACCAAAAACCAGTCAAGTCGAGGAAAATGCATTATGTGCCTACTCTGTAGCAGGCTCTATAATAAAGGACTGAAAACAAGTGCCTTCAAGGAACTAATATTCTAATGAGGACAGCAACACATAAAAGGAAGCTGAAAAATGGGGATGAGAGGAAGAAGGGAGGTGGGAGGGAGCAAAGGAGGTGAAGAAAGAGATCTAGAGAGTTTGAAGTGGAGCCAGGTCAGGAATGAAGGAATAAACATGGTAGAGGTTCTAGGAGAAACTGACCAAACAGAGGAAGAGGCTGCTAGACTGAAGTGAACTTCCATGGTGAGAAGGCTTGATAGAATGGAGAACTCTTGGTTTAAAAAAAAACAACAATAAAAAAGTAGATCAATCAAAATAGACTAATTGAAAAAAGAAACAAAATCAACCCAAAATAGTGGGCCCATTTTTGTTTAATTCAAGAACAAAAACTACTGAGTGAAGAAGCGCTTAATTACATTTAGTGATGCATCAAATTTTGCTCATATTTCCTCTACTAATAATTACTTTGCATGTTAAGGTCTATAAAAGACATTTTTATTATTGATATCTTATTTACATTTTTTCATGATCCTTCTATGCCCGGGATCATGATCAGTAGAAGAGATAGCATTGTATAGTAGATAAAGCAATAGAGTTACAAGCAGGAAAGCTTGAGAGTGAATCTTTCATCAGATCCTTGCTTGTGATTCTCAACAGCTAAATGGAAAACGGAGTGAAGTGGACAATTTGAAACAGGAAAATCAATTAGAAGGCTATTTTAATAATCCAGATAACCACCAATGGTGGAAGAGAGAGAAAAGGAAAAGCAAATGCTTAAACTTCCTGTTCTTCATTTTTATATAATACCTCCTCTGAGCTGCTCCTTCCACCCACATTTACATTGCCGCTGGCTCCCCAGAGAGGAGGTGCCTATTCTCAGGTTTCTACAGTGTCTTATGGGTGACATCTTCTAAAAGTATAGTTCACAAGCCCCTACTAGTGTGCTTCACCCTTAACTGTCCACCACTAGATACAAGTAGCTCAAAGGAACAATATTTACTGAAAGCGTATTACAAACTTTAGCTAAAAAATATTGTCCCCATAAACTTGGGTGCCATTTTCCACATAAACTCACAGAATCTAGGAGAACACTGGGCTTAAGTTTAAGTACAGTAGTAATGAAGCACATTGAGATAGAATACATGTGACCAAGGCAATCTATTTTCAAATGTTGCAAGTCCCCTATGTTATTTTCTTTTCTTGAGTATCTTCATGAAGTTCTCCCTTTAAGAGCATCCCCTCTGTTATGAAGATAACCTAACTGGGTTTCTGGGCTATGCTTTTCTATTCAAATCAACTATTGTCACAGCTTGTTTTCATTTCAGTCTGTATCTGGCTCTCTTTTTTGATGCCAGAGGTCCTGTTCCTTGAAACTACTTGAATATTGTCCCTCTGTACCTGTGTGTTTGGGAATCAGTGTACTTGCTTTGCCTCTCAGCTGTCCCTCAAACTCTCTCAAACTGACACACTCTCAAATTTGTGGATAGGATTTTTCTAAGTGAATGAGTAATTTTGCAGCCCAAGGCCGTGGCTGATGTTCTAAAAATAATCATTCATTTGGGATTGTTTTGTGCTAAAAAAAAAAAAAATCTGTAGTTTTTTTAGAACAGGTTTTTTCTACCCAACAGACTGTTTCTACCTTCATTATGCCCAGTACTCTTCCCAGTACCCTCAGCTCTATCTTTCTCACCAGTATCTGTTATCTATTATTCCTTGAACCTTTTATTTATTTATTTATTATTAACTTGAACCGGAAACCTCAAACAGCCTTGCTGATTTTTACATCAATGCCTGCCTGGGGTAACCAATCAGACCCACTTGAGTAAGACTTCCTCTCTGTAAAACCATCTGGCTTCTTTCAACTTTGCAGATTTGTCCTAATACATGTAGTATAGGTGAATTAAGAAGTCCCTCCCACAGAACTGATGAGAGTTTTGTAAAGAGGGGCACCTGGTTCTAGGAGAAGCCTCTGACAAAACAATCATAGACACCTTTCTCCTGCATGAACTCCATAGTGGCTATCTGTTGATACCCTTCTTTCTATCTCTCCCCTGGCCTCTCTGTCCTGCTTTGGAGGTATCAGCCCCTGACCAATGTAGGAGGCACCACGGCATGCTGACTTCATTTGGAGGTTTCTGGTGCTGCTGCATTATCCCCCTCTGTTCATCCTGCCTTCCTTCCCATAGTGTTCCCTGTGTATCTCCAAATGGCCTTCCCTTAAAGAAACTAAATGAAAAGTCTATTGCTTTTAGGACTTGTCTAATTCTTCAGAAAGATGCCTCCAAGTCTTAGTAATGGTTTATTAATAAAGTCATGGATTCAAGGTACAAAAACATATCAAAAGATTCAATTTATTCTTCAAAGATCTATGATTTCATCAGTGCAGAATTTACCTCCCTCATAGAATGGAAAAGGATAATGGATTTTCATCTAGAAAAGATCTTGAATGCCTTCTAATCCAATACTTTCATTCTACAGATGAGGAAACTGTGGTCCAAAGTGGGGGAATGACTTGCTCCAGATGATAAAGGTAGTTCATGGCAGAGGTGGGATTTGAATTCTGATCCTCTGATTCATGATGATGATGATTGATGATATCAGCATTTATATAGTATTTGAAGGTTTGCAAAATGCTTTGTAAACATCTCATTTTATCTTCAGAACAACACTGGGATTTGATTACTGTTTTTACTCTTGCTTTAGAGATGATGAAACTGAGAACAACAGGGTTAAGTGACTTGCCCAGAATCACCTAGTTAGTAAGTTCCTGAGGTTGAATTTGAATTCAGGTCTATTTAACTCCAGATCCAATATTCTATCAGCTATACCATTTAAATGTCTAGCACTCTTTTTATTACACCACAATCTGTTGCTGATGAAAATATTTTTCCATCTTTGCCCAGATTCCACCTTCCTGGGAATAAGCTTATGTACACCATATAAGGCTGGTCCTTGGTTGACAGAGTGGAAAGGAAAACTAAAGCAAGTTCTGGACTGTCTGCCACTGAGTTGGAACAACAGCAGGTGGAATGTTAGAGAGAAGATATTGACAAGACAGACAGTTGGTGGGAGAAGGAGCAACTGGGAGTGGCAGTTAGTCCTGTGACTAGCACTTCTTTCCTGGACCTGGAAATGGAAGGAGCTCTCTCCCAGTCTCTGGATAAAAGTGCCTCTATTTTCCTGATTTTCCCAACTGTGTGCTCTCCCTGGATTCCTGTGACCATATCATCAACAAAAGGACTTAAGGGAAGTGAATTGAACTGTAAGGCTGGACTTTAGGGGCATCAGCCTGAAAAGACAGGCCCAACCAGCTCTGAAAGCCAGAACTTTTCTTCCTCTCACAGTCTACTGCTAAGACTTTTGAAATTAAGAAAACTAGTACAGATATAACTTAGACAGGAATAATAGAAACCCTCTACCAGCCTGTGAGGTCTGGTCTCAACTCAAAAGCTGAGAGAGGGAGGTGGAGTCAAGATGGTGGCATAGAGGCAGTGAAAGATCAGACCTCTGAAAACCCTTCCTTACCAATTACAAACTAAATGCTCCTAGGGGACTGAAAATCAAACCTAACAACAAGACAGAGCCAAGGAACCCTCCTGCTGGACTGAACTTAAAAGGTACTCCCCCTAAAAGCCAGAATTTGAGAAGACTTGGGTTTAAGGGGAAAGGAAAAGAAAGGTCCCAAGACCGTCCACTTCCCCCCACCCCCAGAGCCCTAAGCCTCCAGTGGCAGCTTTAACCTCAGGACAGGCAAAGGTGCTGGTCTGGAGGGAGTATCTTGCAGGGAAAGCTGTGCCAGGCTCAGAGTGTTGAAAACAGGAGGTAAGAAAGGAGTTAAAGAAGGAGCACAGAGCAGGCAGCCCAGTTGCAGCAGAGAAGACCCTCCATATTGCTCTCCCCTTCCAGGAGATTTTGACCTCAGGGCACATCCAGCCCAATTCAGCTGGACTTAATCCCATCAACAGTCTTCAGAGGGCAGGGAAACTCAAACTCCAACACCCCTACCCCACAGACTGCTGGACTTTAATCCAATCAAAGCCTCCAGACCACAGGGAAGCAAAAGCTCCAATACCGCTCCCCCACAGACTGCACTGAGAGAGTTGCTGACAAAACTCCAAGAGGGAAGACTGAAAGAAAAGCCCAAACCCACAGATCCAACACATAATGAGAGGAGCAAGAGTGCAGGCAACTGTGGGGGGAGGGTGTTAAGGGGGGGGGGATTAAGGGCAAACAACAGAAAAAGAAAAAAGAAATTACAATCGACAGCTTCTATACAGGCAATGAACAAAGAGCAAACAGAACAGAGGAGGAGGGAACACCAAGCAATAAAACAGAAAAACCAGCAAATTGGATACAGGCTTTGGAAGAATTCAAAATACAATTCAAAACACGATTAAGAGAGACTGAAGACAACTGGGAAAAGAACTTAAAAACTAAGATAAGTCATCTAGAAACAGAGGCAATTGAACTAAAACGAGAAAATAGTGTTTTGAAAGCCAAAATCAACCAGCTTGAAAATGAGGCAAAGGAGATGAAAGATGAGGCAAAGAAGATAAAAGATGAGGCAAAGGAGATGAAAGATGAGGTAAAGAGGATGAAAGATGCCCTCCAAAGAAAATCATACCAGAAAAAGGATGACCAAAGAGCCAGGGATGAAATACAGTCTTTAAGAACCAGAATGCAACAACTAAAATCAATTGACTTCATAAGGCAGATGGACACTATAAAACAAAATCTAAAGAATGAAAAAAAATGAGGAAAATGTGAAGCATCTCATTCACAAAAAAAGATGATTCAGAAAATCATTCCAGGAGAGACAACTTAAGAATCATTGGTCTACAAGAAGACCATGACGAAAGGAAAATCCTGGACATCACACTACAGGAAATCATCCAAGAAAACTGTCCTGATATTCTAGAACAGGAGGGGAAAGTGGAAATTGAAAGAACCCACAGATCACCTCCTGTACTTAATCCCCAACTGACAACACCCAGGAATGTTATAGCCAAATTCAAGAACTATCAGACCAAGAAAAAAATATTACAAGCTGCCAAGAAGAAGTCATTCAGATACCATGTAACCACAGTGAGGATAATGCAGTATCTGACTGCATCCACACTGAAGGGCCAAAAGGCATGGAATATGCTATTCTGGAAAGCAAGGGAACTAGGTCTACCACCAAGAATTAACTATCCAGGAAAAAAAAAAAACGTTTTTTCTTACAGGGGAAAGTATGGTCATTCAACAAAATAGAAGAATTCCAAGAATTTGTAAAGAAAAGACCAGACCTGAACAGAAAATTTGATGCCCAAGCACAGAATTCAAGAAAAGCATCAAAAGGTAATTTTAAAAGAGGGAAAAAAGAAAAACAAAACAAAAAATAAAAAAAAACTTTTTAAGAGACCCAATAAGTCAAAATTATATGTATCCCTATAAGAAAAGAGGTTATTGATAACTCAAAAATTGTTATTACCACCTGGGCAGCTAGAAGAAGTACACTTTGAGGGAACAGTGACAAACTGTATAGGATGAAATGGCAAGCATAAATATGTATATAGATATATGTATGCATAAATACATTTAAATGTGTGTGTGTGTATATATATATGTATGTATGTTTTTACACATCTAGAGCTAAAAAAGAGGTTAATTCTAAAAGAAATGGGAAAAGAAACTGAAGGGGGTAAATTTATATGTCACAAAGAAGCACATGTCGGGAGGGGGGAGAACATCAATACACTGAAAGGGTAAAGAGGTTGGAGATGGGAAATACTTGACTCGTATGTGCATTGAAATGGACCCAAAGAGGGAAGAACAATCCAAATCATTGAGGCAGAGAATTCATTTATGCCCTATAGGGAAGTAGAAGCTTAACAAATGGACTGGTGGGGAGGGAAACAGTACAAGGTAGGAAGAGGATAGAGGGTAGTTTAAAAGGACTGTAAAGAAAATAAGGGGGGAATAAGAAGGGAGGTATGTAGAAAGGGCAGTAAAATAAGGGTGGGAATTAGGGAAACTGATTAAAAAACAAAACATCGTTGTGGAAGGAAATAGTGAAAGAAGAAAGGCAGGACTAGGAGTAGAAATCAAAATGCTGGTAGATACACAGCTGGTAATCATAACACTAAATTTGAATGGAATGAACTCACTCATAAATGCAAGCAAATAGCAGAGTGGATTAGAATCCAAAACCCGATCATATGCTATCTACAGGAAACACACATGAGGAAGGTAGATACTCATAGGGTGAAAATAAGAGGATGGAGCCATATCTATTGGGCATCAACTGTTAAAAAGAAGGCAGGAGTTGCAATCATTATATCTGACAAAGCCAAAGTAAAAATAGATCTGATTAAAATGGATAGGGATGGTAATTACATCCTGATAAAAGGCAGTATAGACAATGAGGAAATATGAGTACTCAACATGTATGCACCAAATGGCATAGGAAACAAATTTCTAAAGAAGAAACTAGTGGAACTGAAGGAGTAAATAGATAGTAAAACTATTCTAATGGGACACCTGAACCTACCACTATCAAATTTAGATAAATCAAACAAAAAAATAAATGAGAAAGAGTTAAGAGATGTGAATGAAACCTAAAAAAAATAGAATTAATAGATATGTGGAGAAAAATAAAAAGGGGAAAAAAGGAATACACCTTCTTTTCAGCAGCACATGGTACATTCACAAAAATTAACCATGTATTAGGGCATAAAAACATTGCAAACAAGTGCAATAGGGCAGAAATAATAAATGAAACTTTCTCAGATCACAATGCAATAAAAATAATAATTAGTAAGAGTACATGGAGAGGTAAATCAGAAATTAACTGGAAATTAAGTAATACGATTCTCCAAAACTGATTAAAGAACAAATCATAGAAACAATTAATAATTTCATTGAAGAAAATTACAATGATGAGACATCCTTTCAAAACCTATGGGATGCAGTCAGAGAAATACTCAGAGGGAAATTTATATCCTTGAGTTCATATATAAACAAATTAGTGAGGGAAGAGGTTATTGAAATGGGCATGCAAATTTAAAAAGTAGAAAGAGAACAAATTAAAAATCCTCAGATGAAGACTACATTGAAGATCCTAAAAATAAAAAGAGAAATTAATAAAACTGAAAGTCAAAGAACTACTGAATTAATAAACAAGACTAGAAGCTGGTACTTTGAAAAAACAAATAAAATAGGCAAAGTACTGGTCAATCTAATTTTAAAAAGGAAAGAAGAAAACCAAATTGACAGTATCCAAGATAAAGAGGGAGATCTCACCTCTTATAAAGAGGAAATTAAAGCTATCATTAAAAACTACTATGCCCAATTATATGGCAACTAATATGGCAATCTAGGTGATATGAATAAATATTTACAAAAATATAAATTACCTAGACAAACAGAGGAAGAAATAGATTACCTAAATAACTCTATATCAGAAAAAGAGATTGAACAATCCATCAAAGAACTCCCTAAGAAAAAATTCGCAGGTCCAGATGGATTCACAAATGAATTCTATCAAATATTCAAAGAACAACTATTCCCAATATTATACAAACTATTTGACAGAATAAGCAAAGAAGGAGTTCTACCAAATTCCTTTTATGACACAAATATGATACTGAATCCAAAGCCAGGCAGGTCAAAAACTGAGAAAGAAAACTACAGACCATCTCCTTAATGAATATAGATGAAAAAATCTTAAATAGGATACTAGCAAAAAGACTCCAGCAAGTCATGAGGGTTATTCACTATGATCAGGTGGGATTCATACCAGGAATGCAAGGATGGTTCAATATTAGGAAAACCATCCACATAATTGACCAAATCAACAAACAAGCTGACAAAAATCACATGATTATCTCAATAGATACAGAAAAAGCCTTTGACAAAATATAACACCCATTCTTACTGAAAACACTAGAAAGTATAGGAATAGAAGGACCTTTCCTAAAAATAATAAACACTATATATCTAAAACCATCAGCAAGCATCATCTGCAATGGGGATAAACTAGAAGTCTTCCAAATAAGAACAGGAGAGAAACAAGGATGCCCATAATCACCTCTATTGTTTAACATTTTACTAGAAACACTAGCTGTAGCAATTACAGAAGAAAAAAATTGAAGGTATTAAAATAGGCAATGAGGAGACCAAGCTATCACTCTTTGCGGATGATATAATGGTCTAATTAAAGAGTTGAAGAGAATTAACCAAAAAGCTAGTTGAAATAATCTACAATTTTAGCAAAGTTGAAGGATACAAAATAAACCCACATAAGCCATCAGCATTTCTATATATCTCCAACACATCTCAGCAGCAAGAATTAGAAAGAGAAATTCCATTTAAAATCACCCTAGACAATATAAAATACTTAGGAATCTATCTGCTGAGACAAACACAGGAACTATATGAACACAAAGCCAAAACACTCTCCACACAATTAAAACTAGATCTAAACAATTAGAAAAACATTGATTGCTCATGGGAAGGACGAGCTAACATAAAAAATGACAATGCTACTGAAATTAATTTACTTTCTCAGTGCCATACCTATTGAACTACCAAAAATTTTTTTTTACTGAATTAGAAAAAAACATGTCAAAGTTCATTTGGAAGAATAAAAGATCAAGGATATCCAGGGAAATCATGAAAAAAATGTGAAGGAAGGAGGACTTGTAGTCCCAGATCTCAAACTATACTATAAAGCAGTGGTCATCAAAACAATTTGGTACTAGCTAAGAGTCAGAGGGGAGAACCAGTGGAATAGACGTGAGGTAAGTGACCTCAGCAAGACAGTCTATGATAAGTCCACAGATCCCAGCTTTGGGGACCAAAATCCACTATTTGATAAAAACTTCTAGGAAAATTGGAAGACAGTATGGGAGAGACTAGGTTTGGATCAGCATCTCACACCCTACACCAAGATAAACTCAGAATGGGTGAATGACCTGGATATAAAGAAGGAAACTATAAACAAATTAGGTGAACACAGAATATACGTGTCAGATCTTTGGGAAAGGAAAGATTTTAAAACCAAAAAAGAGCTAGAAAGAAATCACAAAGTGTAAAATCAATAATTTTGATTACATCAAATTAAAAAGGTTTTATATAAACAAAACCAATGCAACCAAAATTAGAAGGGTAGCAACCAATTGGGAAATAATCTTCATAACAAAAACCTCTGACAAAGATCTAATTACTCAAATTTATAAAGAACTAAACCAATTGTACAAAAAATCAAGATATTCTCCAATTAATAAATGGGCAAGGGACATGAATAGGCAATTTTCAGTTAACAAAATCAAAACTATTAAAAAGCACATGAAAAAGTGTTCTAAATCTCTTATTATCAGAGAGATGCAAATCAAAACATATCTGAGGTACCACCTCACACCTAGCAGATTGGCTAACATGACAGCAAAGGAAAGTAATGAATGCTGGAGGGGATGTGGCAAAGTTGTGTAACAGTTAAATTAGTTTCTCCACTAAAAGTATTATATTTTCATAGGTTTATTAAGATTATTAGAAATCAAGGATACAAAATAATAAACCACATGCCCATGGCTGAAAGCCAAATTCAGAATCCCTGCTCTTAGTCTACTCACTACATCCTTGCAATCTCTGAGTACAGGAAGAGTGATGGGGTAGGCGTTACAGTCAGTTTAAATACAAATTGTGATCTTGCACTTGGGTGTGGACTCAGATGAGATTATAGGGAATTCTGGGAACTGCCAAGGACTTCTGGGGATTGAAGTCTGGGGTTCAAATCTCCCTTTTTACATTTCTCCGTTTGATTGTTATTGAGAAATTTTCCCCAAAAAGGATCATGAAAACATAATCAACTTAAAGATTACAATAATTTGAGGATAAGAGGAAAAGAACAAAACCAATAATTGCTAGACGCATTGACAAAAAACCAGTGAGGGGGCAGTCCCCTTTGGCATAAAGTATACATACAAATAAATGTTCAATCGACCACACCCAAAGTTCATTCTCGATCATCTCTTGCAGCTTGTAGTCTGGAGGCATCTTCATGGTGTCTTCTCCAAACAGTTCTGTTTCTGGATACAGAGAGGTAGCATGTTTCTTAACCTAAAATTCTTCTCAAAAGGAATTTAAACTTTGCAATTTAAAATAATAATATTTTTATATTCCCTCCTTGAAGAGGGTGATTGGAAAAACACAGAGATAATTTAGGGATGCATGGCTAAGTTATGAGGTATATGAATCAATTGGCAAGAGAAATTAAAAAGACATCAGAAAAATCCAAATTAAAAAAAAGATAGTTTCTGGATGAAATATAAACTATCAAAGGCTTATGTGTAAAAAATTCCAAATAAAGGAAAACTAAATCTATATCAGCTCCTTGAATCAGGGCCCAATTAAATGATTTAAGCAAGTAAACATTTACCCAGTCAGTAGCCAGGACTACAGAAAGTTTACCACACTATGAAAGACAGAAAAGGGACTAGATTATAGGAGCCAGGTTGGGAGCCAAGTTTGGGATACTCGTCTGTAAGTATTTTCACAAAGAGTGTGGATACAAGGACAGTCTACATCTTAATGTATGTTAAGCGTCACAACCTTGAGTCTTCACACTAGGTTCAAGCCCTTTGTATTGGCTTAGAAGTGTATCAATCCTTCCTGGATTGGTTTCTTTGACCCTGTGCAATGGCTCTTTTGTATATCTTGTCCTGGAATCAGACAGACTCATTAATCAAAGTTCCATAATTTTTTTAAACAATTAGTGGCATCATTTTTACAGTCTCAAGCTTTGGGGGCATGCATTGACATTATGGCAAATAGATTTTAAACTTATATTACTGCAAAATCAAAAAAGTTAAAGAAAATCTTAATACTGATGACATGTGCTTCAAATATAAAAATGAGAGAAAAAATTTAAAACTGAAATAGTATATTGCACATGCAAGAAAAATGTAATAAAAGTGTTTTGAAAGTAAAAATATAGCTTATAATCATTGACACACTGTGTCAGCTAAGGAAGTATAGAATACAAGGCTTTCTCACCAAAAATGAGATCCATTTCCTCTTCATATCTGGCCATGATCTACTGTGAATACAAGCAAATGAATTTTACAAGGCAACAGTTTTTTTTTTAATAAAGAACAGTAGTACAAATATGTAGGTATCAATATCCCCATACTTCTCAATAGTCCAATTAATTACAATAACAAACAAACCCACTATCATATTTCACATAAGTTGCTGTATGGAATTTTTAAAAGCCTATGAACTGATAGATATTTGTCACAATTTTTACAAATGTAGTAAATCTTTCGACCTTGGCAAATACATTTTTAAACAAAGTAAAACTTATTTGGATCTAGAACATCATCAAGAAACCTAGATATCATTCTGGTGGAAGTAAGTAAGATGAAGAGTTATAAATGAGAGATGCTACTCTTTTGGGAGTGCTCCAGGATTAATATATGCCCTGGGATTAACTTTCCAGCTTCCATTCACATTTTTATAAATGCAGGAGTTGGGGATTGAATTTGTATTTCACTTCAACTACTAAAATGGACCTTACCTCCTGTTAGGGGCAGGCAAAATGACCAGAGATTGTTAAGAAAATTTCTAAAAATCATGTCTAAAGACCCCTTAAAATCAATATGAGATATTTAGCTCATTAAATTTTCCAAAGGTTGTTATACAATTGTAGCAATGTTATGATGGAGTCCATCTATCCTATATGTGACAATTTACAAAGTCAGAAATAGAAAATCTGTTTTTATATGGGCTTACTCAATAATATTTGTTCAGCACAGTTTAAAGGGGGAAAGCAACAGAATTTAACAATAGTTAAAACCCAGTACATTAAAATGATTCAGTGTAACAGAATAGTATTGAATACATTAATATATGAATTTAAAATCAACAGGATTAAACCTTAAATAAAACAATCAGTGAAATGCAATAGAATACAGAGATTTTTCTAAAACATTGGAGTCTGAAATGCCTTAAAAATATAACCTCCAGTCTCTTTAATGTTCCTTGGGTTTTTGTTTTTTAAATTATCCATTTAGATGCCTATTGTCAGAAGGCAGAAAATTGGTAAGGGGTAGGCAATGGGGGTTAAATGACCTGCCCAGGGCCACACTGCCAGGAAGTGTCTGAGGCCAGATTTTAACCCAGGACCTCCCGTCTCTGGGCCTGGCTCTCAATCCACTGAGCCACTGAGCTGCCCTCCTCCCCATAGTAAGGATGGATTTTAGTAATCTCAAATTTGGCTAAAGAGTTGCAGGGAGATGAATTTTTCCCCTGAAGTAACAGAATCAGTGCATTCAAAAGATATCCTCTTAAAGCAGTCATGCTTGTAACTTCCTGTTTGGAAAAGTCTCTTCCTTCTCCTCTTTCTCCCCCCCCTTTTGCCCCCTGCCCCTTGCCACGTGGAGGCTAATCATAGCCTAAGGAAAAATCACCCCTGTTTTTACCAGCTGGTTTTTGATCCTGAAGAAATTTGGTCTGCTACCAGCAGCCTAGGTTCTGGGGATGGGCCTGGGGTGATGAACCATATGGGTCAGAGGGCAGAGTTGCTGGGGCCGGGATCAGCTGGGCTAGATGAGTGAGAGAGAAACCACCGGGGTGGGCAGGGCCGGGACCAGGTGAGATCTGGGTCCGGATTGCAGGAGCATGCAGGCAGGAGCGAGATGAGTCAAGAGGCTTTGCTAAAAAGCCTTGGAGAAAAGTGGCTTATAAATCATTATCTAGGCTATCTTTTTTTTTTAATTGAGAGTTTTTCCCTTTTGGTGGCCATTAACTGTAATAGTTAAATTAGTTTCTCTACTAAAAGTATTATATTTTCATAGGTTTATTAAGATTATTAGAAATCAAGGATACAAAATAATAAACCACATGCCCATGGCTGAAAGCCAAATTCAGAACCCCAATTCTTAGTCTACTCACTACATCCTTGCAATCTCTGAGTACATGAAGAGAGATGAAGAAGGTGTTACAGTCAGTTTAAATACAAATTGTGATCTCACACTCGGGTGAGGACTCAGGTGAGATTATAGGGAAATCTGGGAAATGCCAAGAATTCTGGGGATTGAAGTCTGGGGTTCAAATCTCCCTTTTTACAGTTGGGATATTAATGCATTGCTGATGGAGTTGTGAATTGATCCAACCATTCTGGAGGGCAATTTGGAACTATGCCCAAAGGCCCAAAGGGTACTAAAAGTCTGTCTGCCCTTTGATCCAGCCATAGTACTGCTGGATTTGTACCCCCAAAGAGATAATAAGGAAAAAGACTTACGCAAGAATATTCATAACTGCACTCTTTGTGGTGGCAAAAAACTGGAAAATGAGGGGATGTCCTTCAATTGAGAAATGGCTGAAAAAATTGTGGTATATGTTAGTGATAGAATACTATTGTGCTCAAAGGAATGATGAACTTGAGAAATACCATGTGAACTATAACAAACTCCAGGAATTGATGCAGAGTGATGAGGAGCAGAACCAGGAGAACATTATACACAGAGATGGATACACTGTTGTACAATCGAATATAATGGACTTCTCCATTAGTGGCAATGCAGTGATCCTGAACAACTAGGAGGAATCAACGAAAAAAAAATATCCCCATTCAGAGAAAAAACTGTGGGAGTAGAAACAAAGAAGTAAAACAACTGCTTGATTACGTGGGTAGAGGGAGGTATGATTGAGGATGTAGACTCTAAATGAACATCCTAGTGCAAACAACAACATGGAAATAGGTTCTGATCAAGGACACAAGTAATACCCAGTGGAATTGCATGTTGGCTGTGGGAATGGGGTGGAGGGGAGGGAGGGAAATAATATAATTCTTGTAACCAAGGAATAATGTTCTAAATTGACTAAATAAATTAACTTTTAAAAAAAAGCTGAGAGAGAGATTCAAACCTCATCTAGGGAATCCCTCTTCCCTCTTCCCTGAATCCAACTTGTTATTAAAATTTATCTTTATTTGATATTTATTGCAGTCAGATCAGAGAACTAACATTTCAGGGGACATAGAGGGAGCAGAATCTCAGGACAGCCATTCAACTATAAACTGTCCTTATTGGACCCCTGCTGGGTGACCTTGGTCTAGGGGGAGGCTTGTCCCTTACCTGCTCTAGGATATCTGAAACATCAATCTATAGATAGGAAGTCCCCTCAGTCTATCATAAGTGGCCCATTTCTCAGGAACTCCATTTTTCAAAAGTAACCTCTTGGCAGGGGGCATCTCTCTCCTTTTACATCACCAGCAGCCATATTCCCTCTCTAGCCCCACCCCCTCAACTCCTCCATTTCCCTGTTATAAAACCTTCAGTATCCCTTGCTCTTCAATCCTATTCATTTTTCCCAATAAATATTACAACAGACACACAGTCATCATTGGTTCACAAAACTTTTATTGCATTTTTGAACCTGCCAAGAGCTTGTGTTTCATTGACTTAGGCTATGAGGCCCTGGGACAGAAAGCATATATAAATAAATTTAGCATACGTATACATATATAATATATGTGACAACTATGCACATGTGTATATAACATACATGTATTGTTATGTGATATATTCAGGTAACTTACATGCACTTGTATTTGTTAGTTCCTTGTACACATTATGAAAAAAATCACTTAAAAGTCCCTTATCCTTTAACTTCACCTATCCAGAATACAACCAAGAAACAGGATGAAACAAAAAAAAAATAATTGAACAAATTTGTCCTCCAAAACTCATATACATTCCTAATGATCTTCCTTAGCACCTCATTCAGAGCCTATTCATTCATACTGTATACACAATTTTTATAAAACTAGTGATTCATCTTTCCTGGTTTACATTAAGACTAAAAATAGTCAATTAGGTAGTGAAGGTAGATTTGGGGGTTTTAGAGGCAATTATATTGATAGCCTGAAAGAGAAGATCAATGAAAACAGAAAAAACATCCATAAAAATCATAGAATTAAAAGATTATTTATTATGGTTTTAGAGAGGCTACATGATACTAGTTTTTAAGATATAGGATTTGGATTCAAATGTGCTTTTTGCCTCTTACTGCTTATGCAATCATGTGTAAGTCATTTATCTGTACCTCAGTTGTCAGTCAGTCATTTTTTCAATAGTGTCCTACTCTTTGTGATCCTATTTGGGGTTTTCTTGGCAAAGATACTAGAGTGGTTTGCCACTTCTTTCTCCAGTTCATTTTACAGATGAGAAAACTGAGGCAAACAGTTAAGTGACCTTCCCAAGAACACAGGACTGGTAAGTGCCTGAGGCCAAATTAGAACTCAGTAAGATAATCTTCCTGACATCAGACCTGGTGGTCTACCCATTGTACCACCTAATAACTCAATTTACTCATGTCTATAATGAAAGGGTTAGGCTAAATGATGTCCAAGCTTCTTTCCAGTCCAAAATACTTCGATACAAAATCAAGATAAACATAAGGAGGACACTCAATTAAAAATTAAAAGGTTAAATTTTATTTATCTTCTTTGGAAGGAGGCAGAGATGAGTGTGATGCCTTATTAAATGACTTCCAGGCAAAAGAGTTAAAATAGTAATTACTTGACCACTTAATATTACAAACTTTGTATATCTAGAAAGTTTGCTAGTATAGTAGAGTGCCTTCTTCAATGATGCCAAAAATGGGAGGAATCATGTCCTGTTTACTGATATGAACAATCAACATTCCAAGTTTTTTTATTTGGTTTGCATGCATACCCTGTAGTTCCCAGAAGTCCTAGAGAACAGAATGTTATGCACACATTCTTGGCTCTACTGCTTTTCTGTGAAATGGCATCTGCTTCTGGCATCAAATCAGCTTCTTATACCTTCCATGACCCATCTCTGGGACCCCAAGAGTCTTAAGGAAAAGTCCCAGAGTCTCTGAATAAAATGAATTGAATAATTTTCATTTGGATTCCACTTAGCTTGACTTTTTGACAGGAAAAAAAATAACAATATACCTCCAAAACAGCTGCTTCCAGTTGGGTCAAATATGTTGTGATTTAATAAAGGGAGCCATCTGTTATCAGGTAAAATCCCAATTAAGCAATGTATGAATCAGAACAAAATTACCCATAATGTTATTAGTGTTTTATAACTGCTGGAAAGAATATAGAATCATTACAACGTGAAGGTAAAAACACCTTTCTTACTAATGTTAGGAATATGAAATCACATTTGACATGCTGAGAATGCCTTTTTTCCCTCAGCAGAAAGTGTACAAATCAAAATTGAAGACAATCCTCTAGGCCTAGAACTGCCATATTGGTCAGACCCATGTGGGGATGGAGAATCCTCACTGGAACAGAACCATCCAATCATTCTGCCTCTTGTGTCACTATGACTTATCATTTTGCTTTCCTTAGAATAATAGATATAAAACTCAAATCATCTTAAAAATCACAAAGAGAGGCAGGGGGGTAGAGTGGAAAGAATGCTCCAACTGTGGTTAGGAAGCCAGAGTTAGAATCTTTATTCTAACACATAGTAGTTGTAGACCTTGTTGGACATGGGTAAGTCTCGTCACTTCTAAGTCCTTCATTTCCCTCTCTGTTAAAAGTACATGGTGATACTTATATTAGACTTTAAGTTTCTTGAAGACAGGGTCTATTTACACTTTTTCTTTGTATCCCCAGGGCTTAGTATAATGATGAGAACATAGTAAATATCTAATAAATTCTTACTAATTGAGTTTATGACTTGTGAATTAGGTTTTTTAATTCTAAGGGACAGCAGTGTGTCAATATATTCGTAATAAATATATTAATAAATAAATAAATAAAGCTAGGTTGGAAAAAGGACACAGACATTCTATATTCCATTCCATTCATCTAGACCATGTGATGAGGAGACAGATCATTGATTGGTGGCATATATAAAACTGGGGTGCTTTCAAAAAGCCAGGTAGGTCTCTTAGCTTTGCTTCTTTCCAAACTAGTTGGGAGTAAATAAAGAGAATCAGATATTGTGGATCTCTAGGTAGGAGCTATGCTCCCTTATAGTCTCTCTCATCCAGAGTTGTCTCTGTTGTGCCTATTTCCTGCTTTTAGGTGAAGAAGATTATTGAGAACTATGATCTTACAAGCTTTGAAATGTCAAGAAAGTGAGCCATCAGAAGATCTAGAAGTAACCAACTAGACCAGCAGTAAGACCCAATGGAACTATGAGAAAAAGCTAATATTTATATAGTGCTTCCTTTGTGCCAGGCTCTTATCATTTTATCTGATTCTCACAACAACTCTCAGGATTAGGTGCTATTACTATCTCAGTTTTACAGATGAGGAGACTGAGGAACACAGTAGTTAAGTGATGTGCCCAGGGTCACACAGTTTGTTGTTCAGTCTATCAGTAGTGTCCAATTCTTCCCTGAAACCATAGAACACCAATACTATCCATGGGTTTTTCTTAGCAAAGACACTAGAATGGTTTGCCATTTCTTTCTCTAATGGATTAAGATAGAGGTTAAATTACTTTGTCCAGGGTCACACAGCCAATAAGGCCAGATTTGAACTCAGCTCTTCCTGACTCCAGACCTAGTACTCTGTCAGTTGAGCCCTCTAGCTACCTCTAGTCACACAGCCCAGTGCTCTATCCATTGTGCCACTAAGAAACACAGCTCATCAGAGACAAGGGCTTATATAGCATCAATAATGTATTTAGAAGTGAACCTGGTACTGCTAAAGCTATGTAGAAACTGCATTAAGTCTGTGCCATTCTTCCAGTGACCATGGTGTAATTCTTAGCTCAACAGGCCAAATACATGAGACTCTCTTCTTCATGGTGGAGACTGATTACTCATAGAAAGATGGGCAAATAGAGTTGGTAAGAGCAGGAGAAAAGAGTATACAATATACTCTTTCTGACTTTTAGCTTTCAGAGAAAAGATATCTAATTACAACTTCTCAGTTCTATAAAGGGAAAGATTGTGGGAGAAGCTGGAAGTCTCTGTCACTAACTAGCTCAAGCTAGCTAGGATCCCTTTTAGTAGCTGAAGTGAAGTGCTATTATATCCCCACCTCTGCATTTATAAAAATGTGTGAATGGATGGGACATAACAATCTCATACCAGAGGATCTGGGAAGTTGTTCCTAGGGCATAATACTCCTGGATGGCTCCCAAGAAGGAGCATCTCTCATTTGTTACTCTTCAGCTTACTCTACCCTTCCACCAGAATGATCTAGATTCTTGGTGATGTTTTTTAGACTCAACATCAACAGTTCAGAGTTTTGGTTTTTTCTAGACTCCTCTGCCACATTTTTGTAATGATGGCAATAATAGATTTAAAAAAAAATATCTCAGCCAAGGTTGAAAGATTGCTATACCTGAAAAACTTGTGACAAGTATCCATTAGCTTCTAAGGGTTTTTTTTTTATGTCACACAGTAGACTCATGTGAATCCTAATGATGTAGGTTTGTTTGCTATTGTCATTAAATGGGCTATTATAACCTTGGGGATTTTGATACCTTTTGAATATACATTACCTGTTGTACTATTGTTCTTTATAAAAACTGTTACTTTGTTACAATCATTTGCAATATACTGTTTCAGTTTTATTTTTCTCTCCTTTTTGTATTTGAAGCACATGTCACCAGCATTGAGAACATTTTCTTTAACTTTTTTTATTTTGCAGTAATATAAGTTTAAAATACATTTACCCTAATGTCAATGCATACCCAAAAAGCTTTAGACTATTAAAATGCCATTGATTGTTTAAAAATAAATTATGGGACTTTGCTTTATGATTCTGTCTTATTCCAGGAGAAAAAAATACAAAAAGAGCCATTGCACTGTGCCAAAGAAGCACAGAGCTACTTGCATAATGCCAATCGAGCACAAGGTCAAAGAGACCAAACCAATCTTATGTGAATTGATGACATTCTGCACAAAGAGAGCAAAGACTTGATCATTGTGAGACTTGAGGTTGTGGCTGTTTAACATGTGTTAAATGCAGGACTTTCTTGTAACACACACTCTATATCAAGTATATAACATTGATTATTCTGGCTCCATCCTGGCTCCAGTTTGTTGCTATAAATCTAGTCCCTTTTCTGTCTTTCATAGTGTGGCAAACTTTCTGTAGTCCTGGCTACTGATTGGGTAAATGCATAATTGCTTAAATCCCTTTAATTGGGCCCTGATTCAACAACCTGTTATAGGTTTCTTTTCCTTTACTTAGAATTTTTACACATAAAACTATGATATTCTGTATTTCATTCAGAAGTTATTTTTTCTCTTTTATTTGGATTTTTATGTTTTTAATTTCTCTTGCTAATTGATTCATATACCTCATAACTCAGCCATGCATCCCTAAGTGATCTCTGTGTTTTTTTAACATCCTTTTCAGGGGGAATGTATAATTATTCTAAAATGCAAAGTTTAAATTCTTTTTGAGAGTAATTGTAGGATAAGAAACATGCTACCTCTCCGAATCCAGAAAGTGAACTGTTTGTAGAAGGCACCATGAAGATGCCTATACAGACAACATGTTGCACCAGAAGATCCAGAGTGAACTTTGGGATGTGGTGATTTGAACTGTGTGGGATTGAATGCATTTGTTTTTGTAAATATACTCTTATGCTGAAGGGGACTACCTAACTGGCTTTTTGTCAATGAGCCTAACAATCATTGGTTTTGTTCTTTTTCCCTTTTATGACCAAATTACTGTAATATAAAAGTTGATTATATTAAATGATCAAATTGAGGAGACTAGCCCCCCAGTTGATCATCAGGAGGATGATCTGTTACCCTAAAAAAGAACTACATTTCCCGGGACCCCACTGACTTCCTATCATTATGTATTTCCTGTAGACAGGGAATAAATTGAGTGGGAGGTCCTTTCCCTCTCTTTGGCTTGATGGCAAGGATAATGGTGGTAAGTGTGGGAGATTTTGAACTGGATGATTAGCCATGGGCACTTGGTTTTTATTTTGTATCCCTTTTATTCCTTTATTTCTAATGATCATTTAATAAATCTACTAAAATATAATATTTTTACTATTTGAGATTTAATTTAAAATTTTACAAATCCTGAGGGGATGATATAGCTATTCTTACTTTGGAAGAGGCAGTGCAGAATTTTGCTATATTTATTAAGGAAAATAAATTGAAATGAAATAAAAAAGCAGTTTGTTTGGATTGTCAATGGTTTGGCAGTTACATGGTCGGGGTTTTTCACCCTTAACTTCTCTCCTTTATGAAAAGGTGGAGAAACAAAAATTGGATATTTTATATAATTATATAATTTATATAGTTAACTGAAGTCTGTACTTACATTAAGATAGGAAAAAAGTGGAAATAAATATGTCAGGAGCCCAATGAGGTTCTCATTATTCCTCTCACTCATTTTTGCACATTTATTCTGGTTTGGCTCCTTGGCCACAATCCTTTACAACTGTAAATTGTTAGCAGAGACCATAGTAGAGTGGAGGGGAACATACTCAATGCCAGGACATATAACCCTAGCATTCCAACCCTCACTTCTATCTGACTCCATAAGATTGATTCTATTCTTTTTCCCAGGCATACTTCTATTTTCTCTTTACCACCAGCCCTTTCAAAAATCAAAAATCACAGGAGGCTCTGAAATTTGAGTATCTAGGTATGCTGACTCTACTCCATATTTCTCTATATCCTGTGAAAGCGACCAGAGGCAGGCCATGGTTGTGATGTCATTTCAGTCATGTTCAACTCTTTGTGACCCCATTTGGATTGTCTTTGGTTTTTGTTTGGTTTGGGGGTTTTTTTTGGTAAAAATACTGAAGTGGTTTGCCATGTCTTTTTCCAGATTAATTTATAGATGAGGAAACTAAGACAAAAAGGGTTAAGTGACTTGCACAGGGTCACATAGGTAATAAGTTTTTGAGTTCAGATTTAAACTCGGGAAAATGAATCTTCTTGATTCCAAATGCTGTGCTCTATTCACTATGCCATCTAGCTGCCCCAGAGACAGGTTACATGAATTTAACATTTACTGAATGAAAGAATGAATGAAAAGAACATACCATGAATTAAAATCTGTTAAAAGGAAATGTAAAGAACCCCCGGGATGATGGTTTAAAGGTTGGTCAGGATGTGTTGATGATATAACCCTCCCCAAGGGTATTTCCTCCCTGTCTAGATGGAGAGTTAAAGGCTGCCCTCTGTTCTTTATCTAGTAAGGTGAAGGCACAGGTAAGGCAGACGTCTATACCAGATTTGGCCACATCACAGGAGTGGAGAATGACGGGTGATTAGGAAAGTTTTGTGAAACCTAATCCTCTGAGGAGACCCTCTGGTAAAACCCCTTGCTGGAGGAAGATCAATGACATCCAAACCAGTACTTTGCTTTACCTGGTTCTGATAGAGATCTTCCTCCTGGTCTAGACCTCCACCCACCAACCTTCTTTCCTTCTTCTTTGAAGATCTGACTGCTACTGAATAAACAAACACTAATTATTTGGGATAGGATAACTATGATGGGATTAGGGAAGAGGTCAAGAAGGAGTTCCATAAACCAAACACAGATTGATGAAGGTTTCTAATTGCTTAGGCCAACAGCTGAAAGGACCAGCCTGGAAGCTTTCTCTGTCTTCTTGAATCCCCTATGCCAGCTATCCTAATCTAATGTTAAAGAAACAACAAATGTCTTGAGGTATAGCTGGCACAGAGGAAGATGTTTCTTTCTTCAGGACTGACTCAGCCTGCCCTCCAGGGTAAACCCTCTCAGGCAGCTGAAAGTTCAGTCTGTCCACACAGCTCTTGAGACAGCAGAGAAACAGGATCAATTCATAGTCAATGTGGGCATCGGATACAATTGGGAAATCCTCAGGAAAATGGTGGGTTTCAAATCCTGAGATAGGAAGGAAGCTGCTCTCAGTCCAAGATTCAGAACTGAACTCCTCCTCTGGTGGTTATTTTCCTAGTAGTCCCTGTCCCCAACATTCCAACTGCCATGTCTGTCACCCTTGCTTCTCCATCATTCCATTTCAACTCTGTGTAAAATCTTCCCTATCAATTCAAACCAAGGTCTAAATGACTATCAAATCTTTTTTTCAGAGCAAATTAGAAAGAGGAAGTTCTCTGGGTATCTCAATGGGGAGCAGAGCATCAAATAGGAAGCTCACAATTTTTCCTGTGCACAGTATTAAGGGTGGGAGAATGCTAGCAAATGTTTTTTGCATGTATATCTATATGTAGACATATGTAACATAACCATAATATTTGCTTTGCTATAAATATGTGATAAATTATAATCAAGATGCTTATCTAAGAGAAACAAAATCATATATTAGTTATATTTTAAAATCTATCTCATTCTTTTTTTCCTTCCCTCCTATCCCTTTCTCCTCCCCCAAAAGGCAAGTAATATGATATGGGATATATATATATATATTATCATATGACACATATTTTCCTGATCATCATGTTGTGAAACAAGACACATATTGCCTACACTAGAGAAAATTTCATAGAGGAAATGAAGTGAAGCATGGTATGTTTCAATCTGCCCTGGGACTCCATCTGTTCCTTCAAGGGCAATAAATATCCTTTTATTGTCAAGAGCCCCTTGGAGTTATCCTGGGTCCTTGCCTTGTTGATAATAGTTAAGTCATTCACAGTTGATCATTATATATTATTGTTGTAACTGTGTACAGTGTTCTCCTAGTTCTGCCCACTTCACTTTACATTCCTTTCATATAAATCTTTCCAGGATGTTTTTGTGATCACCTTTTTTGTCATTTCTTATGGCACAATAGTATTCCATTGCAATCATATAACAACCAGCTCTCCAAAAATGAATACCACACTTTAAATGTTATCTGCATTACCAACTTTGTTCATCACTTTCTTAAATCTAGATAATCAATGAAATAATAAATCAAGACCAATACATAGCATTTGCCCATTTCTGAGGCATGAATACTTACCATTTAAATTTAACAAATAGCTCTCCTGAGCCTGTATAAGTTGGTCCTAGTGCAACTATGAGTAAGTGCTAAACAAATTGCTCATGACATTTAACTTTATCCAGGATGGTACCATCTATTAGTTGTGTGAATTCAGGTAATTAATATAAAAATGATTTTTTTCTTATGAATTTCCTTATCTATTATATGCAGAGGGAAGGAAAAAGATAATATGACCTCTAAAATCATTTACAACTTTAAAATAAGCAATGAGTTATTATTCACATAGTGCTTTATATACATTATACAATTTGAAACTTACAAGAACTTAGTGAGTGCGGTGAGTACTATAAGTATTATTACCATTCCCACTTTACAGATGAGAAAACTGAGGCTCAAAAAAGGTGAAGTGAAATTCTCAGGATTATACATCTAATAACTATCAGAGCTAGGTCTACCTAATTCCACTCCTCTAACCACTTCAGTGTATTTCCTCAATAAGTTTTGCCTAAAACCAAAGCACCCAAGGAATTGTGCAAAAATGCAGGGGTTTCTGGTGTTCTTGTAACAACTTCCAGTCTTCATAGCAATCAACTTCCCATATTGATAACATTCCATTCTATGTACAAGGAATCATTACCTTAATTTAGGACCTCACTTCCTCTCACCTGGAGTAGTATAAGGAAGCCCCCAAAGAATCATCCTAAGAGGGAAAAAACCTTTCCTAACTATCCATCATCAACACTAACTCAGCAGCTCAAATTAATAATAGAAATAGCTGTACAACAATATTTGCTTCCATTTTGAGGAATCCATTTCCTCTGGGTGCCCAAAATAAGCCTTCATGGAGTGAGAATGATGTCACAGATGAAAAGTGCATTCTTCTTAGTCATATCTGAGTCATTTGTGGACATGTGACTGAATGTCAACATAGCCCGTGAGTTTGCCTTTGTGAAGGACTCTAAAACCTTTCAGTCTGTGCCAAAGACAACTGACAAGATATTTTTTGGTGATGTGGCAACAGGATCCACTGGATTCCTGGTAAGTATTCATGCCTCAGAAATGGGCAAATGCTTTGTATTGGTCTTGATTTATTATTTCATTGATTATCTAGATTTAAGAAAGTGATGAACAAAGTTGGTAATGCAGATAACATTTAAAGTGGGCTCATTGACTCAATTTGTATTGGTACTGGTAAGTCATGGCATGAGCAGGGAAACTGCTTGAGTTCTAGAGATAACTATGGTTGGCTATCTTCTTAATAATATATAGCTCGCAACCTCCATCCTCAACTTCCCACCAATAAATAGACTCAGTCAGCTATTAGCAAAGACATTTATTCAAAAGGCAGAGCAAACACAGTAATTCCAAACCTTCCCCTCAAAACTCTGGAACACACTCCTATAATAAACACAGTCTAGTGGAAGAAGAGTAGGTATAAGCTTTAATGATACAATGGTAGATAGTAAAGCACACAAACTGGAGGGCTGTAGTTAAGGCAACTCACAACTTTGGAACTACTGGATCTCAATATCCTTTCTCCCTCTGAGCAAGCCACATAAAGTTCATTGGTGGGCAGGGCATCAGCGATGGCTCAGCTGGGACTGTTTCTCATATTTCTGCTAGTTAAATCCACTGCAGAAATAGGCCAGGAAAGTGTGCTGACTGACTGGGGTGGTTCCTTACCTTGCCCTGTGTCTGACAGACTCAGCCATGCAAGTAGCGAGACATCTAGGTACGGTTCTACAAAGGGTAGGGTGTCTCTGCTTCATAAATCCGACTCCTAGATGATTTGGATTCACCCTCTGATGGGCAAATGCAGCCTCCACCACAACTAGCCTTTGTTTGCTGGGACATGCTTACTGAGGTGTTACAGTATTACTTTCAGCAGTTTGTGTACTTTCTGAAAAGACAAAGGACTTTGGCTTATTATTGGCAAAGGCTTCACCTCTGATTTCATCTATATCTCATCTTTAAAGTTTGTCACTCCCTAGCAAGCTGAGAGAATGGCATAGCCTCTACAGTTCTGACAATTCTTCCTGGTTTAGAGCAATTTGCATTTAAGGTGATTGGTTATTTACATTTCCCAGAGTCTTTTGGGAGACTAGAAACAAAGCTGTTTGTGTTCTAAGGTAAGCTCATTTGCTTTTCTGGGCATTTTATATGCAACTGAATTATACAAAGCCTCAGAATCTTTTTAAGGTATGAAATGTGTCCTTTACAGCTGAAAGTATCTTACCTTTATATTTCATCATCTTGGGACCCTTGTGATCTTTAAATTCACTGAAGTCTAAACAAGGCACAATGGAACATAGAGAAGTTAGAATTTGGCTGGGTCACCTTTTACCTCCCTTCTCTAATTCAGCAAATTAGTGACCAGTTCTGTCTGACAGCCTAACCCGGATTGCCCAGATCATAATTTAAAACTGGAAAAGATGTAAGCAATCACTTAGTATAATCTCTTTACTTTTCAGAGGAATCTGAAATGCAAAGTAAGCAACTTCTTTGAACCTGTTATATGGAGGAAATTTCAAAGGTCATGGAATCCAGCAAGAATCCCTGTTCCAAAATAATCTCTCTACTCTTACATTTCAATAATTAAAAATTAACCAGTCATCAAGCTTTTTTTTGGAAAGAAATATCTCTGGAAAGATTCATTAAGGAGTGTGTTCAATCTGTGTGCCAGCCTTCAGACTAAGCACTGAGGATGCAAAGCAAAAAAAAAAAAAGAACAGAAACACGGCCTCTTCCTTCAAGAAGCTAACACTCTAATGGGGGACACGATGTGCAAACAAGTTTGTAGGTACAAGATAGTAAAGTATAAAGATTAAGTAATCTTGGTAATTCCATAGGGAAGGCACTAGCTGGAAGTGGGAATGGAAGGTGGCAGAGAAAAAATATTTCTTGCAGAAAATGAGACTTGAGTTGTGTTAAAGGAAGCCAAAGAAGTGTGGAGATGGAGATAAGGAGAGGGAGAATTCAAGGAATGAGGGACAAAGACAATGAAAAGACCCAGAATCAGGTGGTACAGTGTCCTATTCAGGAACAGCAAGAAGACAGTATCATTGGATCATAAAGTATAGATCTAGTAATATATAAAAGTATATAAAAGCTAGGCAGCTCAGTGAATAGAGAACCAGACCTAGAGACAGGAAGTTCTGGGTTCAAATCTACTCTCAGACACTTCTTAGCCATGTGACCCTAGGCAAGTCACCTAACCTCCATTGCCTAGCTCTTACCTCTCTTTAGCCTTAGAGCTATAATTCTAATTACTATTAATTCTAAGATGGAAGATAAGGGGTTAAAAATAATTAAGGTATATAGATGGGAGTCAAGTTTAGAAGACTACTTTGAATTGTTTTAAGAGTAATAAATTGCTTATCTATTACACTTTCCACCGTCAACCAGAATATTATTAAATGCCTATAGCCAGGCACTGTACTAAGCTTTCACTAACTATAGTTGTACAAACCCTCTCCTTTTCCTGATTCTTTTCTATTTCTGTTGAAAGTCCAATAATCCTTCCAATTCACCTAGTTCATTAGCCTCTGAGTCATCTTTCACAATCCAGTCAGATGCCAAGTTTTGTTTTTACTTCCCCTACAGATCTCCACTCATAGCTGTTACTTTAGTCCTTCAACAATCACCCTAGTTCATGCAGTCATCACCTTGTGGTTAGAACTATTTTAATAGCTTACTGACTGGTGTCAGTGCCACCAATCTCTTCCCAGTTTAATCAGTCCTTCTCACAACTACCAAATTGATTGATTGATAGAAGGCAGTCCCCTGATTAAGAAGTTTCAGTGGCTCTGTCTTGCTTAACCTACAAAATGCTAACTCTTCTGTTTAGCTTTGAAAGTCCTTCACAAGCTAGCTCCAGCCTAGCTATTCAGGCTTATTGTACTTTGTCCTTGGTGAGCGCTACTTTCACCCACAAACTGCCCTGTGTGGTGTTCCTACACATAGGAAGGTCAATCTTCTATTTCTATGACTTTGTTCAGGCTGGTCACAAAGCACGGAGCAGACATTCTTCTTACCTCTACCTCCTAGAATCCCTAGTATTTAGTATCTAGGTTTTTCTAAATATGTGTTTTAGGGAATCATGTATTTCTTTTGTGAAGAACATTTTCTCTCTTCTTAACTGATTTTATTATGTTTTAATGTTTTTATTTAGTATACATTTATTTTCTTTCCCTCTCCCTTCATTCTGCATTTTTTTTTTTTGTAAAAAGAGAGAAACAAAACTCTTGAGGGAAATATGAATAGTCAAGCAAAGAGAATTTCCTCATTGGATAAACCTAAAATATATATATCTCATTCTGCATGTTGAATCCATCATATCTTTATCAGAAGATTGAAGAGGGGTAACATGGAACATCATTGGTCGCAAAATTGTCTTCACAGTGTTGCTGTTACTGTATAAATTGTTCTGCTGACTTTCCTTTATATCATTTCATACATGTCTTCCCAAGTTATTCAGAAACATTCCCCTTCATCATTACTCCACCTGAGCTTCCACTCTTGCTGTGCCCAGATGTACAATCTTTCAGACTACAAATGTCTAGCCCAAAATCCTGAGAAGTGTGACTTGTATACCTATCCTACTGCTATCTTTGCTGGTGTGCCCCCTTTCCCATTGCCTATGAGCTTCTGGCTGATCTTTTCTTGCAGTTCAAAAGTGGAAGCAACCATTTTTATTTCTCATTGGATTTCTTGGTCATTATTTACTATGTGAATTTCAGGTCATTTTCTGAAGTATATGGGAGCTAGACTTATTCCCATTCAGGAAGCCAACTTGTCCAGAAGTCTGGCTCTTACTACATGCTTGTTGAATCAATGAATCTTGGTTCAATATCTTAATCATAAGAGTTTTAATTACCTGTTCTAAATATTTTGTTTGGCCACTGATAGCTCTAAAATTCCGTTTGATTTAGTATTCTAAATATTTCTTAAACGCAAAGGAAATGGAAATGGTAATGAGGGGAAGAGAAGGCAATTTTGAAACATGGAATAGATGTAGAGAAGAAAGAGCTACATGTGTACAGTGGAAACAGAACTGAATTTGTCATGAAAGGAGTCAGTCATAAAACCCACTTTGGCCTCTGTAGCATCCTCAACTAGCACTTTCCCAGATGACTTTTAATATATCTAAATAATTAGAAACTCTCTGCTTTCTAGCAATTGATTCCCCTTTTAAACAACTTTAATTATTAGTAAGTTTTTCCTTAATGGAGCTAATAAAGTCTTTCTGCAATTGCTACCCAATCAATGGTTCTGAATCTTCCTTCTGCAACCAAGCAGAATCTTCCACATGACAACCCTTCAAATGGTTTAAAACAGCCATCATGTCCCTCCTAAGTCTACAAATATACATGTATATTTTTCTTTTCAGGAAAACAGGCAGGAGAAGTTGGTGGGCTTGAAAATTCACCATTCATTGACAATTCCACCAGCAGTTAGGCGGGAGGAAAAAGGGTTCAATGTGTGAATCAACCAAATTAATTCCTCTCCTGCTATGGCAAAATGTTATGTACTATAAAGCTATATGACAAAAATGGAGTTTGGTGATTATATTGAGGTTAAGGTATACTTGTGTTCTCTTCATCTCTATTATACCAGAAACATGGACAATCAAGACGTGATAGCATATTGAAATAACAGTTATCAATCAAATAATAAGCATTATTAAATGATCATTAAATGTTGAGCATGGTACTAACAACAAAAGCAAATTTCAACAGTTCCTATCTCATTGAACTGTACATTTATATGCACACACATGTATATCATATATATGTCAGAGACAAACTGTACACACATATGTCTATTCACATGTAAACAAAAAATATATAAGGTAACTGGAGGGGGAAGTAGTAGCAGCTGGAAGGATTAGGAAAGTCCTTATGTCAAAGAGAACATACAAGCTAAACTATGAGGGAAACTAGGATTCTGAGTGGGGAGAGTGAAGAGGAAGTACATTCCATGCATGAGGCATCAAATATTCAAAGGCACAGATTCAGGAACCCCAATCCCAAAGCCCATTGGCATGGAACTCTCTCTGATATGAGAGGAACTGGGACACAAAAGGAACTGTCAGTCTCCATCATATTGGCTTCTTGCTAAAGTCTTTTCCTTTAACACTCTGAAGTGAGGTTGGTATCTTCTACCTTCTCAAACAGAGCTGAAAGTCAAAATCACCTAAAGTTCAAAGAGATTTAATGACTTCAAGACTTAGCTCAAAGAGAACTGCAGCACTCTCTCTCAACTCCATCTGACACAGGCATGGACATTGATCTTCACCAATAAAGAGAAAGTATCTTACCAAGGGACTTTGAACCTGGGATTACATATAGATGAAATGTCATCCAACAACAACAAGCCTAGTTTTAGTGGACCATAGAGAGTGGCTCAGTGAATTGAGAGCCAGGCCTAGAGACAGAAAGTCTTAGTTCAAATGTGGATTCAAATACTTCCTAGCAGTGAGACTCCTGGGTAAGTCACTTAACCCCCATTGCTCACCCCTTATCACTCTTCTGCCTTGGAATTAATAAACAATATTTATTCTAAAATGGAAAGTAAGGGTTTTTTCATGTCAAACAGAGAATTTTGATCATAGAGGTATTATGAACCACTGGAATTTCTTAAGCAGGTAATAACATGATTAAGTCTGTTTTAGGAATATCAACTGGACACCAGTTCTAAACTGAACCTAACTCAGGTCAGTCCCATAATTCTTTGATTTTTTTATTGAAATAAAATAAGGCATAATAAAATTTCATTTTAATAAAAATAGGTTTACTTAGAACAGGATATTCAATAAGGATATTCATTGAGGAAACAGTGATTTGATACAGCTGAGTGAAAGCTCCCTTGACTGATTTTTTCATCAGAAAAGCATCAAAGAGTGGCTGTAGTTCCTCCTTGATATTTTGTTCTTAGGTAACCAGGAAACTAGGACAACATCTTTAGCCTTTATTTCTCTAAGCCAATCAAGTCTAGAAAATGATTTCAATACCCTTTAAGGAAAAAACTCATCTAACTTACATGGGGGAAAGGGTTAGGATATAATTTCCCAACCACAGTGCTTGAGTGCCTATGTGGGCTATATAAGGAAGAGACTTGAAACAAGGAGACCTCTTAGGAAACTATTACAATGTCAAAGCAAGAGGAGGTGAGGGATTAAAGTAGGGTCATTGTGCCCTGAGTGGAGAGAAAGGGACACTTGTGAGAGATGTTGTGGAAGTGAAATTGGTAAGACTAAGCAACTAATTGGAAATGTGAATGTGGGTGAATAGGAGTAAGGAGTTGGGGATGTCTCCAAAATTTCAAACCTGAATGGATGAAAATATGGTGGTACCCTCAAGAGAGGTACAGAAGTTTAAAAAAGAAATGGGTTCCCTAGAACCTGCAGTCTTAAAGCAGGGCATTGGCAGCATATTGCTGCATCGAAATCCCAGCTCTGATTTTGTTTCAATATTCCCCCGACAGAGAAAAAAAAATCCCTCTTAGTTATGAAGATTCTAACAGTCTCACTCGTTTCAACAAATATTTATTGAATTTCTGAATTCTAATATGAATTCTACCAATCATAAGATATTGGCAAAAAGGCCTTATAGCTTGCTATAAAGGCTGGGAAGTGATTTTGATATAGTCCTTATTCTCATAGAGCTCACAGTAAAGACCAAGATAAGTACTACAATTCACCAATGACAATAGTCCAATTAGTACTGATATCCTACACTTGACAAAAATACAAATTAGTAGGGCAGAATACCTTTGGCTTGGAATGAAGTCAAAAAAGGCTTCACAGAGAATCTCAGTCTTGAAGGCTGCATGATTCACCGGAATTGAAAAGCAGAAGAGCAGGGATAGAGAGCCTTCAGGGAACAGGAAACAACATGAGCAAAAGCACTTTCTTAGGAAAATGTGGTATATGTTCAAGCAATGACTAATTATTAATTAATTAATGTAATGTAATGATTAATTTGCCTGGAGCATGAAAAGCATACAGAAGAGTAGATGAGAAAGCCAGAAAGGTGGAGTGGTCCCAAACCATGAGGAGTTTATACAGTAGGCAAAGGCAAAGCATTAAGTTTTTGAGAAAGAAGGTAATATATGATATATGACAATTAAAACAGTTCTGAGGAACTACCCCAAACCTGTCATATTGGCTATTACAACAACAACAACAACAAAAAGAAAATGAAAAAATTGGAGGAGATATGGGAAAGTTGACATGAATGCACTATTGGGGGAGTTGTGAACCAATTCAATCATTTCTGCTGAGCAATTTGGACCTACAGTGACCCAACAATTCTATTACTATGTTTGTATCACAAAGAGATGAATAAACAAAAAGGGGAAGGACCTATATGTACAAAAATATTTAAAGCAATTCTTTGCAGGGGGCGGGAGAGAGTGTAAAGAATTGAAAGATGAGGGAATACTCATTAAGGAGTGGCTGAGGGAGTTATAGTATGTGGTTGTAATAGAACCCTATTGTGATGTAAGAAATGACAAGCAGGAGGAGCTCAGAAAAACCTGGAAAGTTTTAATGAACTGAAGCATAGTGAAATAAGCAGAACTGGAACATTATACACAATGGCAAGAATGCTGCACAATGAACTGAGAATAACAGCTACTCAGCAATACAATGATCCAAAATTATCCCAAAGGCCTCATGATAAAAAATGCCATCTACTTCCAGGGAGAAAGAACCAATGGAATCTGAATACAGACCAAAGCAAATTTTTTTCTTTCTTTCTTAATTTTTTTCTATTTGAATTTCCTTCCACAAAAGGATTACTATGTGAAAATGTTTTATATGGTTGCATATATAAAATCTATATGAGACTGCTTACTATCACAATAGGGATAGAAGAGAGAGAGGGAAAGAAGTAAAGATAATATTTCTTGAAAAACGTTGGAAGTTGTTTTTTTACATGTAATTGGGGAAAAATAAAATAAATTTTAATTAGGAAAAAAAAACAAAAGGTCCCAAAAGTTCAATGGCTCTTTTTGGAAGGAAAAGATATTTCAGGAGGTCTTAAATCATACTTACAAGGTTATTAGGCATCAATTTCAGGTGCCTCAGTGGGATAACCCTGCCAAGGGGATCACAAACTTCAGTGTCTTGTTTAATCAATGAGCCTCTCTTTATGTCAACAAAACTGATGAATAGTCCCTTTAAAGGTTAAGGATACTGGCACTGACAAATGAATTCTAATTGTAATTATTCTTCATCATGAATATTGCATGGAATTTAAACTAAGCTCCTGAGACTGTCTAAGGTCCTATAATCCTAAGAATGACCTAGGAAAGAAACCAGCTTTGGCATCAACACTCAGAATCTATCTGAAAACTCTCTTAACAGAATCTTTGTAGTGCTTAATTCAGAGCTAGAAACAACAGGTTGCAGCCAGAATTGTAGAGTAAGAAGAATTAGTTTGTAATCTCAGTTTGACCACTTACTAATTGTCTGTCCTGAATTTATCTAGATCTCAGCTTTCTTTCTGGAAAATGGGGATAATAATACTCACCCTAGCTATGACACAGGATTGTCAAAATGAAAATAACAGGTCTTTATGTACAGTAAGATTCTACATAAAGAAAGACATTACCATTTTATTAAGCCATTGTAATAAAATTTTATTAATACAATTATTGAATTATAATAATTGGTGGTATTTATTATTACAGTTTTATTATTTAGAAAACAAATACCCTTTCTACCCTACAGTTCAGGATTGGAGAGTTGGCTGAATATAAGAAGATGTACAGGTATTTATTCTCTGCTTACAGTTCAATCTATATGATAAAATGAGGAAAAAATACTAACTATATGATACTGAGAAAACAGTAGACAAGAGATCTGATTTCTAGTCTGAACCATGTCATTCACTAACCATCACTTTATACAAAAAGTGAAGAAATCATTTAAATCTCTTTGAGCCTCAGGTTCTTCTTCCATAAAATGATAGAACTTAAACTAGTTAATTTCTGGGGTCCTTTTCAGTGATAGAAAAAGGTGTGACTTTCCATTGAAGTCAAGAGAATCTTGGATTTGGATATTGGTTCTCAATTGTGTACCTGTGAGAAGTCATTTAATAATAGTTAATATTTGAATAGCAATTGAAGTTTGTGAAGCAATTTATAAATATATCTTAGAATCCTTACAATAGAGGAAAACAGTTTCACTGGATTAGATACAATGCAATAACAAATAAACCACAAACACATTTACCATCCTAGAGATGCAAACCTCTCTACTCTCTCAAAACACTATGATAGGACCAGAAGCAGGAGAATACCACTGCTGGAAGTGAGAAACCAATGGCTCATGCCCTTAATGAAAACCCAAGGGATTAAGCTCATATCACTCAGGACTGTCAGCACGTAGCTGAAAGTCGGGCATCTTGACCTGATTCGAATAGCAGCAGAAACCTTAAGTTCTTGAACACTCTGGTTCTCTGTGCACTTCAAATCCTCAATTCAACCAGGCAGGAATTTACACCTCTCTATTGAAATCACCCCTGTTCTCATTAGTGTCTGATTCATATACACTTAGGGTTGTATCTATAGGGTAGAGGTGAGAAAAGGATTGTTCATTGTCCTTCTCTAACTCCAAGAAAAATATCATACCCATGAGGACAGTCCTTCCTTCTTTTTATTTCGTTCTCAGTCTTCCTTATCTGGAAAGTTAAGGCATAGTGATGTCTTTGTGTCCCACTGAACTAACCCTTGGAAAGACATTTTCTGATTCTGTGTGCTTTTTGTTTCAAAGGCTTCTGGAAGACCTAGGAAAAAGAGTATAAGTCTCCATTTCAGGCCCACTTCATATGTTCTATGTTCTAATAAATGTTCTAATATTTCTTCTATCTCTAATATTCTCCATTCTGAAGCATCTTCCCTTGTATTCCCTCTATTGGCCTTCTTTATCGTTCTTTGATTCTAAATCTACTTCCAGGGCTTTAACATTCTATGGTTCTGTGATTCTAAGATCCCTTCTATATATAATATTCTGTTCTTTTTTCTAACATTATATTTTTAAGTTCCCTTCCAGATCTGAGAGTCAATGTGCCCATAAAACCAAGAGGCCTTTATTGACTGCTTTTAATTGAGGGACTCTGAGTCTAGCAATTAAAAAAAAAAGTGTGCTCCAGAAGTCTTCTGCTGAAATGCAAGGAAGGGAATAAGCTCACTGAATATGGCTTAAGCAAGCATATTTGTGATCTTGGGTTTGAGAACCTCCTGTAAGGCTGTCTTGTTCTCAAATATAACTACTATTTCATCTCTAGGAAAGTTGCCAAGCAACAAAAGGGAATTGAATTTGTAAACTGCATAATGGGGATAGAAATCAATGCAACTCTCATTTCACATCATCACAACAGCAATGTCTCTGCATTTGTCCTTATTAACAGTGATTTCAACCTCAATAATGATATACAAAACACCTGTTCTTTGTATTTTCAACAGAAGTTTCAAAAAACATTGACTGAGAGGGGGAGGATGCAAAGATTGATAAATAAGACTGAGTTCACTCTTATTTATCCTGTCCTAAAGGAGTTCACAAACAAAAAGACAAGATTAAACACGTACCCAGTAACTGCTCCATAAAGCAGAGCATAAATCATGTAAGAATCCATTTTCCGCAACTTACTAGCTGTATGAGCCTAAACAAATCACTTCAACTTTCTAAGTCTTAATTTCATAACGTATAAAAGGAGGGATGAAGAATAATACTAACATTACCTATCTCATAAGATTGTTATAAGTAGGTAATGAGCAAAAGATTAAATGACTAAAAAAACAAAGGTTTGATCTTCTCAGCATATTAATTCATTAAGCAATACATGCCAATTGTCCAACAAATCAGGACCAAGCATCTTCTTCATTTTAGGATTTGTGAAGATTGGACTTAGCTATCTCCTGATTGTAACAATGAAGATACTTAGCTCTTTCTTTATTGTGAAGATAAAATTGTAGTCTCCTGATTGTAACAATGGAGGTACTTAGCTCTTCCTTTATAGTGAAACTAGGATTTGTAAGCTACAATCTATTTTTAGATTTTAACTACAAAAAGTTGTTAAGTAACTACAAAAGGTGAACTTAACAAAAGAGGTGTTAAGTAACCCAAAAAGATATAATCTAACAAAAGAAGATGAGAACTAAAGAATGAGCACTCCTAGAGAAAAGTGTCTGCTGTGATTGGTAGATGTGAAAATTTAGGGGAGGTGACACAAGAGAAAAAGGTCTTTAAATAGAGGGGGGAAAAGACTGAAAAACACCGTCAGTCACCCAGGCTTGGAGTGAAGGATCAGTCACTCAGAGCTGAAGGGAAGGTGGACATTCGGAGATTTGGACATTCGGGCATGTGGACATTCGGACACTGACTCGGAAGAGCGATAGGAAGGCAGACATCCAGACTTCTTTTAGACTATCACCGTTGGTGAGTGAAAGCTGACTTAGGGACCCTGCCTTTCTGGAGGCATGAAACCTCCAGGTACGGCCTATCTTCTTGAGACTTTCTTCCCCTGGCTGGGACTTAGAAATTCTAACTGGTATCAGAAGAAGCCAGAATTTTCTCTCTCTCTCCAATTCCTTAATATCTTCCTTCTATTGTAAATAATTATAAATAAACTATCATAAATTCCATTTACTTTAGTAATTCATTTGGGGATTTAGAAATTAAATCTCTGGTGACCACCTAATTAATATATTTCAGAGTCCAGCCACAATTTAAATTTAACAGACTGGACCCCAAATTCAGGGGGAGACAGAATTTTAAATATTAAGAACAATGAAGCAAATAAGACCAATTAATTAAAAGGAAACAATACAATATTAGGAAATTTGATTTCTAATTGGAAAAGAAATTAGGGACTTTCCAAATTGGGATAGGGAGAAGGAACAAGTGCAATTCCCTGAATTCAGGGAAAGTGTCCCCAAGTATACAATCAAAGGAACTTAGAAACAATAGCTGATTGATGAGTATGGAGACAACTTTAAAATAAGACATATAGGTTGCTTGAGATGTACAATTTTGAGAAAACTCATCACATCAGTCTTAGGACCTAATTACATTTCTGGTTAACATAATATAAATCCTTGGTTAGAGGTATAGAGATGAAATTAGGAATATATGTTGATAAAGTTCTGATAGGCTAAAGAAACTTAAAAGTTATCTCAGAAGCTGAGGAGCAGCTGAGGCAGAAGGAATTATGGCTTAAAATTTGAAAGGGGAGGACAAGAAGAGTTCTGAGATGGTTAATCCTTGGTTGTGACAAGCTTAGCTGCTCTGCTCTCTCTCTGTCTCTCTCTCTGTCTCTGTCTTTCTGTCTGTCTGTCTGTCTCTGTCTCTGTCTCTCTCTGTCTTTCTCTGTCTGTCTCTCTCTCTGTCTCTCTGTTTCTCTCTCTCCCTCTCTGTCTCTGTCTCTGTCTGTCTGTCTCTGTCTCTGTCTCTCTCTGTCTTTCTCTGTCTGTCTCTCTCTCTGTCTCTCTCTCTCCCCCCCCCCTCTCTCTCTCTCACCAGAGCCCTGCTTGTGAGGTAAAAGGAAGAGAAACTTGAAAATATCTTAGAGTTCATTTTCCCCACTGTGGGATACATCAGGAAGAAGACTTGTTTGTACCTGCTGCTATGACAACTTTTCTTTGGAAGAAGAACAATCAGAAGATATAGTTTGCCTTAGACTCTGAGGGAAACCTCTATAGCCACACTCAGCTTTAGTGAGCTCAGTCAATTTGGCTCACTATCTTCATTCATCTGGAGACAACTTTAAATAATATATAAAAATGGATTTCATTAGTTTATCATAGATAGTCTGGGGATTTAGTAAGATTGAAGGAGCCATAGTGAATTCCTGAGGTCAAGAAGAAATTCATTTTGTGCTGAAAGTGGTGGGTTGGATTTATTTCGCTTTCTTTAGTGTTAAGGAACCTTGTATATATCCTTATTATCCTCAAACCTTTATTATATAAATAAAAGTTATAATTTTTGTAAGAAGAATCTCCAGATCAGTTTGTGCACTGAGCCCTAAGGAGGGAAAATGTGGATACTTTGTGAATATCTAGCAAAGTATAAACAAAAGTATCCCCCTTATTATCACATTCATTATCTTCATGATTTACAGGGGTCTCTAAACAGCAGGTACAGGTGGTCCACATTTCAAGGCTAGGTTCAAACAATGCAATAAGGTTTTCTACCAATTCCCACAATTGAATAAACTTTTCTCATAAGACAGAATTTGGACTAGGCCCAAAATTGAAAAGGAAGGGAACTGAGCTGACTACAAAACTGAGTTACAAGATGGAGTCAATGTGGTTCACTCAATTTCCACAATTAACTACTTGCTGACCTAAACCTTTCAATTCCTTCAATTTTCTCACAAATATGAATGTGTTTTGGAATTAAAGGTGTTTGATTATTATTCTGAGTGGGCATCCAAAGCCTTTACCAAAGGAGTCCTTGGCACATAAAGCAAGATTATTGTGGGATAAAATACAAATTTCTCTTTAGCTTATAGAACCCCACACAATCTGGATCCAATCTACTTTCCAACATCATTAGATCCCATCATTCTCCCTCCCTCACTCTGTGATTTGGCTAAACTGGCCTTATCTCTGCCCTCACTCACTACACTTCATTCCTGTATGTCCTTTCACTGTTCATCCCATCTTTTTACTATTCCCTTCCTGGAATGCTCTTGATCCTCGTCTCTGCCTCATAGAATCTCTTCACCATCTTCCGCATGCAGTCTTTCTTGATCTCCAGCTTCAAGTGCCCAATTTTGTATATACTTGTATTTATTCACTCTACACACACACACACACACACACACACACACACACACACACACACACACACCATAATCATCTCCCTCATCAGAATGTGACTCTTCATTGTACATAAGGATTGTTCAAATCCTTTGTACTTATATCCCCAGCACTTAGCATAGTGCTAGAGACCTAGGAGGAGCTTAATAAATGTATATTGATTAGTTAATTAGGATTTTCCAGTCAGAGCTCTTCCAGAGAGGATATATTTGGCTTTAAATTCAAAATGAAATATTTAAAATAGCAAATCTCTCTCTCTCTGTCTGTCTCTCTCTCTCTCTGTCTCTGTCTCTGTCTCTGTCTCTGTCTCTGTCTCTCTGTCTCTCTCTCTCTCTCTCTCTGTCTCTCTCTCTCTCTCTCTGTCTCTCTCTGTCTCTCTCTGTCTCTGTCTCTGTCTCTCTCTCTCTCTCTCTCTCTCTCTCTCTCTCTCTCTCTCTCTCTCTCTCTCTCTCTTTCTCTCTCTCCCAAATGCCCTTAATGCTAGCATCTGATTTCACCCTTTGAGTGGCATTATATCTGTCAAAATGCAATTTTGGTTTGAGGGAAGAGATTTGAGACGGCTGGGATATGACAGGTGGGAACTGTAACTGATTGAATCTCTCAACACTGAGCACAAGGAGGCTTCAATCACAGCTCTGTGACGATGTTGTTCACTGCCCGCACACTATCAACACCTATGTCCAGAGGTTCTGAGGCATTCGGATTGTGCCTGACCCTGTAAGGAATGGAAAGAGCACATATTGTCAGAATGAAAACTTAGCCAGAAATAATTGTGCAATGGAATGGGGAAGGCTGAGAACAGCAGCCCAAGTGAAACAAAGGCTGAGTACTAGAATAAGGGAGAAAGATCAATAAATGCTTTTTACAAAAAGCCACAAGATTTTAGAAAAGAAAATTAACTTATAACCATAAAAGCATAGAATGCCAGAGTGAAGTAGCTTGGCCAAATAAATAAGTGTATTTTGAAATGAGGCGGACCTAGGTTTAAGTCCTGTGACTCTCACATACAAGCTATGTGACCCTGAACAAATCAATTAACCTCTCAAGTTCCTCCAGCAACTGTAAGGCCACAATTTGCAAAGAAAATATCAACCTTCTAGGAGATTCTTACCTGGAACTCTATATCTGACATGAATGAAATTACAGGTCTAGGCCCTATCCCTATTCCTATACCAGAGTTAAAAGGAAGAGGAGGTATGAGAATTAGTTTATAACAACTGGAAGCTTGTTGTTAAATTTTCAGTGTGAGTATCTGTACCTAGGAATTGGCAAACATTATAAATTATCTTGATTTATTGTTTTTGTTGATAGTCTTAACTTAAGAAGATGTGAGAGAAAATGTTAGTAATGCATATTAAACTTTAAAGTGTGTCATGCATGCATACTTCTTCAGAGAGCTGGTTATTTACCACTTACTAGCACAGCTTTGTCCATGGGTCTCTCCACCCTAATTCTACCATAATCAAAAAGTGCAGAAACTAAGTAACTGAAAGGATATGTGCTTGGATCACAGAACCAGAATATGTTGAGGTAAGAATTCAAAAACATCTCTCCTAAGTCCAGATCCAATTCTTTTCCCACTACTATATCATGATTCTTCAAAATAATCCTCTTTATCAAAAAAAAAAAAACATTTTAACCATGTTCACAGATAATAGACTGAGTCTCTGAATTCTAAACACTCTCCTCCTGTTTAACATCCTAAGATCACATGAGGCATTACTAGCTACCACATTATTAATTGGTACATATCACTCTCAATCCTCCCCTATATTATAGATATACAATTCAATTTTTTTAACCCAAACAGCCTTTTCCATTTATTCATATTAAAATGTATCTTATTACACATGGACCAAATTTCAGCCTATTGAGATCTTTTTGCCTCTTGATTCTATTATCTAGTGTTTTACCTTC